>NW_028175837.1:795000-1242500 GCF_949987555.1 Borostomias antarcticus
GTGAAAGATACTGACAGCATCGTCTACCTTTTCTGTCCATCTTAAATAGACCTGCTACACCCAACCCTGTGCCTGGGAAGTGTAACACATGCAAAATCAATCTACTATCTGCTTGTCGTGCATGCCAGTTTCAAATTGAGCTAAATAGTCGCTTTCTAATCTAATAAACAGATGCTGGTCTGGTATTACAGCATCCCCTCCCCTTGCCCCTACTACGACAAGTTAGCACCGCTATTAGCTACTATTCCTCCCTCACGTCTATTTTGACTGGGTGAGTGTAACAGAGACTGTGTGTGTCTTGTGTCCGACTGTGTGTATCGTGTTTGTTTGAAGCCAGGTGTCCATCGCTGTCCGCTAGAGGGACACAGCAGACCAGTGGCCCACACAAGCTTCACACCCCTGGAGGGATCAGGTACTGTGTTCTCTGTCTGCACACACACACACACACACACACACACTCACACACACACACACACACACACTCACACACACACACACACACACACACACACACACACACACACACACACACACACACACACACACACACTAACTAATCTGGTAACAAAGATTCTGAATTATAAGTCCTATTCTCATTACAGCGCCCCCTAAAGGAAAAGTGTGTTACAGAGCTATAAGCACTCCACATGTTGAACACGCTCACCAGAATCACTACTAGTTACTATTTCTACATGCTGGCAGCTTGAGTCCTTGCTCTCAATGTAGATACCTCAGCACGCATGCAGGTAACGTGGCATCAGCAGTAGAAATGTGGGCTGTTTTCCTACTCAACCCTCAACTCATAGAAATGAGGAATGTATCTATCCCAACTCCCACGTCCTGGTATCTCCTTGCCTTCTGTACATGTACTGGTGTAACAGAGTTGAATTGGTTAACTCACTTCTCAGTTTAAATACCGCCCACCAGTGGCATCAAACCGCTAGCTTTTCGGAGGTGTGTTTAGTAGCGGTGTTTACAAGAAGTGGTCACGTGAGTGTCGTAAATGAGGACCCAAGTTTGAACCCAGTGTGGGCAAAGTGCTGGTGGAAGCTATACTGACGAGCGACACAATCTGAAATCAGCAACACTGGGAATATTCATGTATCCATTTATATTTCATCAGCACATTTGTGTCGGCCTCCGCTGCTGCTCTCTGCATGCGTTTCCAGTGCTGCTGTGCATCTGTCACCCTCAAATGTACCCAGGGATCCCATTGTCAAGTTCAAGTTCAAATCAAGTTCAGCTACAGGCTTATCCCACCCAGGTGCAATACGGAGCGGTTCAGACGTTCCTTTATGGCAGCGGCCATCAGGCTCTTTAACAGTG
The DNA here is from genome assembly GCF_949987555.1 of Borostomias antarcticus. NCBI lineage: Eukaryota > Metazoa > Chordata > Actinopteri > Stomiiformes > Stomiidae > Borostomias > Borostomias antarcticus. The sequence goes on from NW_028175837.1 coordinate 796,327, forward strand.
CCTGAGTGTTGTAGAGGTGTGCATGTGTGCTATATCTATCTATCTATCTATCTATCTATCTATCTATCTATCTATCTATCTATCTATCTATCTATCTATCTATCTATCTATCTATCTATCTATCTATCTATCTATCTATCTATCTACAGTATCAGTCTATCTATCCATCTATCTATCTGTCTGTCTGTCTGTCTGTCTGTCTATCTATCTATCTATCTATCTATCTATCTATCTATCTATCTATCTATCTATCTATCTATCTATCTATCTATCTATCTATCTACAGTATCAATCTATCTAGCTACCTACCCACCCTCTCTCCCTCTGTCTGTCTGTCTGTCTGTCTGTCTGTCTGTCTGTCTGTCTGTCTGTCTGTCTGTCTGTCTGTCTGTCTGTCTGTCTATCTACCTAGGTTCAATTTATTTGCCATTTACATACATACTGAGACATATATGACTGTCTAACGGCAAAATAATTCTAGAGTAGCTGATTTTAGTAGCTGAATTTACACAGAAAAAACAATTACAATTTATAAAATCCTATCAACTTGGCTAGATCCTCACAAGATGTCAGTAAAGAATAGGCTCTTTGCACAAGCTCCACTACTTCCTGAAATTCTACAGGCATATTTATTTCCTGTCCTATACCATTGGATGGAAGTGATTAATCAGGTGTGATCAGGTGTGCCTGATAAATCACTTCCATCCAATAGTATAGGACAGGAAATAAGGATGCCTGTAGAATTTCAGGAAGTAGTGGAGCTTGTGCAAAGAGCTTATTTGACCAGTAGAGGACAGGAGAGGCTCCATCAAACATGCGCCATTCTGCTCCACTCACCACTTTACACCTGTACATGGCACATGCATGTCTAGCCATGACTGATACACTGTGATGTGTCTGGATAAGTTGTCACTTCTGTCATTAAAACATGAATATATACCAGAGATCAGCAACCTATCAAAAGAAACATTTTTGGACAAAAAAATAATAAAAAATCTGATGGGAGCGGTGAAACATTTGAGCCTTATAATGAAGGCAGTGTTTCCCATAGATGCATTCTTTTCGTGGTAACACCCAGGAGGGACACATTAGAGGGAGAAGGGGGTTGTAGGGAAATTTTGAGCATCAAACACTTAATTTCCTTCGTTCTGATGAATTTTTAGACATGGGGTTTGGACTGGCACAAAGGCAAGGCAAGTTTATTTGAACCCAAACGTCCTCCTCGCATGCACACACACAGAGCCACAGAATGCATTCATGGGCGGAGGTCTGTGCTCTCTGAGCACCATTTCTCGTTTTATTATTCGTCTTAAATTACATTTACTCCATAGTCCAACTTCTTAAAACACTTTCCACAAGAAATATTGATGAAATGATGAGATGAAGCTATAGCACCACTAGAGGGCACCATCCTCAATCATCCATCTGTCCTCAGGTCCAGAAGGTGTTGATGATAATCTCCATCATCATCGCCCTGAAGAGTCTGCTGGAACAGAAGCGCTCGCCAGTCCTGAAGGACCTCATGATGGTAGATGGTAAATGGACTGCACTTATATTGCGCTTTTATCCTCTCATTCACCCATCCACACACCCAGGGGTGAAAATTAACTTTTTGGCTCACGGTGAGTCACCTGCCAAGGGGACTATAGATGAAAAAATCTACCGTCCGATTTACCGATTTTAAAATGAGGTCAAGGAGTTCTTTGCATGATGAGCTGCTGGCCATGGAGCTGGAATACAACCTGAAGATGTTCGAGAAGCAGATGGAGAACAAGGTGGCCGACTGCAGCCTGGCCAAGTTAAACGGTTTGTCTGTATATATAGACATACTGTAGGCTGTTTTTTATTGATCATAATGTCCATTTGTCTATCTTTATAATGGATGCTTTTTTGTCTTTGTAAACAAAGTAACAAAGTGTAACAAAAACAAATGTGATGTGCTGTATTTTGTGAAAATTGTTTGCAAATATTTTTTTTTACACATATGTTATGCACTCAATGTATTGTCACATTTTCTGTTTATTTTCTTCTTTTATTATTAAATAATAACATTAATACCTGTGGCTACCAGTAGGGGTCGTATGTGTTGTTTGTCTTGTGGACTGTTCTCATTCGTGTGCAGCCGTTGTGAAAGACAACTGAAAGCCTTGTTTTTGTGCGTGGCTGTAAGCCAGCGCACCAATGATAGCAAATGTCCAGTTGTCACTCCCTCCCTCCCTAGCTTCCTCCCTGGGTTCCTCCGTCGTGTTGTTGACCCGCAGTTCTATGTTGCTACCACAAGAGGCAGTGGTCCCAGAACCTGCAGTTCTATGTTGCTACCACAAGAGGCAGATAGACTGCATTTACCATTTTCGGCCACGGGAGGGCCGCAACAGGCTTAGATAGACGTTCCTTGTTCAGTTTCAGCAATAGAGGCAGATAGACTGCATTTACCGTTTTCGGCCACGAGAGGGCAACAGGCTTAGATAGAGGTTACCTGGTGGTGCTATGTCAGTTATTGAATTTATGTGCAGTAATTGAACATCTGAAATACTCCTGTTTTTAAATTATACCTACAGTATAGGTGTCTCAGTAATTACCCATTATATATTAGGCTATACTTGCATGTATTTACCAGGTAAATGTTTAGTAATTGTGGAATATGAAAGGAAGGGTTACCAAAAAAATGTTCAGTCAGTTAATTTAGCAATAGAAATCCATAAGCCTAGGGCCAATGGGCCTAGGATATAGACAATAAACTACCGGTGGAATGGTGGTGGAGCATCCATCGGGGACCCGCTGTAGGTCCACTAGCATTGTGTTATCTGGGTTTATCCCTTACCTTTGTCCAGAAACAGAAGTTGAACCAATTGCAGCAAAATAGCTAACGTTACAGGAATCATCAGTGTAACTGCTTTAGCCACTGACCGCTACCATTAATGTTATGTAAGCTGCTGATAGTTGTTGTGAGCTCATGAGCTATCCCACCTTCTGAATCCTATTTATGGGATTTGATGCATGTTGGGCCACATATTTCTTGAAAACAATCTTTATTTGCAACTCATATTACAATGAAAATTAACCACAATCAATTTTCAGCTAAGTCTGGTTATGTTAAAGCAAGAAAATAATAAGGAATAAGGCAATCAAAGTGATGACATTACTCATGAGCTCTCAGACTTGGCGAGCAGGTGCACCTGGCAGTGCTGCAGGAAGGCGTCCAGGAAGGGGGCAGGGCCCACAGTGGTGCAGCCTCTGCCGCTTGGCCCCCGGGCCCCTTGGAGACAATGTCCATGTCCGGGCTGCAGACGCTGCAGACCACTACGGCGGGAACACCTCCGCGCACAGGAACTCACCCTTCTCCTCCTGTCTCCTTTCTGGGCCTCCCGGGCCCCTGGCCTCACCGCCTTCTCTGCCAGCTTGGCGGGCCCACTGGGGACCTTCTCCACCCCTGATGACACCACCCCCGCCGCCTGGCACTGACTCTGGGCGTTGTGCAGCTTGGTGTGGGCCAGGAGGGACAGGTGGTGCAGAAAGACCTTGCCGCAGACCTGGTGGCAGACCAAAATGCCTCTGGACGCAATTGGAGAAACCTACAAACAATCACGAGCAACGAAAGGTGGGTTAGTCGTCGTATCGTCGTATCAAGTAGGTACAGTCGTTGTATCAAACCCGACCCATGTTAGATAAACAGTTGTGATTGGCGTGCCTGACCTGGCAGGGGTACGTCTCGCCCTTTAGGCGCTTGTTGATCAGCGGCCGGGTGCCATCGCCCCGACGGATGTCCTTCTCCTGGCTGTGCTTCTTCTTGCGGTGCAGGTAGAGCTTGGCCGTGCTCGGGAACTCCATGTCGCAGGAGCCGTACGCCAGAACCTTCTGCTTGGTGTCGCCATTGTTCGTCAGAGGCGGCCTTCCTCCTCCTCTTCCTCCTCCTTGTCTGACTTCAGCAGGCCTAGTCCTCTTTTCCAGGAGCCACTCCTTGACGTGGTAGGTCCTCTGGTGGCTGTTGAGGCCCGCAGGAGAGTGGAAGTTCTTACCGTAGTACGAGCATGGGTACGGTGCAGCAGGCGGGGGTCGGGGCCGTCTGTGGTGGCGTCGGGGCTGTTGGAGGCATCCGAGGCGGGGGACCACACGGCCTCAAAGCCGGGAGTGGGCGAGTCGAGAGCAAGAGGGCTATTGTCATTGTCAGGGTTTTACAGATCACTGCAGCTGGACTGCTGGTGGCGGAGCAGCACCTGCTTCTGGCTGAATGTCCGTCGGCAGGGGGCACAGGCGACATCGGCGACTTGTCGCGGGGGCCCTCGGGGTTGGAAGTTGGCCACCGCTTCCGTCGCTCCCACGCTGCCGAGACACGGATCAGCACAGTTCGCAAGGGGGGCGTCGTCATCCTCATCATCGTCGTCACGGAGATCGTCGTGGAGATGGCAGTGCAGCTGCAGGGAGGAGAGCAGGGAGAAGGCATTGCAACCGGCCGCACACTGGTGGGGGGGCGAAGTGTCCAGAGCTGCTAAGTTTATTTTTGAATTTCAAGGGGCGTTATCAATGGTGGCAGACCAAAATGCCCTGGATGCAATTGGATAGACCTACAAACAATCACGAGCATCGAAAAGTGGGTTAGTCGTCATATCATTGTATCAAGTAGGTACAGTTGTTGTATCAAACCCGACTCACATTAGAGTTGTGATTGGCCATCCAATGAGTTTTCTCCAGAGGGTGGCTGGGGTCTCCCTGAGAGATCGGGTGAGAAGTTCAGTCATCCAGGAGAGACTCGGAGTAGAGCCGCTGCTCCTTTGCATCGAAAGGAGCCATTTGAGGTGGTTCTGGTCTAGTGAGGATGCCTCCTGGGCTGGGAGGAGGCCGCTGGGTAGACCCAGGACCAGGTGGCGGGACTACATCTCCGTACTGGCCTGTGAGCGGCTAAAGATTTCCCAGACAGAGCTGGTTGATGCTGCTAGGGAAAGGGATGTCTGGGGCCCCCTGCTGGAGCTGCTGCCTCCGCGACCTGACCCCGGATAAGCGGATGACAATGGATGGTGTAGGTGGAGTTCAGCAGGTTGGAGAACAGGCCGTGGTCACAGTGGTGTGGAGAGTTCAGCATGTTGGAGAACTTGCTGTTGTCAGGGTGGTGTAGAGAGTTCAGCAGGCTGAAGAACAGGCCGTCATTGTGGTGCCGTGGAGAGTTCAGCATGTTGGAGAACAGTCTGTGGTCGGGGTGGGTGAGATCTCTGCAACCTGAATGAAAATTTTATTTTTTAGCTTGAAATTGGGTACCGGTGCAACAAATGTGTATTTTATAAGAAAAGCATGACATTTCTAGTTAGTATATCCTATACCATTATTTACCAGATGTGGAGTTCAGCAGGTTGGAGAACAGGCCGTGGTCAAGGTGGTGTGGAGAGTTCAGCATGTTGGAGAACAGGCCCTCATTGGGTTGGTGTAGAGAGTTCAGCATGTTGGAGAACAGGCCCTCATTGGGTTGGTGTAGAGAGTTCAGCAGGTTGGAGAACAGGCTGTGGTCAGGGTGGGTGAGATCTCTGCAACCTGAATGAAAAATTTATTTTTTAGCTTCAAATTGGGTACCGGTGCAACAAATGTGTATTTTATAAGTAAAGCATGAAATTTCTAGTTAGTATATCCTATACCATCATTTACCAGATGTGGAGTTCTGCAGGTAGGAGAACAGGCCGTGGTCACAGTGGTGTTGAGAGTTCAGCCGGTTGGAGAACAGGCCGTCATTGGGGCAGTGTGGAAAGTTCAGCTCGTTGGAGAACAGGCTGTCATTGGGGAGGTGTGGAGAGTTCAGCATGATGGAGAACAGGCCATGGTTGGGATGCTGTGGAGAGTTCAGCTGGTTGGAGAACAGGCCGCCATTGCGGCATTGTGGAGAGATGAGAGGTTGGAGAACAGGCCGTGGTCGTGGTGGTGTAGATTGTTTAGCAGTTTGGAGAACAGGCCATCATTGGGATGGTGTGGGGAGCTCAGCAAGTTGGAGAACAGGCTGTAGTTTGGGTAGTGTGGAGAGTTCAGCAGGTTGGAGAACAGGCCTTGGTTGGGGTGATGTGTAGAGTTCAGCAGGTTGGAGAAAAGGTCATCATTGGGGTGGTGTGGAGAGTTCAGCAGGTTGGAGAACTTGCCCTATTCAGGGTGGTGTGGAGAGTTCAGCAGGTTGGAGCACAGGCCGTAGTTGAGGTGGTGTGGAGAGTTCAACAGGTTGGAGAACAGGCAGTGGTTGGGGTGATGTGGAGAGTTCAGCAGGTTTGAGAACAGGTCGTATTGGGTTGGTGTGGAGAGTTCAGCAGGTTGAGAACAGGCCATGGTTGAGGTGCTGTGGAGAGTTCAGTAGGTTGGAGAACAGGCCGTAGTCAGGATGATTTGGAGAGATAAGCAGATTGGCGAACTTGCGGTGTTCAGGGTGGTGTGGAGAGTTCAGCAGGTTGGAGAACAGGCCGTCACTGTGGTGCCGTGGAGAGTTCAGCATGTTGGAGAACAGGCTGTCATTGGGGTGGTGTGGAGAATTAAGCAGGTTGGAAAACAGGCCGTGGTTGGGATGCTGTGGAGAGTTCATCAGGTTGGAGGACAGGCTGTGGTCAGGTTGGTGTGGTGAATTCAGCAGGTTGGAGAACAGGCCATGGTCACGATGGTGTGAAGAGTTCAACAGGTTGGAGAACTTGCTGTGTTCAGGGTGGTGTGGAGAGTTCAGCAGGTTGGAGCACAGGCAATTATTGGGGTGGTATGAAGATTTCAGCAGGTTGGAGAACAGGCCATCATTGGGGTGGTGTGGAGAGCTCAGCAAGTTGGAGAACAGGTCGTAGTTGGGGTGGTGTGGAGATTTCAGCAGGTTGGAGAACAGGCAGTGGTTGGGGTGATGTGTAGAGTTCAGCAGGTTGGAGAACAGGTCATATTGGATTGGTGTGGATAGTTCAGCAGATTGGAGAATAGGCTGTGGTCGGGATCTCTGCTGATGCTGAGACCATTGTGCAGGCAGTGTTTTTGAAAAATGTATTTTTTTGACTTGAAATTGGGTACCAGTGAAACAATTGTGCATGTTATAAGAAATTGCATGACATTTCTAGTTAGAATGGCCTATACCATAATTTTATCAGATGTGGAGGAAAGCCACCTGACCCCTGAGGACCGTGAGAGGTAAAATCCAAGATGGCCGCTAGTGCCTTGGGTCTAATTTTCAAACACGCTCAATTTTGGAACCAGTGTAGAAAAACATATAAGGTGTCATATCCAACTAAATTGGGGATGTACAGTATACATTCTTTTGAGCCTGCCAGAACCCAAGGATCAAGGTCAAGGTCAAATTAACGTAGCAAGTGTTTTAATGTTCTGCTCGAGTACTACCTGGGCTGGAGTAATGTTCTCTAGTTCCAGACTTCTGTGTGGATAGCTGTTTCAAGACATCATTCATGCCGTACTATTCACTTGTTGGTTTGTACATCAGCACCACAAATCTCTCCAGCAGTAACTGATTGTTCATGGACCTCGCTTGGTGTGAAAACCACAACAGGCCTATGCTCTATGTAAGCACAACTAGCGAGTTCATCAAGACAGATTGATGAAAGCAACCGTTTCGCGGCAGAAAATAGATTTTTAGAAACTGCATTCTAAGTGCTCCGACCAACGCCATTACATGGATATACTGGCTCGCGCTGGATTTTAAATTTCTTCTACATGCCTCCGAACTACGCCAAAGTGATCTCGGTGAGTCAAACGTCTTATAATATGTCGTAAATAAGGTCCAGGTTGTCAAAAACGAGCATTGTCCTTTAAATTGGAAAAAATATGGATGGTAGTGAACGGTGGATGACAAATAATTTTTTGATCCCGTTTTAATTGTGCCATGACCACAACATGTGTTTGTCAATTTAAAACATAAATTTTACTGATCTCTGTTAACTCGCAAGTTAGCTAATATTAGCTAGCTGACATTAACCAAAACCTTGTGTGGGATATTTTGATTCTGAGATATGACTGCTAATTAGGTGTTTGGTTGTGGCTGCATTCTTTTTAGATAATCACCGGCTGGCCAATCTTCCTGTTTCCACTTAGGCACTCTATAGGGATGAGTTCATCAATATATAATCTGTAGGTTACCAGCTACAACATGAACTAGTGTTTATGCCAGCAGTCGGCCCTGAAACCATGAAGGAATGGGACAGTAATACACTGTGTTGGGTTCATTGTGGCAACCATTTATACCACCACAAATTTAAATTTGGGTTTAGGTTTTCCAGACTTTTTCAGAGAACAGTTTCGCACTAAATCCCTCACACGATTCTCTCCGCCTCAGTCAGTCGCAGTACGAGTTTGTCTGAGGTAACACCAGTCAGCTGTTATTTCTCGTGTCCAGTCCACTGTCTGAGGCGAGATATCAGGCTCATTAGTTAGTAGGGAATTGATTGATTTTTTTGGTAACAGAACTAGGACTACTGTTTTAATATTGTGGGGCATTAGCTAGTAGGCTAACTTGCCAGCTCATCAGCGTGTAAGGAATGGCACTGCAGTATTTTCTTTTATCTTCCCTCTCTATATTTTCACTTTTTTGATAGTTAAGCTGTCTCTTGGTCATAGTCATACACATATAACGAAACTGTTGGCACGTGTCTGCTGCTTGTCTGAGGTAACGCCAGTCGGCTGCTATTCATCGTGTCCAGTCCACTGTCTGAGGCGAGCTATCAGGGTCATTAGTTAGTAGGGAATTAAAATATCATGTTTTGATTTTTTTTGGTAACAAAACTACTAGGACTACTATGTTTTAATATATTGTGGGGCATTAGTCAGACTCGGTGTATATCCACTGCGTTTTATTGAGAGAAATGACAGAGGGTGGACTTAAGCAATGTAGGCCTAATTGAGACATTTGCGAGGATGAAGAAAAGAAGAACACAGTTCAGATAGTCTACACATTCCAAGAATAGCCTACTTTTAAATATTTTTTGTCATTTTCATGTGTTAAACAAATTTGAGTAGCCTACATTGGACTATTAGGCTTAGCCTTTACCATGACATGTTGCCTCTGAGCGAATTGAGTGAAAATACCGTATAGCCTATTGAGCCTAGTGATTTGTCTTACAGTACATTAGTATGGCTATACTATTTGTTGGGGAGTTCTAGCACATACTAGGCCTACTGGTGACTACATAACTGCAGTTGATGCCTGGAAGTGCTGTGTCATGTTTAGTCTGGTCTCTTATAATAAAGAACACGTCTTTTGTTATCCCCGGTCCTCGTTCTTATGTAGAAATAAGTTTATATAGCTCCAGTATATCACAGCTATATGATTCAGCTGGTACAAATTATGATAAATTCAATAGGCTATTTTAATGAATATATTATTAGAAACATATTTTTGATTGACAGACAGGCTAGGGGCCCCTTTGAGGTGAAAAAACCCCATGGGAATAAAAGTGAATCTATGCCCCTGACAATGACCCAAAGCATTCAGCGAAAGCAAGACAAGAGTTTTTCAAGGCAAAGAAGTGCAATGTTCTGCAATGGCCAAGTCAAACACCTGACCTGAATCCAACTGAGCATGCATTTCACTTCCTGAGGACAAAACTGAAGGGAAACGGCCCAAAGAACAAGCAGGAAGTGAAGACAGTTGCAGTAGAGGCCTGGCAGAGCATCACCAGGGATGAAACCCTGCGTCTGGTGATGTCTGTGGTTCCAGACTTCAGGCTGGATTTGACTACAGTAAATGATTTGCAACCAAATATTAAACATGGCAATTTGATTCATGATTTTGTTAGTTTGTCCAACTACTTTTGTCCTTTAAAAGGGAGGTTGGGTACATATAAAATTTGTTGTAATTCCTACACCTGATTTGGATGTAAATACCAGAATTAAAGTTGAAATTCTGCATTTAAAGCACATATTTAATGTTTCATTTAAAATCCATTGTGGTAGTGTACAGAGCCAATATGATGAAAATTGTGTCAATGTTCAAATATTTATGGACCTAACTGTATACCAATGGTTCTTGCCACAATGAACCCAACACTGTCGCATTCAGTATTGGTTGGTGGAGGACAGTAGAAGACTGCCTGGGAAACGACGAAAGACTCCCCATTGGTCAATGATGCTTTCAATGAACCGCTATGCCAAGTGAGGTCAGTGAAGAATCAGTGTTACTGCTGCAGAGATGTGTGGTGCTGATATATCACCCCAACAAGTGAGCAGCAAGGACATAAAAGATGCCAGGAAAGAGCTCTCCGCACAAGTCTGGAACTAGAGAACATTCTTCCAACCCAGGTGGCACTCAAGCAGAACATAAAGAGTACATGCTACGTAATTTGACCGTGACCTTGATCCTTGGTTCTGGCATTCTTAAAAGTATCACTAAATGAGTGTGCATCTCCAATTTTGTTGGAAATTACACCTTAAATGTTTTTCTACAATGGTTCCAAAATTAAGCATGTTTGAAAATTTGAGGTTGACTCTCACTTACCCCCACATCTGAAAATAAACCTTATGGTAAGTATTATAGAACATTGCACAATTGTTGTGATGTCTGTCTGTCTGTCTGTCTGTCTGAGGGTGTTGGTCTCTGATATTTTTGAAAATATCGAAAAATCTGCAAGAGGACAAAGACACAGACGTCTGGGTCAGTGACTGTCATTACAAATACATTCACATATCCACAGTATATTGTCAGTCACTGATTTTGCTTGTGTGTTTTCAAATACTGTGAAGAAAACACAGGTGATGCTAATGTATACTATGTGGCTATACTCTCACCTTTGCAATGGTTGTTCTTTTTCCTCTACCAGCAGATCCTGCGTCTTATTTTACTGTTTCTCCCTTCTTTTCCTGTTTCTCCCTTTTCGTCATCTTTCTCTTTCTCCTCTTTCTGTTTATCTTTCTCCTCCTCTCCCCTGGCCTTCTTCATCTCCTCCTCTTCTTTCCACTTTTTCATGTCCTCGGTTTTCTCCCGGTACTTCTCTACAGCCATCTTCCCTTTATGCTTTTCCATTTCCCTTCTATCCTTCTCCTCTTTCTCTTTGCTGTCCACCATGTCCATGTACTTCATGAAGGTCAGGAAGTTCTCGTTTTTCTTCCGGTGCTTCTCTAGAGGCTTCATCTCTTTCTGTTCCTTTTCTTTCTGCTTTCTATCTTTCTCCTCTTTCTTTTTCTGTTTCTCCTCCTCTTGCCTGGCCTTCCTCTTCTCTTTCTTTTCCTGCTGTCTCATCTTAAATTCACTCCACATCTTTTTCAGGCGAGCAAAGATGCCCCCAGATGTCTGAGATGGCCGCTGGTCACTGGTCGCCAGCTCCCTAGAGGGACACTGAACAGCAATATCAGACATCTTGGCTGTCTCCCCCCTCCTCCCCTCATCTTCCTCCCTCAACTCCGTCCTCAACCTTTTCACCCTCTGGTCCAACTCCCTGATCATGACGGCCATCATGTTCTCCAGTTGCATCTGCTCCATTTTCTGGCTCTTTACCTCTCTCTCCTTCATCATCCTGGCCGTCTCAATCCTCCTCCCCTTTTCTTCCTCCCTCAACTCCACATTCAACATGGACATCCGCTGGTCCAACTCCCTGATCAGGAGGTACTTCTCTCTCTCCTGGCTCCTTTCCCCTCTCTCCTCCAGGCATTTATTAACCATCTTGGCTATCTCGTTCCTACTCCTCTCCTCTTCCTTACTCCTCCTCCCCTCATCTTCCTCCCTCAACTCGACCCTCAACGCGGTCATCCGGTCATCCATCGATCTCGTCAGGAGGACCTGAATGCGCTCCATCTCCTCCGACTTCCCGGGTCTCCTCTTCTCCTCCTCCTGCCTCCCCCTCCCCTCATCTTCCACCCACGCCTGCCTCCTCAATCTGGGCATCTGTGAGCCGACGAGGTCCCTCTCCCTCTCCTGGCTCTGCGTCTCTCTGTCCTTCAGGTATTCCTCTACCATCCTGGCTGTCTCGCTCCTCCTCATCTCCTTCTCCTGCCTCCTCCTCCGCTCGTCTTCCTCCCTCAACTCCCTCTTCATCTTGGCCATCCGGCGGCCCATGTCTCTGGCCACGTTCTGCAGCTGCTCCTCCACCCAGACAGTCTCGCAGGGCTTTGTCATTCCTAAAGGCTATGGGGGTCAGGGGGGCACAGGGACAACCAGTCAGTCACACCGGGGTCACATTCATGCAGTCAATACACTGTAGTACAGTGATCATAAGATATCACAGTGCATTGGCTACTCCTAGCATGGCACAGTACGATTATACATAGCTTCAGTGTTGCAAGATGTCACAGTGAACTGGCTACTGCTATTAATAGCAGAGCAATACAATACATCACAGTACAGTACTGCTCCTAATAGGTTATGTACCAATTTACATTACAGCAAGCATACTGTAGTCATACAGCACTTTACAACACAGAACAGTGGGCCCATACCTAGCTACTGTATACAGGTAGTTTAGGTGCAAAGCGTCTGAGCATCAAGAGACTAACAAGCTGCACGCAGAGTGAACAGTCATCATGTATTGCAAACATAAAGGCAGCAGCAAGAAAAGAGGAGAGAAAGGAACAGGATGAGAAGGTAGCAAAGCTGCTGGTCAAAGCTACCAGTCTGCTGGTCAGTTTTGAGTGTCTGTAGCTATCTGGTACGCTACAGGGAAAATAGTAGGCTAGATAGTTGGCTAGATAGTAGGCTAGTGCTGATGATTTCTGTCACAGCATACACTGCATGCCCTCTCCAGTCCCCTAATAGGTCTTATTTCATTTCCACTTGACTACTAACTTGATTGAGCATGCTACATTTGAGCAGTAGGATGATAATATGGCTAAAAGGTAGGCTACAAGATGCACAGTGCACAGGCTACTCCTATCATGGTACAGTACTCCTACACATACAGTAACTTCAGTTTTACAAGATGCCACAGTGCACTGGCTACTGCATGAATAGCAGGGCAATACAGTACCATGCTCCTTCAAAAGGTTAATATACCACTTTATATTACAGCAATACTACAGCCTATATTTGGATATACAGGATTTTACAACACAGCACAGTAGGCCTACTGTAACTAGATAACACTTTACAAAACAGCAAGCAAAACAATCTAAAATTATTATTATCATTATTGTTATTATTATTAAATCACTAATGAAGAGGAGGTTCACCCAGGAACTCATATTACCCAGACACATCACTGTTAGTCCTGTAATCAACCAGTATCGCTCTCAACCTGGACATAATTTCTAACCTGGTTAAACAAAGTTCTGAGAGAAATGTTCTGTATTCTGTCTTCAATTGGAGGTGTTTTTGTCAAAGACAGCAATACAGAATGATTTTAGAAAATTCCAACTCTAAATTCTATCCCTATTATGGACTTACTTGTTTTCTCTAAATTCGTGTGTCAAATCCAGAAGTCACAAGCTACTCTGATGAGGTGGAATCGGATCACTGACTATTTAAGTGTCTGCCTCAGTAACGTCTACTATGACGTCATAAAAGCAAGGGGAGTGACGAAACGCCCTCTAGTGGTTCTTATTAGTAATAAATAAAATAAAAAATGTTTTGGGCTGCATTGAGTTATTATTCACATAGTTTCTGAGACACATTGAGTCACTGTTTATTGATTTTGATTATATGTTGCAGTTTAAAGACAGAATAAAAGGCTTTACAATAGGTTTTGGAACACTGGGTGTAAACTGACTACAGTTCATATGATGCACACACCCCGTGTTTCCTCGCTATGTCAATAGATTAATCTGTCTCGTTCTGTCGGTAACGCTTTATAATACAGCCTGTGTCTTACAGTGTCTTACCAGTGTAATACCTGTGTCTTACACTCTCTTACCAGTGTCTTACCCATACCGAGTACTTACATGTAAGTGCGGGGTACCGGTAGTCTAGGGGTACCGGGTACTTACAGGTAGTTATGGGGTAGCCTACTTACCGGGTACTAACATGTAAGTACTCCAAACCTACCTGTAAGAACCCCGTACTTACCTGTAAGTAAAAATACCTATGCTACTGTGCACGCCATGTACGTACCCGGTAAGTAACCCGTACCTACATGTAAGTACCCGGAAAGTACCCCGTACCTACATGTAAGTACCCGGTAAGACGCGGATGAGACACTTAAAGACACGGGTAAGACACAGGTAAGACACTGGTAAGACTCGGGTAAGACACTGGTATGACACAGGTAAGACACGGGTAAGACACAGGTAAGACACTGGTAAGACACAGGTAAGACACGGGTAAGACACAGGTAAGACACGGGTAAGACAGGTAAGACACAGGTAAGACACGGGTAAGACACAGGTAAGACACTGGTATGACACTGTAAGACACGGGTAAGACACCGGCTGTATTATGAAGCGTTACCGTTCTGTCCTGCAAATTTGGTCAGATTGGTCACGTTCTATTGTCCACCCTACCATTGTGCACAATAGTAGCTAGCTAGCTAGTTTGCTAAGTCAAACCAAGCTCATTCAGATGGAACTTGCATGCTACATTTGAGCAGTAGGATGATAATATGGCTAAAAGGTAGGCTACAAGATGTCACAGTGCACTGGCTACTCCTATCATGGTACAGTACTCCTACACATACAGTAAATTCAGTTTTACAAGATGCCACAGTGCACTGGCTACTAGGGGTGTGCCGGGAGCCCACTATTTGTATTTGCATCTGTATTTGACAACTAATTATTCGGATTCGGAAGTGGGCGGGTCTTAAACCGGAAGTCGGTTCAAAACGGTTTAAACTGAGGGGAAACGTCATTTCTTTAGCCTAATATTAATTGGCATTGCAATTGAATTGCTGTTTATATATTATTATTATCATTAATTATGAAGTATAATTCCTCCTCATCATCCTGTATATTTTTATTTTAACAAACTATGAAGTGTCACAACCCCACCACCACCACTGGGGGACATTCTACATTTAGTTTGAAACTGAAAAACATTTTTCTAAATCAAAATATAAGTCCTCATAGCAACTTTGCTAGAACAGCTATAGTAGTGCTATTTCTCCCGTGTCATACTATCTAATATATTATCTGCAACCATGTGACACAGGCAGCGTGATGTACTAGTATGGTTTTCACAAACCCAGCAATAAACATGTATTACTATAAATATAATTGAAAAGATAAACATTTTACACTCAAACCAATAAACTAAACTCTAAACTAATACATGCCTATGTTGTAGGGTTTGTGTTAGTTTGGCCCGGTTGCATTTTATCTGCGGAACGTGAGAACGCGCTCGGTCAAATTGATTAACTTATTGGGTGGAAAAGTGGTTAAAAAGCCTTTAATCCATATGTAGGCTACAATAAAAACCGAAACATGTTGGTGTTTTTATTGTAGGCCTATATAGCCCGATGGATTAAAGGCTTTTTAAACACTGTGCTTGTTAACCCAGAAATAACTCAGAAAGTTGTCAGGATCCTCGAGTCCGTAATCCAAAGTTTCTGCTTTCTATGTCCTTTTCCAAACAAATCGGAGGGGTCATATCATGTCACTGCTTCAGCACAACCATTAAACACAAATTATATAGGTCTATGCAAATTAGGATGTGTGAGCCACTACAATAAAGCGTAGGCCTAAATGGTTCAAAAAAGCGTTCGGGCCTATGCGCTAGGACCTATGGACGAAAATAACATTACAAATGTTCAATAAACAATATTCCAACAACCCAAATATTCAATTGATAAGCTACATATTCAACCAATCATGCATTTGCACAGCAAATATGACAAAGCCAAATTAAATGTAGCCTAGGCTAATAAGCCGAGGAAAATGACTAGGCCTAATTGTAGGCCTATAGTCTACTCAAGTTTCAACAGTGCTTAAACCATGGGTAAGTGGGGTATTGTAGTGAAATTATTCTTATTCTTATTTTTTTAATCTGTTTAAATAGTTTATTATTGTTATATCAGAGATAAGGACTTTGATAATAGCCTATCCTAGGCCTACACTAGACTAGGACCTACTCTGTTGTGCTGATAACTGAACGACATGGATCAAACATTTGATCATTTGTGTTTCAGTTGTTAAAATATACTTTCATAATTAGGATATTTCATATTTCAAAATCGCCGGACATTGTATAGGCTAGTGAGAGGCTGAGCATGCGTAGCTGAAGTAGCGAGCGTTAGCTAGATATACTACACTGAGCTAACAGCTACCGGTCCTCCACTGCACAAACAAACGCTACAGTTAACATAGGCTATTGCAGCAGGTAAACTACGACAAGCAAACAAAATCCAATAACTGTCTCAATAAACCAGTGAACTAAGGACAAACGCCCTCGGTGCTGCTTGTTCGTTGCTGCCTAGTGCCTACTATCAGCGCGCTCCAAGCTTTCTCTCCCTCTCCGCGTTGTCTAGACGTCTCTCTCTCTCTCTCTCTCTCTCTCTCTTTCTCTCTCTCTCTCTCTCTCTCTCTCTCTCTCTCTCTCTCTCTCTCTCTCTCTCTCCCTCTCTCTCTCTCTCTCTCCCTCTCTCTCCCTCGTCGTGTCATGTCAACAAGCAGACAGAACGTGCGCGCACCGCTCGCTCATACAGTATTTGACTGTTCTCCCCCTCCCGAATATTTTTTTTTACAATATTCGTACGAATTTACTATTCGGGAAAAAGCTACTATTTGTACTCATCCGAATACCGTTCGGGCACACCCCTACTGGCTACTGCATCAATAGCAGAGCAATACAGTAGGCTATACCGTGCTCCTTCAATAGGTTATATACCACTTTATATTACAGTACGCATACTGTAGCTATACAGCACTTTACACCACAGAACATTAGGCCTATATCTAGCTGTACAGAACCTTACAACATACAGCAGTAGACATTAACCCACTGTAGCTGTATACAAGTACTTTACAACACAGCACACCTATAGCTGTAGAACACTTTACAACCTAGCTACTGTAGGCCAAACTTCTAGCTAGAACAGTTCGGCCTTTAGTATACCTACAGTAGCAGCACAGTTGGCCTATATTTAGATTTTTAAAGACACTTTACAAAACAGCAAGCAAAACAATCAAAAATTATTATTAGTATCATTATTGTTAGTATTAAATCACTGATGAAGAGGAGGTTCACCCGAGAACTCATATTACCCAGACACATCACTGCTAGTCCTGTAATCAACCAGTATCGCTCTCAACCTGGAAATAATTTCTAACCTGGTTAAACAAAGTTCTGAGAGAATTATGTACTGTATTCTGTCTTCAATTGGAGGTGTTTTTTGTCAAAGACAGCAATACAGAATAGTTTTAGAAAATTTCAACTCTAAATGCTATCCCTATTATGGACTTACTTGTTTTCTCTAAATTCGTGTGTCAAATCCAGAAGTCACTAGCTACTCTGATGAGGTGGAATCGATCACTGACTATTTAAGTGTCTGCGTCAGCAACGTCTACTCTGACGTCATAAAAGCAAGGGGAGATGTAAAGTGATGACGCGCCCTCTAGTGGTCTTTAATAAAAAATATATTTTGAGCTGCATTGAGTAATTATTCACATCGTTTCTAAGACACTTACATTGAGTCATCGGTGATGGATTATGATTATATGTGTGCAGTTAAAGACAGAATAATAAAACGTTTTACAGCAGGTTTTGGAACGCTGGGTGTAAACTGACTACAGTTCCCATGATGCACACACCCCGTGCTTCCTCGCTATGTAGATTCATCTCTCTTCTGTATGTAACATTTTATAATACAGCCCGTGTCTTACAGTGTCTTGGCGAAATGTGAGTTTTTAACTGCATAGGACATTAAAATTCACTTTTCTGAGACCCCAGAAACCGATTTTAGGTAGGTAAAAACAGCATATGCGGTGCCCTTGGTATTAATGTACAAACATGTAAACTGCGAGAATTACATCATAACGTTGATTTGAATGTGTAGGCTAAGTGTTTGAAAGTGTAATAAAGTAGTAGCTATGTGTTACAATATGTTTAATAGCAGTTAGATTAGCAAGCTAGTTATTCGCAGTGATAGCTAGCGGATTAGTAACGTAGCCGTTAGGCTAGTCTGTTATTTTAAGATCCTACAACATTTATTTTAATAAAAAGCAAAGCTCAACTTGAGGAATGCTCCTGTATACTCGAACCCTGATTATTGAATGTTTGTATGGCACTATATTTTGTAATGTATGAACGAAATATGAGTCAGTTTACTTAAGCCTAACGGTAGCCTTGTTTATTGTGTCATTAAATTAGTCAGCGCTTGCAGTTTTGGCGGTCACCCATGTAGTTCTCAACGGTGTTATAATTTGTGTAATCTGCTTTTCATGTAGCAGTAACAGTTCAGTCTTACTTTACATTAATAAGGGGACAATACTCAACATATACAAATAGGTATACTAGTTGCATGTAAACAACATGAATAGTGTTTGTAGGGAAATGTGAGTTTGGGGTTCTATAGAATAGGAATAGTGAGTTTATTTGTAATTATTACCTAGGCGACAGCCCAGGGTGAGAGGTTAATGTTTTTGGTAGCATAAGTTTATTGGTTGCTTTATTAGTTGGTTGTTAGCAGTTTTGATTGGCACAAAGCTCTCGACCTAACAAATGCAGCATTACCAAACATGTCCTGCACGCATTCTAGTTTGGATATATATTTATATTTTAGAAAAAGTATGCATAAGCTATATCCATTAGAAAAAGCATTTCTATAGAGAGAAGAAAGACAGAATTAAGACAGACCCATACTGGAGTGAGCCTATTGCTTAATCAAACTGATTCGTCTGAGAGCAGCTGTTGTGAAAGATACTGACAGCATCGTCTACCTTTTCTGTCCATCTTAAATAGACCTGCTACACCCAACCCTGTGCCTGGGAAGTGTAACACATGCAAAATCAATCTACTATCTGCTTGTCGTGCATGCCAGTTTCAAATAGAGCTAAATAGTCGCTTTCTAATCTAATAAACAGATGCTGGTCTGGTATTACAGCATCCCCTCCCCTTGCCCCTACTACGACAAGTTAGCACCGCTATTAGCGACTATTCCTCCCTCACGTCTATTTTGACTGGGTGAGTGTAACAGAGACTGTGTGTGTCTTGTGTCCGACTGTGTGTATCGTGTTTGTTTGAAGCCAGGTGTCCATCGCTGTCCGCTAGAGGGACACAGCAGACCAGTGGCCCACACAAGCTTCACACCCCTGGAGGGATCAGGTACTGTGTTCTCTGTCTGCACACACACACACACACACACACACACACACACACACACACACACTAACTAATCAGGTAACAAAGATTCTGAATGATAAGTCCTATTCTCATTACAGCGCCCCCTAAAGGAAAAGTGTGTTACAGAGCTATAAGCACTGCACATGTTGAACACACTCGTCAGAATCACTACTAGTTACTATTTCTACATGCTGGCAGCTTGAGTCCTTGTTCTCAATGTAGATACCTCAGCACGCATGCAGGTAACGTGGCATCAGCAGTAGAAATGTGGGCTGTTTTCCTACTCAACCCTCAACTCATAGAAATGAGGAATGTATCTATCCCAACTCCCAGGTCCTGGTATCTTCTTGCCTTCTGTACATGTACTGGTGTAACAGAGTTGAATTGGTTAACTCACTTCTCAGTTTAAATACCGCCCACCAGTGGCATCAAAATCTAGCTTTTCGGTGGTGTGTTTAGTAGCGGTGTTTACAAGAAGTGGTCACGTGAGTGTCGTAAATGAGGACCCAAGTTTGAACCCAGTGTGGGCAAAGTGCTGGTGGAAGCTATACTGACGAGTGACACAATCTGAAATCAGCAACACTGGGAATATTCATGTACCCATTTATATTTCATCAGCACATTTGTGTCGGCCTCCGCTGCTGCTCTCTGCATGCGTTTCCAGTGCTGCTGTGCATCTGTCACCCTCAAATGTACCCAGGGATCCCATTGTCAAGTTCAAGTTCAAATCAAGTTCAGCTACAGGCTTATCCCACCCAGGTGCAATACGGAGCGGTTCAGACGTTCCTTTATGGCAGCGGACATCAGGCTCTATAACAGTGTTGTAGAGGTGTGCATGTGTGCTATTTCCATCTATCTATCTATCTATCTATCTATCTATCTATCTATCTATCTATCTATCTATCTATCTATCTATCTATCTATCTATCTATCTATCTATCTATCTATCTCTACAGTATCAATCTATCTATCTATCTATCTATCTATCTATCTATCTATCTATCTATCTATCAGACAGACAGACAGACAGACAGACAGACAGACAGACAGACAGACAGACAGACAGACAGACAGACAGATAGATAGATAGATAGATAGATAGACTGATACTGTAGATAGATAGATAGATAGATAGATAGATAGACTGATACTGTAGATAGATAGATAGATAGATAGATAGATAGATAGACAGATAGATACAGTAGATAGACAGACAGACAGACAGACAGATAGACTGATACTGTAGATAGATAGATAGATAGATAGACTGATACTGTAGATAGATAGATAGACAGATAGATACAGTAGATAGACAGACAGACAGACAGACAGACAGACAGACAGACTGTCTGTCTGTCTGTCTGTCTGTCTGTCTCTGTCTGTCTGTCTATCTACTGTATCTATCTGTCTATCTATCTATCTACAGTATCAGTCTATCTATCTATCTATCTATCTATCTATCTATCTACAGTATCAGTCTATCTGTCTGTCTGTCTGTCTGTCTGTCTGTCTGTCTGTCTGTCTGTCTGTCTGTCTGTCTGTCTGTCTGTCTGTCTATCTATCTATCTATCTACAGTATCAATCTATCTAGCTACCTACCCACCCTCTCTCCCTCTGTCTGTCTGTCTGTCTGTCTATCTATCTACCTAGGTTCAATTTATTGGCCATTTACATACATACTGAGACATATATGACTGTCTAACGGCAAAATAATTCTAGAGTAGCTGAACGCTGGCACAGCGTAGTAGTAAACAGCAGGGATCCACATCCACGATTGGACAGAACAGACAGCAGCACCCACACCCACGGCCGCACAGCGCCCCCGCGTCCGCAGGGCACCGCTGACCAGCTAGGAGCGATCTGTCGGCCTCCTCAGCCGGAGAGCGTGGCAGTCGTGAGTCGAAGGTCGTCCGGAGGTGGGCCGCGGTTGTGGGAGTCGCACGCCAGCGGTTGTGGATGACCTGCACTGACCACTGGGAGGGGCGAGCTCTGAGCGGGTCCTGCGCTCCTGAGGGTCGACGACACGATGCAGTCCCGCGCGTCGTCGTCCTCCGAAGCCCGCCCACAGTGCGAAGCGTGCCGGCATCGGCGTGAACAAGGCCGCTGCAGAAACCGCGCAGTATTCGGGCAACTGTAGCACTGTATGTGTTATTTGTTTAATATGACACACATGCACACACACACGCCATCACTGTTATCTCAGCTGTGCAAATGTGTTTATTCATCCCACCATTCAATGTATGTTCCTATTAGTATTCTTTCTACAGCATCAAAATGACCATGCACAGCATTCACCTACCACAGCATGAGCCAAGGACATACTGAGGAATCTAGGAAGAAATGTCTATAACATCTACAGAGTCTTACTGCTATGTATTTGATTTAATGTGTTTGTTTGTTTTCACGTGGACACTGTGTAGTCGATAGAGTGAGGGAGACAGCTGATGCTGCTGCTGCTGTGGCCGTTCGGGGTAGTGGGTGTCAAGAGGTCACAATTAGGCCACAGGGGGGGCCACTCCTCTGGGGTATCAATGACACATCTCTATGGGACACTATAAACAGACACAACCCAGACTGACAACCAATGGTGATTAAGACATCATGTTAGGGTGATAGGCGACACATCTGTATGGTCACTCCTCCACCAATCTAGCTTCACTAGGCCCTAAACGGGCAGGCCTAGGTGTGGGGGGTGATAGGCGACACATCTGTATGGTCACTCCTCCACCAATCTAGCTTCACTAGGCCCTAAACGGGCAGGCCTAGGTGTGGGGGGTGGGCCGAGAGAGCACTATTTAACGTCTCAACCAAACCTTGAGACTTCGATTTGGAAACGGTAGGCAACTCAGCCGGACAGATTCGCTGCTCCCAGCAGGCAGACACGCTGATAACACCATGCGGGGAGGGAAGTCTAAGGCCTTGACTAGCAGAGAAGCAGGGAGAGAGAGAGACTAGGGAAACATCCCAGTGTTCCATGTGATTGTATCTTTGTACAATAAATCTATCATCTGTCGCTGCTTCCAATCCCATGTTGGGTGATTTCATCAATGACTATCACAACAAGAAAGGCAATTAACATCGTGGTTCATAATTAGATGGTGCTGCAACTCTTATCAAGGCTTCTAAAAAAAAATTACACAACGCAGAGCAACAGAAGAAAAGATCTCAAAGGCCAACAATACTGTGATACGTACTCACTTCACCAAGCCTGCAGATTTTCACCTGGTTAACAATATTGGTATATGAAGAAATTCTTACAATTTACACAGAAAAAACAATTACAACTTATAAAATCCTATCAACTTGGCTTGATCCTCACAAGATGTCAGTAAAGAATAGGCTCTTTGCACAAGCTCCACTACTTCCTGAAATTCTACAGGCATATTTATTTCCTGTCCTATACCATTGGATGGAAGTGATTAATCAGGTGTGATCAGGTGTGCCGCACACCTGATAAATCACTTCCATCCAATAGTATAGGACAGGAAATAAGGATGCCTGTAGAATTTCAGGAAGTAGTGGAGCTTGTGCAAAGAGCTTATTTGACCAGTAGAGGGCAGGAGAGGCTCCATCAAACATGCGCCATTCTGCTCCCCTCACCACTGTACACCTGCACATGGCACATGCATGTCTAGCCATGACTGATACACTGTGATGTGTCTGGATAAGTTGTCACTTCTGTCATTAAAACATGAATATATACCAGAGATCAGCAACCTATCAAAAGAAAAATTTTTGGCCAAAAAAATAATAAAAATTCTGATGGGAGCAGTGAAACATTTGAGCCTTATAATGAAGGCAGTGTTTCCTGTAGATGCATTTCTTTCGTGGTAGCACCCAGGAGGGACACATTAGAGGGAGAAGGGGGTTGTTGAGCATCACACACTTAATTTCCTTCGTTATGATGAATTTTTATTAGACATGGGGTTTGGACTGGCACAAAGGCAAGGCAAGTTTATTTGAACCCAAACGTCCTCCTCGCATGCACACACACAGAGCCACAAAATGCATTCATGGGCGGAGGTCTGTGCTCTCTGAGCACCATTTCTCGTTTTATTATTCGTCTTAAATTACATTTACTCCATAGTCCAACTTCTTAAAACACTTTCCACAAGAAATATTGATGAAATGATGAGATGAAGCTATAGCACCACTAGAGGGCACCATCCTCAATCATCCATCTGTCCTCAGGTCCAGAAGGTGTTGATGATAATCTCCATCATCATCGCCCTGAAGAGTCTGCTGGAACAGAAGCGCTCGCCAATCCTGAAGGACCTCATGATGGTAGATGGTAAATGGACTGCACTTATATTGCGCTTTTATCCTCTCATTCACCCATTCACACACCCAGGGGTGAAAATTAACTTTTTGGCTCACGGTGAGTCACCTGCCAAGGGGACTATAGATGAAAAAATCTACTGGCCAAGTATTTATTTTTCAGATAGCCTTCCGAAATCTAGTCGCCATTTGGAAATTTTACCTGCGTTTGGCCGGTGGCAGGTGTTAATTTTCAGCCCTGCACACACCCATTCACTGCAGCTGCCATGCAAGGTGCTAGTCTGCTCATTGGGAGCAATTTGGGGTTCAGTGTCTTGCCCAAGGTCACTTCGACATGTGGACAGGAGGAGGTGGGATTCGAACCACTGACCCAACGATCATTGAACAACCCGCTCTACCTTGTGAACTACAGCCGCCCCATGATCTACCTCCAGGTGTTAGACTGGGTTTTCCTCTACACCATGGTCTCTCACTATCAAGTTCACTATCCACACCATGGTCTCTCACTATCAAGTTCACTATCCACACCATTGTCTCTCATTATCAAGTTCACTATCCACACCATGGTCTCTCACTATCAAGTTCACTATCCATACCATGGTCTCTCACTATCAAGCTCACTATCCACACCATGGTCTCTCACTATCAAATTCACTATACACACAATTATCTCTCACTATCAAGTTCACTATACACACCATGGACTCACTATCAAGTTCACTATACACACCATGGACTCTCACTGTCAAGTTCACTATACACACAATGGTCTCTCACTATCAAGCTCACTATCCACACCATGGTCTCTCACTATCAAGTTCACTATCCACACCATGGTCTCTCACTATCAAGTTCACCATTCCATTTCCATAGAGGCTAGGCGTTTTTGATTTGTGAAATAGGCCTAGAGATTTTAAAATGAGGTCAAGGAGTTCTTTGCATGATGAGCTGCTGGCCATGGAGCTGGAATACAACCTGAAGATGTTCGAGAAGCAGATGGAGAACAAGGTGGCCGACTGCAGCCTGGCCAAGGTAAACAGTTTGTCTGTATATATAGACATACTGTAGGCTGTTTTTTATTGATCATAATGTCCATTTGTCTATCTTTATAATGGATGGATTTTTGTCTTCATAAACAAAGTAACAAAGTGTAACAAAAACAAATGTGATGTGGTGTATCTTGTGAAAATTGTTTGCTAATAATTTTTTTACACATATGTTATGCACTCAATGTATTGTCACATTTTCTGTTTATTTTCTTCTTTTATTAGTAAATAATAACGTTAATACCTGTGGCCACCAGTAGGGGTCGTATGTGTTGTTTGTCTTGTGGACTGTTCTCATTCGTGTGCAGCCGTTGTGAAAGACAACTGAAAGCCTTGTTTTTGTGCGTGGCTGTAAGCCAGCGCACCAATGATAGCAAATGTCCAGTTGTTACTCCCTCCCTCCCTAGCTTCCTCCCTGGTTTCCTCCGTCGTGTTGTTGACCTGCAGTTCTATGTTGCTACCACAAGAGGCAGTGGTCCCAGAACCTGCAGTTCTATGTTGCTACCACAAGAGGCAGTGGTCCCAGAACCTGCAGTTCTATGTTGATACCACAAGAGGCAGTGGTCCCAGAACCTGCAGTTCTATGTTGCTACCACAAGAGGCAGTGGTCCCAGAACCTGCAGTTCTATGTTGCTACCACAAGAGGCAGTGGTCCCAGAACCTGCAGTTCTATGTTGCTACCACAAGAGGCAGTGGTCTCAGAACCTGCAGTTCTATGTTGCTACCACAAGAGGCAGATAGACTGCATTTAACATTTTCGGCCACGAGAGGGCAGCAACAGGATTAGATAGACGTTCCTTGTTCAGTTTCAGCAATAGAGGCAGATAGACTGCATTTACCGTTTTCGGCCACGAGAGGGCAACAGGCTTAGATAGACTGTGTTCCTTGTTTGTCACTGGATGTTATAAGCTATGTAAAAATGTGGTTACCTGGTGGTGCTATGTCAGTTATTGAATTTATGTGCAGTAATTGAACATCTGAAATACTCCTGTTTTTAAATTATACCTACAGTATAGGTGTCTCAGTAATTACCCATTATATATTAGGCTATACTTGCATGTATTTACCAGGTAAATGTTTAGTAATTGTGGACTATGAAAGGAAGGGTTACCAAAAAAATGTTCAGTCAGTTAATTTAGCAATAGAAATCCATAAGCCTAGGGCCAATGGGCCTAGGATATAGACAATAAACTACCGGTGGAATGGTGGTGGAGCATCCATCGGGGACTCGCTGTAGGTCCACTAGCATTGTGTTATCTGGGTTTATCCCTTACCTTTGTCCAGAAACAGAAGTTGAACCAATTGCAGCAAAATAGCTAACGTTACAGGAATCATCAGTGTAACTGCTTTAGCCACTGACCGCTACCATTAATGTTATGTAAGCTGCTGATAGTTGTTGTGAGCTCATGAGCTATCCCACCTTCTGAATCCTATTTATGGGATTTGATGCATGTTGGGCCACATATTTCTTGAAAACAATCTTTATTTGCAACTCATATTACAATGAAAATTAACCACAATCAATTTGCAGCTAAGTCTGGTTATGTTAAAGCAAAGAAAATAATAAGGAATAAGGCAATCAAAGTGATGACATTACTCATGAGCTCTCAGACTTGGCGAGCAGGTGCACCTGGCAGTGCTGCAGGAAGGCGTCCAGGAAGGGGGCAGGGCCCACAGTGGTGCAGCCTCTGCCGCTTGGCCCCCGGGTTCTTGGAGACAATGTCCATGTCCGGGCTGCAGACGCTGCAGACCACTACGGCGGGAACACCTCCGCGCACAGGAACTCACCCTTCTCCTCCTGTCTCCTTTCTGGGCCTCCCGGGCCCCTGGCCTCACCGCCTTCTCTGCCAGCTTGGCGGGCCCACTGGGGACCTTCTCCACCCCTGATGACACCACCCCCGCCGCCTGGCACTGACTCTGGGCGTTGTGCAGCTTGGTGTGGGCCAGGAGGGACAGGTGGTGCAGAAAGAACTTGCCGCAGACCTGGTGGCAGACCAAAATGCCTCTGGACGCAATTGGAGAAACCTACAAACAATCACGAGCAACGAAAGGTGGGTTAGTCGTCGTATCGTCGTATCAAGTAGGTACAGTCGTTGTATCAAACCCGACCCATGTTAGATAAACAGTTGTGATTGGCGTGCCTGACCTGGCAGGGGTACGTCTCGCCCTTTAGGCGCTTGTTGATCAGCGGCCGGGTGCCATCGCCCCGACGGATGTCCTTCTCCTGGCTGTGCTTCTTCTTGCGGTGCAGGTAGAGCTTGGCCGTGCTCGGGAACTCCATGTCGCAGGAGCCGTACGCCAGAACCTTCTGCTTGGTGTCGCCATTGTTCGTCAGAGGCGGCCTTCCTCCTCCTCTTCCTCCTCCTTGTCTGACTTCAGCGGGCCTAGTCCTCTTTTCCAGGAGCCACTCCTTGACGTGGTAGGTCCTCTGGTGGCTGTTGAGGCCCGCAGGAGAGTGGAAGTTCTTACCGTAGTACGAGCATGGGTACGGTGCAGCAGGCGGGGGTCGGGGCCGTCTGTGGTGGCGTCGGGGCTGTTGGAGGCATCCGAGGCGGGGGACCACACGGCCTCAAAGCCGGGAGTGGGCGAGTCGAGAGCAAGAGGGCTATTGTCATTGTCAGGGTTTTACAGATCACTGCAGCTGGACTGCTGGTGGCGGAGCAGCACCTGCTTCTGGCTGAATGTCCGTCGGCAGGGGGCACAGGCGACATCGGCGACTTGTCGCGGGGGCCCTCGGGGTTGGAAGTTGGCCACCGCTTCCGTCGCTCCCACGCTGCCGAGACACGGATCAGCACAGTTCGCAAGGGGGGCGTCGTCATCCTCATCATCGTCGTCACGGAGATCGTCGTGGAGATGGCAGTGCAGCTGCAGGGAGGAGAGCAGGAAGAAGGCATTGCAACCGGCCGCACACTGGTGGGGGGGCGAAGTGTCCAGAGCTGCTAAGTTTATTTTTGAATTTCAAGGGGCGTTATCAATGGTGGCAGACCAAAATGCCCTGGATGCAATTGGATAGACCTACAAACAATCACGAGCATCGAAAAGTGGGTTAGTGGTCATATCATTGTATCAAGTAGGTACAGTTGTTGTATCAAACCCGACTCACATTAGAGTTGTGATTGGCCATCCAATGAGTTTTCTCCAGAGGGTGGCTGGGGTCTCCCTGAGAGATCGGGTGAGAAGTTCAGTCATCCAGGAGAGACTCGGAGTAGAGCCGCTGCTCCTTTGCATCGAAAGGAGCCAGTTGAGGTGGTTCGGGCATCTAGTGAGGATGCCTCCTGGGCTGGGAGGAGGCCGCGGGGTAGACCCAGGACCAGGTGGCGGGACTACATCTCCGTACTGGCCTGTGAGCGGCTAAAGATTTCCCAGACAGAGCTGGTTGATGCTGCTAGGGAAAGGGATGTCTGGGGCCCCCTGCTGGAGCTGCTGCCTCCGCGACCTGACCCCGGATAAGCGGATGACAATGGATGGTGTAGGTGGAGTTCAGCAGGTTGGAGAACAGGCCGTGGTCACAGTGGTGTGGAGACTTCAGCATGTTGGAGAACAGGCTGTGGTCAGGGTGGGTGAGATCTCTGCAACCTGAATGAAAATTTTATTTTTTAGCTTGAAATTGGGTACCGGTGCAACAAATGTGTATTTTATAAGAAAAGCATGACATTTCTAGTTAGTATATCCTATACCATCATTTACCAGATGTGGAGTTCAGCAGGTTGGAGAACAGGCCGTGGTCAAGGTGGTGTGGAGAGTTCAGCATGTTGGAGAACAGGCCCTCATTGGGTTGGTGTAGAGAGTTCAGCAGGTTGGAGAACAGGCTGTGGTCAGGGTGGGTGAGATCTCTGCAACCTGAATGAAAAATTTATTTTTTAGCTTCAAATTGGGTACCGGTGCAACAAATGTGTATTTTATAAGTAAAGCATGAAATTTCTAGTTAGTATATCCTATACCATCATTTACCAGATGTGGAGTTCCGCAGGTAGGAGAACAGGCCATGGTCACAGTGGTGTGGAGAGTTCAGCCGGTTGGAGAACTTGCCGTGTTTAGGGTGGTGTGGAGAGTTCAGCTCGTTGGAGAACAGGCTGTCATTGGGGAGGTGTGGAGAGTTCAGCATGATGGAGAACAGGCCATGGTTGGGATGCTGTGGAGAGTTCAGCTGGTTGGAGAACAGGCCGCCATTGCGGCATTGTGGAGAGATGAGAGGTTGGAGAACAGGCCGTGGTCGTGGTGGTGTAGATTGTTTAGCAGTTTGGAGAACAGGCCATCATTGGGATGGTGTGGGGAGCTCAGCAAGTTGGAGAACAGGCTGTAGTTTGGGTAGTGTGGAGAGTTCAGCAGGTTGGAGAACAGGCCTTGGTTGGGGTGGTGTGTAGAGTTCAGCAGGTTGGAGAAAAGGTCATCATTGGGGTGGTGTGGAGAGTTCAGCAGGTTGGAGAACTTGCCCTATTCAGGGTGGTGTGGAGAGTTCAGCAGGTTGGAGCACAGGCCGTAGTTGAGGTGGTGTGGAGAGTTCAACAGGTTGGAGAACAGGCAGTGGTTGGGGTGATGTGGAGAGTTCAGCAGGTTTGAGAACAGGTCGTATTGGGTTGGTGTGGAGAGTTCAGCAGGTTGAAGAGCTGGCCGTCATTGGGGCAGTGTGGAGAGAACAGCTGGTGACAGAACAGGCTGTGTGGAGAGAGCAGTAGGCTGGAGAGCAGGCCATGGTTGGGGTGGCATGGAGAGATCACCAGGTTGAAGAGCTGGCCGTCATTGGGGTGTTGTAGAGAGTTCAGCATCTTGGAGAACAGGCTGTCATTGGGGTGGTGTGGAGAGTTCACCAGGTTGGAGAACAGACTGTCATTGGGGTGGTGTGGAGAGTTTAGCAGGATGAAGAACTTGCTGTGGTCGGGGTCGTGTGGAGAGTTCCCCAGGTTGAGAACAGGCCATGGTTGAGGTGCTGTGGAGAGTTCAGTAGGTTGGAGAACAGGCCGTAGCCAGGATGATTTGGAGAGATCAGCAGGTTGGAGAACAGGTCATCATTGGGGTGGTGTGAAGAGTTCAGCAGATTGGCGAACAGGCTATGTTCAGGGTGGTGTGGAGAGTTCAGCAGCTTGGAGAACTTGCGGTGTTCAGGGTGGTGTGGAGAGTTCAGCAGGTTGGAGAACAGGCTGTCATTGGGGTGGTGTGGAGAATTCAGCAGGTTGGAAAACAGGCTGTGGTCAAGATGGTGTGGAGAGTTCAGCAGGTTGGAGAACTTGCCGTGGTTGGGATGCTGTGGAGAGTTCATCAGGTTGGAGGACAGGCTGTGGTCAGGTTGGTGTGGTGAATTCAGCAGGTTGGAGAACAGGCCATGGTCACGATGGTGTGCAGAGTTCAACAGGTTGGAGAACTTGCTGTGTTTAGGGTGGTGTGGAGAGTTCAGCAGGTTGGAGCACAGGCAATTATTGGGGTGATATGAAGATTTCAGCAGGTTGGAGAACAGGCCATCATTGGGGTGGTGTGGAGAGCTCAGCAAGTTGGAGAACAGGCCGTAGTTGGGGTGGTGTGGAGATTTCAGCAGGTTGGAGAACAGGCAGTGGTTGGGGTGATGTGTAGAGTTCAGCAGGTTGGAGAACAGGTCGTATTGGATTGGTGTGGATAGTTCAGCAGGTTGGAGAATAGGCTGTGGTCGGGATCTCTGCTGATGCTGAGACCATTGTGCAGGCAGTGTTTTTGAAAAATGTATTTTTTTGACTTGAAATTGGGTACCGGTGAAACAATTGTGCATGTTATAAGAAATTGCATGACATTTCTAGTTTGAATGGCCTATACCATAATTTTATCAGATGTGGAGGGAAGCCACCTGACCCCTGAGGACCGTGAGAGGTAAAATCCAAGATGGCCGCTAGTGCCTTGGGTCTAATTTCCAAACACGCTCAATTTTGGAACCAGTGTAGAAAAACATATAAGGTGTCATATCCAACAAAATTGGGGATGTACAGTATACATTCTTTTGAGCCTGCCAGAACCCAAGGATCAAGGTCAAGGTCAAATTAACGTAGCAAGTGTTTTAATGTTCTGCTCGAGTACTACCTGGGCTGGAGTAATGTTCTCTAGTTCCAGACTTCTGTGTGGATAGCTGTTTCAAGACATCATTCATGCCGTACTACTCACTTGTTGGTTTGTACATCAGCACCACAAATCTCTCCAGCAGTAACTGATTGTTCATGGACCTCGCTTGGTATGCATAGCTCATTGAAAGCATCATTCACCTCTGAGAAAGACTTCCATGTCCCCCCCCCCCCACACACACACACACACAACACACTAGAGATGGACAAATGAATGAGCAACAAATCTCTTAGTTAATTTGAGAACAATGTTTATTAAATAGATTGAGTGTGATGATGTTCCATCAGCATGACCAGGTAGATGATCCTAGTAGGGATATCGTGAAAAGATAAGAGACATTAGATTAGGATGATTAAATATAGGCTCACAAAGACAGTACATAGTTATACTTTAGACGTATCATCAGGCCTATTTATTAAATACATAAAGACAATGTTATCGAAATATGTAAATTATCCAGCTATCGAAATATGTCCAGTATGTCCACATCTCGAAAAATACAATTCAACAATTTACATGGCTAGAGAGCAAATTGTTTGTTAGCCTGAAACTATTAGGGCAATTTGGACATCTAAAATGTTATACTATTATGCAGTCCTACTCATATTAGCTAGCATGTAAAATGTTTCAGCTAAAATTAATTATGCATTAATTACTTTCTAGCCAGCTTGTCACATTAAAATTACAGGCTCTGTTCAGTTTAATTCAATCATAGCACAACTTTATTGTTGCAAGAAAACTGTTAGCTAGCTTACAAAATCAAAAGACATCTGTAATGTTGCAAGAAAACTGGTAACTAGCTAGCTAACAAGCAACGTCTTACAATCCTACTCAGGTTAGCTAGAATGCAAAAAAAAACAAGCATGTTCTTATGAATAAAGTTTCAGATTCAACAATCACATACCTTCATCCTGTGTTATTTTATCCATCTGCAACATTATTCCCATGAGCGCCAGTCCAGCAGGTTTTTTTTAAGAGCTAGGGCTGGCCCGGAACATTCAAAATTCGCAATTTTCAGAATGTGTTTCTCAGTTCAGAATTACGTGGATTCTTTTAGGATAGGTTAGCCTATTAAGCCTAGATAACCTCAGCATATGATAAAATAAAAAAGCACACGCAACATGCGTTGATGCACGATGACGACTGCAAAGAAATCCGTGGAAATATTGGAGCGCATATTCAAGGCTGGATATAACCAGACAAGGAATTCCCTTCTCCTTGACAGTGGAAAAACTGGTCCTCTTGGCACACAACCTGAGAGAGTATAGGCTAGGTAAGGCTTATTTCACAAGACAACCCGTGTCCATGTTCATTATTAGGCTATTTATTTGGTCGGTGGTTGTAATATCCTCATTTCATTCTTAGGTTATTCAGATGTAGCCTACCTACATTAATGGCCTTTGGATTCATTTATTTTACAATGTTTATGGTACTATATGCCTGTTTTCGATTTGATAATAAATGTTTATTTGCCAGAGAGCTTGTCCAACAGTGTCTGATTGTATCATGCTCAGCTTGACTATAATGTCGCCCTCCATTGGATCTATAGTGAACTGCATTTTTTTTTTCTCTTTGACAACAAGAGGACCATCTGGAAGCGCTCAAAGAAAAGTTCATACTGAGCTGCAGTAGAACATTCAGTTTTATGAGGCCAATATTCTTCATGAGGGCTCTGGGAATTAGTAGAGCTACTGTGCCAATACCAAGATTTGTTTATTAGTAGGGATGTAACGGTATGAACATTTCATATCACGGTTATAGTGACCAAAATTACCACGGTTATCAGTATTATCACGGTATTGTTAAAATATGCAGAAAATGCTCGAAAGGTACTGATACACAGACATCATTATCATTATTATTCTTTTTCAATCATTTACTCAATCACTCATGCACACACACACACATACACGTTTTCTCCATTGATCTTCTTTATACAAAAATGAAAGTGAAACTAAATGTGCACGACTAGCCTACAGCTGCAGAATGTGTAGTGTTTTACAAAAATAGGTTACACTGAAAGCTTCAGTTTACATTATTGACATAAGCTACTAGCAAGTTAGAGAAACCATGATATTTTCCATCCTTTCTAAAGTCCCCACATGCAAGTTAACTTCAGACGTAGCCGTCTAGGTTGAAACATCTCCACTGCTCTGCCTTCCCCCATACTTGTGAACAAATCACAACAACACAACAACAAATCCACGTTGACTGTGGACAGTATTTACCGTGGTTTATAAGTCAAACACGGTTTTAATGCTAATTTAATTTTGAGATGGTAATACTAACCGGTAACCGTTTGTTCCCTATTGGAGGAGAATGTGTACCAGGACTGCACCATATCCAGCTCTTGCTCATTGCTTCAGTTATTCATGCACCATGGAAAGTACAGTACATGTAGCACTGAAGGACAATTAAAACTGAACTGAAAAGAATGGAGGATCTTGGAGTCATTGTGAAACAGAGCGCACCGGGTTAACAGTATGGTAACAGAAGTGAAGCCCAAGAAACTCAGAATCTGCATCGATCCACAAGGTCTTAACAAAGCCATAAAGAGGAAACGCATTGGCATTGGGAGTCAGAGCAACAGAAGAGCTTAGAAATTATGAAGCTTCTTGTGAGAAGTGTCCCAGTGTTAAAGTACTGCGATGTTAACAAATAAGTAACACTGGCAGTGGACGCAATGCCTGGGAGCAGTGATACTGCAAGATGAACAGCCAGTTGCGTACGGCTCGAGGTCTCTCACTGTGAGAAAAGGTACGCTCATATAGAACAAGAGTTGTTGGCGATTGTTTATGGATGTAATAAATTCCAGCAATACATCTACTGTAAGACAGTACAAGTGAAGACGGATCACAAGTCCCTTGAAACACTGTTTAAGAAATCTCTCCAAAAAGCTCCTCCAAGAGGACAATGATGAGACTACAGTCCTACAATCTGCATGTCAGTTACAAGCCTGGTAAAGGGCTGTACACCACAGACATGCTGAGCCGAGCCTAGACGAGCCGATTTACTAGTACATCTACTATCAGCTCATCTACTAATCTCAAAAGAGAAGCTGAACACGCAACAGCCGATAAGTGCAGATGGCCATGTGAAGTGATCCAGACAGGGTGGCCAGTAGAAATATGACAAGTTTCAGCAGACACATTTACATTACACTACATTACAGTCTTTAAGCAGACGCTTTTATCCATAGCGACTAACAATAATTGCATTTAACGTAGGAAGAGCCAATGTACTACTACTTGCCAGAACTCACAAGTGCATCTTCCCTCTAAAACAAGTGACTACGAGCATAATCTAGTGCTGAAG
The DNA here is from genome assembly GCF_949987555.1 of Borostomias antarcticus. Taxonomy (NCBI): domain Eukaryota; kingdom Metazoa; phylum Chordata; class Actinopteri; order Stomiiformes; family Stomiidae; genus Borostomias; species Borostomias antarcticus. The sequence goes on from NW_028175837.1 coordinate 830,182, forward strand.
GCAAAGTGCAAGAATAGCAATCTAAAGTACAGTGCAATATAATATAATACAATAAAATACAATAAGTGCTTAGGCGGGGGGATTGTTGTAGTACACCTGACGGAAACATCTCCAAGAGAAATCTGTGACACCTGCTGAAGACCAGATAAATTACTTTTTTACAAGCACACCCTCTAGACCTGGAGAACTGTCCTTCAGTCAACAGTGCACCTGCAGAGAGTAACAGCCCAGTGCAATCACCTGCACTGTCATCCTGTGCTCAGCGGGAATTATGTCACATGTGCGAGTCATGCCGGAGGCGTTTTGATGAATCCCAGCTGTGGACAAATGTCACTTCATGGACAGCGACGGATGTGGTGAAATTCCAAGACGCAGTGTTATGACAAGGTAGTATATCCCAATTGCATGTGTATTGCATGCAAAGTACGTACTTTCAATGGGCAGCTGTAGTACGTACTGGTAGTAAAAGGTAGAGATATGCGATTCGGAATGCAACCAACATTTACTTTATATATGCTTTGAAAGAAAAAACAAACATTTCATGCAGGTAGAGGGTGCTCTCCACTAATAGAGTGCTAAGCGGAAGCAGGAAGTGAAAACCACCATGGGACCTTAAAGGACAATGCTCGTTTTTGACAACCTGGACCTTATTTACGACATATTATAAGACGTTTGACTCACCGAGATCACTTTGGTGTAGTTCGGAGGCATGTAGAAGAAATTTAAAATCCAGCGCGAGCCAGTATATCCATGTAATGGCGGTGGTCGGGGCACTTAGAATGCAGTTTCTAAAAATCGATTTTCTGCCGCGAAACAGTTGTTTTTATCAATCTGTCTTGATGAATCGCTAGTTGTGCTTACATAGAGCATAGTCCTGTTGTGTTGTTTTTCACATGCCTCTGTAATATGATCTTTAGAAACGTCTTTAGACACGAAATAGCTTCCTCACTTGCTCCAGCACGCATGCGCACAGCGTGCTGGAGCAACGATTGCGCGCTGTGCGAATTCGTGCTGGAGCAAGTGAGGAACAGGGCTTAAAAACGAAATTATTTTTCAATCGGTTCGCTCCGAGCAGAACCAGCATATTTAACGTTTCCGTTCTCGTGTTCCGCCACCAACATAGCGTTCCTGAACCGGTTAAGAACGAAAAATAACATTCCGTTCACCGTTCCGGGGGTAGCCTATTAAGACTCTATAGGCCTACAGTATTTCTTGTAAGGTAGGCTATAACCTAATCAACAAGTCTAGGGTTGTGGTGTGTGGTGGCCTTATTGCCAACAATATTAGCCTTGGTGATGTGTGCTGTAGTGTAGCCTTGTTGATTATTTTACAAGAAATACGCAACATTAGTCCTATTCCCGTATGCCCTTAATCCACACCGTAAACTATGCACAGGTCTATCTTAAATCATCATCATAGCTCATCATCCTTTTAAAAATATTTTCTTGTAGGCTACTGTTGCTGCAAGCTATTTTATTCTGCGCCTGTAGGCCTATTGTTTGTTTATTATTTCGTTTTATGTTTTATGTTATTTATAAATAATTAGTCACCTCATTCATTCATCTGCGCAATCCCTATTGTTTATGCTGCGTTCCTTTTGTATGGGAGCTCCGGATTTGGCGCCTATACACCTAATACGTAGCCTATCGTCTGGCATCCGCGGTCTTTAATATTAAAATAATTTAACTTATGCTATTCAATGATCAGGGTTGCACGGCACATTGTCACTAAAGTGTGCTCATATTAATTAATGTAGCCTAATCATTTGGTTTGTGAAAGTCAAGACGTGACGGAAACCTGTGCAACAATAGGCTATGACTAGATTCCAAGAGGCGCGCTCGCTTTCACAGCCTAATTGCCGAGTAGAACTCTGAAGGAGGTAGACCATTAAATTTGCAAAACATAGGTTTATGCATCCTGGTTTATGCATCCTAGTATAGATACTAGTATACATCCAAGCAACTGTCACAAAGTACTCCGTGTTTTAAATAGCCAAACCATACTTGGAGCGAGATGCGCTACGAGTGAAAATTGGCTTCCGCTGAATGTTGGTTATAAAGATAGAGGAACTTTATTGCAGACACGCAGGTCCATATAAAACATTATATTTGCACAGTAGGCAGGTCCATATAAAACATTATATTTGCACAGTAGGCTATTATTTCTTTCACTTTATTATTTGCATCATTCTTTGTGGACCAATGTTGGAATAAATTTGCCTTTGAACGTTATTGCCCACTCTGACATCCGCGGTCTTTATGTGAAATCTAGTTTTAGCCTACTGAAACATTACAGGCTAGCCTACTCTTCTTCAATTAAACCAAATACATCACATTGATATCTTTGCTAAGTAATAAGCTGTAAGGACAGGCTGAACTACTGTTTTGCACTGGCAAACAAAGGAGAGTGTGTGACAGCCCTGCGCAACGCGTGCAAATTGGCTGCCGCTGAGTGGTTGGGAAACATCAAGAATAGCCATGCATCTTAGCTTGCAGAGTTTGAGAAACATCCTCAATTTTTGATTGATGTAGGCTACAAATTTAATAAATTTAATTTAGCCTATTCGGCCATAAAAGGCTCAGCTTTCTTCTTTTTTAAAATATTTTTTAAGTTATATAGGCCTACTACAAAGAACGAAAAAATAACGTTATTAACCGGTTTTAAAGATTTCAAATTAACGTTTCTGTTCTGGAACAATTAAAGACCATTTCGTTTTCGTTCGTGTTTCTGTTCCTCGTAAAATACCGTTCGTTTTCGGTTTTCGTTTCCGTTCCTTTAACCGGTTCGGAGCCTTGGTGAGGAAGCTATTTCGTTTCGAATGACGTTTCTAAAGATCATGGCATGTGAAAACCACAACAGGCCTATGCTCTATGTAAGCACAACTAGCGATTCATCAAGACAGATTGATGAAAACAACCGTTTCGCGGCAGAAAATAGATTTTTAGAAACTGCATTCTAAGTGCCCCGACCACCGCCATTACATGGATATACTGGCTCGCGCTGGATTTTAAATTTCTTCTACATGCCTCCGAACTACACCAAAGTGATCTCGGTGAGTCAAACGTCTTATAATATGTCGTAAATAAGGTCCAGGTTGTCAAAAACGAGCATTGTCCTTTAAATTGGAAAAAATATGGATGGTAGTGAACGGTGGATGACAAATAATTTTTTGATCCCGTTTTAATTGTGCCATGACCACAACATGTGTTTGTCAATCTAAAACATAAATTTTACTGATCTCTGTTAACTCGCAAGTTAGCTAATATTAGCTAGCTGACATTAACCAAAACCTTGTGTGGGATATTTTGATTCTGAGATATGCCTGCTAATTAGGTGTTTGGTTGTGGCTGCATTCTTTTTAGATAATCACCGGCTGGCCAATCTTCCTGTTTCCACTTAGGCACTCTATAGGGATGAGTCCATCAATATATAATCTGTAGGTTACCAGCTACAACATGAACTAGTGTTTATGCCAGCAGTCGGCCCTGAAACCATGAAGGAATGGGAGAGTAATACACTGTGTTGGGTTCATTGTGGCAACCATTTATACCACCACAATGGATTTGAAATTAAACAAGATGTGCTTTAAGGGGAGACACTACAGTCAAAATTTTCTACATACATTTTAATTTCAGTATACGTCTGTTTAATTTGATTTATCCATACTATATGATTGGAAAGTGTGCCATAGGCTGTTAGACTAGTTATTCGTCTTAACTGAGGCTGATGCTGCAGTCTTGGATCAACACTGACTGCCTGTAACGTTAACTAGAAATAGCTGGCTAGCCTACAACTAAACAGGGCATCGTTGCTTAATCTCATGAGTGAAAACATCTTCGTAAATTGCATTCTCTAACGTTAGACTAACTGTTACCCCATCTACCGGTATGTTCTGACAGAGAGGCTGCTGTCTCACTGACGTTATATAGGTTAGCTGGCTAGCAATAGAAATATATGGCTTTTCTACAACTGAACGAGAGCAATATAATGAATGAAAGCAGCATACAATGTAAAGTGAGCTAGCGCACAACAGTCGTAAACCATGTTTTGATTAGCATTTATTTATGATGCCCATGCTTGCAGCAAACAATCTTGGCTGCAGTGACGTGGTAGCTACAGTAGCACGAGCGAACGTTATGACAGCATGTTGACGCTGACTTGCTGTGTGCCTCGTGTTGACTTATATTAGATAAAGGTGACCATTAATCGATCTTGTGAGTTTTTCTGGTCATTTGGGGGGGATGATTGTGTTCACAAAAGATCTAACATAACCAGTTCCTCTGTTTACAAGCGAGATCACGAGAGCCGAGTACAGCGAGAGCCGAGTCTCAGTCTGACTTTGAAAGTCGCCCCAGCGAGGCAGTCTGCTGCTGCACGCGCTCTGTCTGGAGCTTCCACTAAATGAAACCACGCATGCGCAGGCTGCGCAGCTTACAACCAATCACAGACATGCTTGTGTTTTAGTAAATTTGGGTTTAGGTTTTCCAGACTTTTTCAGAGAACAGTTTCGCACTAAATCCCTCACACGATTCTCTCTGCCTCAGTCAGTCGCAGTACGAGTTTGTCTGAGGTAACACCAGTCAGCTGTTATTTCTCGTGTCCAGTCCACTGTCTGAGGCGAGTTATCAGGCTCATTAGTTAGTAGGGAATTGATTGATTTTTTTGGTAACAGAACTAGGACTACTGTTTTAATATTGTGGGGCATGAGTCAGACTCGGCGTATGTCCACTGCTTGAGTTAACATCGGCCAAGTTGAGCCAACACCTGCAGCTCCTTAGCTTGTAAGGTGTCACTAAGCAAATTCTTTCTCTCCTCTCTAGATGAAACTGTGCACCTTGTGTTACGGGACACTCTTCAGCCTCACCTGGACGCTAGCTAGTAGGCTAACTTGCCAGCTCATCAGCGTGTAAGGAATGGCACTGCAGTATTTTCTTTTATCTTCCATCTCTATATTTTCACTTTTTTGATAGTTAAGCTGTCTCTTGGTCATAGTCATACACATATAACGAAACTGTTGGCACGTGTCTGCTGCTTGTCTGAGGTAACGCCAGTCGGCTGCTATTCATCGTGTCCAGTCCACTGTCTGAGGCGAGCTATCAGGGTCATTAGTTAGTAGGGAATTGAAATATCCTGTTTTGATTTTTTTTGGTAACAAAACTACTAGGACTACTATGTTTTAATATATTGTGGGGCATTAGTCAGTCTCGGTGTATATCCACTGCGTTTTATTGAGAGAAATGACAGAGGGTGGACTTAAGCAATGTAGGCCTAATTGAGACATTTGCGAGGATGAAGAAAAGAAGAACACAGTTCAGATAGTCTACACATTCCAAGAATAGCCTACTTTTAAATATTTTTTGTCATTTTCATGTGTTAAACAAATTTTTTGAGTAGCCTACATTGGACTATTAGGCTTTTACCATGACCTGTTGCCTCTGAGCGAATTGAGTGAAAATACCGTATAGCCTATTGAGCCTAGTGATTTGTCTTACAGTACATTAGTATGGCTATACTATTTGTTGTGGAGTTCTAGCACATACTAGGCCTACTGGTGACTACGTAACTGCAGTTGATGCCTGGAAGTGCTGTGTCATGTTTAGTCTGGTCTCTTATAATAAAGAACACGTCTTTTGTTATCCCCGGTCCTCGTTCTTATGTAGAAATAAGTTTATATAGCTCCAGTATATCACAGCTATATGTTTCAGCTGGTACAAATTAAGATAAATTCAATAGGCTATTTTAATGAATATATTATTAGAAACATATTTTTGATTGACAGACAGGCTAGGGGCCCCTTTGAGGTGAAAAAAACCCATGGGAATAAAAGTGAATCTATGCCCCTGACAATGACCCAAAGCATACTGCGAAAGCAAGACAAGAGTTTTTCAAGGCAAAGAAGTGCAATGTTCTGCAATGGCCAAGTCAAACACCTGACCTGAATCCAACTGAGCATGCATTTCACTTCCTGAGGACAAAACTGAAGGGAAACGGCCCAAAGAACAAGCAGGAAGTGAAGACAGTTGCAGTAGAGGCCTGGCAGAGCATCACCAGGGATGAAACCCTGCGTCTGGTGATGTCTGTGGTTCCAGACTTCAGGCTGGATTTGACTGTAAATGATTTGCAACCAAATATTAAACATGGCAATTTGATTCATAATTTTGTTAGTTTGTCCAACTACTTTTGTCCTTTAAAAGGGAGGTTGGGTACATATAAAATTTGTTGTAATTCCTACACCTGATTTGGATGTAAATACCAGAATTAAAGTTGAAATTCTGCATTTAAAGCACATATTTAATGTTTCATTTAAAATCCATTGTGGTAGTGTACAGAGCCAATATGATGAAAATTGTGTCAATGTCCAAATATTTATGGACCTAACTGTATACCAATGGTTCTTGCCACAATGAACCCAACACTGTCGCATTCAGTATTGGTTGGTGGAGGACAGTAGAAGACTGCCTGGGAAACGACGAAAGACTCCCCATTGGTCAATGATGCTTTCAATGAACCGCTATGCCAAGTGAGGTCAGTGAAGAATCAGTGTTACTGCTGCAGAGATGTGTGGTGCTGATATATCACCCCAACAAGTGAGCAGCAAGGACATAAAAGATGCCAGGAAAGAGCTCTCCGCACAAGTCTGGAACTAGAGAACATTCTTCCAACCCAGGTGGCACTCAAGCAGAACATAAAGAGTACATGCTACGTAATTTGACCGTGACCTTGATCCTTGGTTCTGGCATTCTTAAAAGTATCACTAAATGAGTGTGCATCTCCAATTTTGTTGGAAATTACACCTTAAATGTTTTTCTACAATGGTTCCAAAATTAAGCATGTTTGAAAATTTGAGGTCGACTCTCACTTACCCCCACATCTGAAAATAAACCTTATGGTAAGTATTATAGAACATTGCACAATTGTTGTGATGTCTGTCTGTCTGTCTGAGGGTGTTGGTCTCTGATATTTTTGAAAATATCGAAAAATCTGCAAGAGGACAAAGACACAGACGTCTGGGTCAGTGACTGTCATTACAAATACATTCACATATCCACAGTATATTGTCAGTCACTGATTTTGCTTGTGTGTTTTCAAATACTGTGAAGAAAACACAGGTGATGCTAAAGGTATACTATGTGGCTATACTCTCACCTTTGCAATGGTTGTTCTTTTTCCTCTACCAGCAGATCCTGCGTCTTATTTTACTGTTTCTCCCTTCTTTTCCTGTTTCTCCCTTTTCGTCATCTTTCTCTTTCTCCTCTTTCTGTTTCTCTTTCTCCTCCTCTCCCCTGGCCTTCTTCATCTCCTCCTCTTCTTTCCACTTTTTCATGTCCTCGGTTTTCTCCCGGTACTTCTCTACAGCCATCTTCTCTTTCTGCTTTTCCATTTCCCTTCTATCCTTCTCCTCTTTCTCTTTGCTGTCCACCATGTCCATGTACTTCATGAAGGTCAGGAAGTTCTCGTTTTTCTTCCGGTGCTTCTCTAGAGGCTTCATCTCTTTCTGGTGTTCCTTTTCTTTCTGCTTTCTATCTTTCTCCTCTTTCTTTTTCTGTTTCTCCTCCTCTTGCCTGGCCTTCCTCTTTTCTTTCTTTTCCTGCTGTCTCATCTTAAATTCACTCCACATCTTTTTCAGGCGAGCAAAGATGCCCCCAGATGTCTGAGATGGCCGCTGGTCACTGGTCGCCAGCTCCCCAGAGGGACACTGACAAGCAATATCAGACATCTTGGCTGTCTCCCCCCTCCACCCCTCATCTTCCTCCCTCAACTCCGTCCTCAACCTTTTCATCCTCTGGTCCATCTCCCTGATCATGACGGCCATTATGTTCTCCAGTTGCATCTGCTCCATTTTCTGGCTCTTTACCTCTCTCTCCTTCATCATCCTGGCCGTCTCAATCCTCCTCCCCTTTTCTTCCTCCCTCAACTCCACATTGAACCTGGACATCCGCTGGTCCAACTCCCTGATCAGGAGGTCCTTCTCTCTCTCCTGGCTCCTTTCCCCTCTCTCCTCCAGGCATTTATTAACCATCTTGGCTATCTCGTTCCTCCTCGTCTCCTCTTCCTTCCTCCTCCTCCCCTCATCTTCCTCCCTCAACTCGACCCTCAACGCGGTCATCCGGTCGTCCATCGATCTCGTCAGGAGGACCTGAATGTGCTCCAGACTCCCCTCCGACTTCCCAGGTCTCCTCTTCTCCTCCTCCTGCCTCCCCCTCCCCTCATCTTCCACCCACGCCTGCCTCCTCAACCTGGGCATCTGTGGGCCGACGAGGTCCCTCTTCCTCTCCTGGCTCTGCGTCTCTCTGTCCTTCAGGTATTCCTCTACCATCCTGGCTGTCTCGCTCCTCCTCATCTCCTTCTCCTGCCTCCTCCTCCGCTCGTCTTCCTCCCTCAACTCCCTCTTCATCTTGGCCATCCGGCGGCCCATGTCTCTGGCCACGTTCTGCAGCTGCTCCTCCACCCAGACAGTCTCGCAGGGCTTTGTCATTCCTAAAGGCTATGGGGGTCAGGGGGGCACAGGGACAACCAGTCAGTCACACCGGGGTCACATTCATGCAGTCAATACACTGTAGTACAGTGATCATAAGATATCACAGTGCATTGGCTACTCCTAGCATGGCACAGTACGATTATACATAGCTTCAGTGTTGCAAGATGTCACAGTGAACTGGCTACTGCTATTAATAGCAGAGCAATACAATACATCACAGTACAGTACTGCTCCTAATAGGTTATGTACCAATTTACATTACAGCAAGCATACTGTAGTCATACAGCACTTTACAACACAGAACAGTGGGCCCATACCTAGCTACTGTATACAGGTAGTTTAGGTGCAAAGCGTCTGAGCATCAAGAGACTAACAAGCTGCACGCAGAGTGAACAGTCATCATGTATTGCAAACATAAAGGCAGCAGCAAGAAAAGATGAGAGAAAGGAACAGGATGAGAAGGTAGCAAAGCTGCTGGTCAAAGCTACCAGTCTGCTGGTCAGTTTTGAGTGTCTGTAGCTATCTGGTACACTACAGGGAAAATAGTAGGCTAGATAGTTGGCTAGATAGTAGGCTAGTGCTGATGATTTCTGTCACAGCATACACTGCATGCCCTCTCCAGTCCCCTAATAGGTCTTATTTCATTTCCACTTGACTACTAACTTGATTGAGCATGCTACATTTGAGCAGTAGGATGATAATATGGCTAAAAGGTAGGCTACAAGATGCACAGTGCACAGGCTACTCCTATCATGGTACAGTAATCCTACAAATACAGTAACTTCAGTTTTACAAGATGCCACAGTGCACTGGCTACTGCATGAATAGCAGGGCAATACAGTACCATGCTCCTTCAATAGGTTAATATACCACTTTATATTACAGCAATACTACAGCCTATATTTGGATATACATGATTTTACAACACAGCACAGTAGGCCTACTGTAGCTAGATAACACTTTACAAAACAGCAAGCAAAACAATATAAAATTATTATTATCATTATTGTTATTATTATTATTGATTCACTAATTAAGAGGAGGTTCACCCAGGAACTCATATTACCCAGACACATCACTGTTAGTCCTGTAATCAACCAGTATCGCTCTCAACCTGAACATAATTTCTAACCTGGTTAAACAAAGTTCTGAGAGAAATGTTCTGTATTCTGTCTTCAATTGGAGGTGTTTTTGTCAAAGACAGTAATACAGAATAATTTCAGAAAATTCCAACTCTAAAGTCTATCCCTATTATGGACTTACTTGTTTTCTCTAAATTAGTGTGTCAAATCCAGAAGTCACTAGCTACTCTGATGAGGTGGAATCGGATCACTGACTATTTAAGTGTCTGCCTCAGTAACGTCTACTATGACGTCATAAGCAAGGGGAGATGTAAAGTGACGAAACGCCCTCTAGTGGTTTTTATTAATAATAAATAAAATAAAAAATGTTTTGGGCTGCATTGAGTTATTATTCACATAGTTTCTGAGACACATTGAGTCACTGTTTATTGATTTTGATTATATGTTGCAGTTTAAAGACAGAATAAAAGGCTTTACAATAGGTTTTGGAACACTGGGTGTAAACTGACTACAGTTCATATGATGCACACACCCCGTGCTTCCTCGCTATGTCAATAGATTAATCTGTCTCGTTCTGTCGGTAACGCTTTATAATACAGCCTGTGTCTTACAGTGTAATACCAGTGTCTTACACTCTCTTACCAGTTTCTTACCCATACCGAGTACTTACATGTAAGTGCGGGGTACCGGTAGTCTAGGGGTACCGGGTACTTACAGGTAGTTATGGGGTACCCTACTAACACACGCAGGTTGCGCGAACGTTCGACATACGGCCGCTATAGGTGACGATTCGTGTGCGCCGCGTGCGGAAATTACGCGGCCATTTACGGAAACGCGAGATCTGCCGTTTAGTAGACGCTACGTAAGAACGACACGTCATTCCGAAGTTGCGGCCGCGTGCAAAGAACGCACGTGATCACGTGGGCAGGAACCTCCGTCATAAACTCACCTGGCTGACACTAGATTTACAGGTATTTATATGACTTGGTCTGCACGTCTTTTTCGCACGGTGCAAATATGGTCACTTACTGACCACTGGCTATATTTAGCATTTGCAGTACCACTGGCTATATTTAGCATTTACCAGTACAAAAACGAATTAATGCTATATGGGGATATAGCAGCAAGCATTATACAAACCAATATAAGACTGAACACCATTAACAGTTTAGAACATTTTATTACACAAAGTACATTACTAATTAAAAGTATACATATTTACAAGGATGAGGTTTACGGTCTGTCACATTACGCATAGCCAGAAAAGCAAAAAAAAGCATGTACAAGCTCTGGCTAGCAACCCATTATCTGACAATTGCAAAAGTTCTAAAAACAAAAATGAAACAGTGCGCATTCTGTGGCAGGCAGACCGGGAACAGACCTTTGTATCCCACAAAAAAAAGGTTAAAATTTACAAAAACTATTTACAAAAAAGGCATCCATCCTTGCAGGCTGGAAAGGCAGGTTTAGGGAGACGGGCTGGGGGTCCCACATCTGAATCGAGGGTCTGGGCAGAAGAGGTCATCCTCATCTGAATACTCCACTGTGGTCAGGGCTGGAGCTGCGGTCAGGGGCTGGGCTGGGGAGGTCAGCTGGGCTGGAGCAGATGCCTAAGGACATAATGAAATGGCTGTAAAAGCAAGTCGCATACGTTCATTGGAAGCGTGCCATGTCACTGGATACGAGAAAATTAACTGCCTGACATCACATACCTTTTTGAATCGAGCAGGGGCATGTTTCAGCATCTCCTGCAGCTGGGCAGACACCTCCGTCACAGTGGTGCTTGGCTTACAGGCCATAACTGCACCTTTTAACCAAAAAGGGAATGGTTTCAATGCACATGGCATGAAGCTCAGATATCGTGTCTGCAAAACATAAAGACAATCATTTACTTTTACATTTCCTTAACACTTCCCTGCAAAAATAAGGAACAAAGTTCTGCCCTGAAGTTACTCACCATCTTCCTTTGATGATCCTTGTCCTTCAGCTGCTCCTCCAAGACCAGCAGCTCCTCCTCCGTTTTAGCAGGGTGCAGGTCATCCAGTACTGCTCCCCGATAGCTGTCTGCAGACTCGCCGGACAGTCTCTGCTCCAGCCTCTGCTCCAGTCTCATCATTGTCTGTGCCATCTCCCTCAGACTCTGCATGACGCTGGAGAACTGCTGACACATCATCCTCTGGAAGTCTGGATATTAAACACAGATGTGGCTATAAGTAATTGTACGGTCCCATAATGGATATTCAGCTCAAAGTATACCCCTACATGCAGCATGAAGTAGTTCACAAAATTCAGCATACCAGCATCTGCAGAGCTTGATGGCAACACTGCTGGAGCTGTTGGTCTCACAGGCGATGGCATCAGAGAACAACCTGAAAACCAGAGGATAAAGGGATGAGCAGGAAACTATGGTGCTGGCGGCGTAGTGATTCTGGCATAAGGGGAAGAATCAACTCGACATGAGACATGTCAGACCCTGACCTGGTCTGGCCGGGGTGCTAATCGCTGATGCATGCTGCTCGTGCCTGGACGTCTGAAGGGCTGAAGGGCCTGGGCTCACAGCGCCTTGGCTCAAAGGACCCGGGCGATGAACATCTACTGCCGAGTAGTGAGATGAGCGAATTAGTGAACTGAGTACATGAGTCTTCCGAAAGTCCTGAGTTAACTAAGTGTGCAAATATGCATAGACATTTCACCAACACAAACATGCATGGATACCTGCATTGATAACTGGCAGAGCAGGCCTTCCGGCTCTGGCAACTGGCATAGCTGGTCTGGTCTGAGTTCTGCCGACCGGCTGCCTGGGCACTGGAACATATAGTAGAGGTAAATTAGCTCAGATTAGTCAACTCAAGTAGTACTCTTTTGGGACTGTTGAATGCACTTTATTATATTACCTTCGTCACTGGAGTCATAGCGTGTGTTGCGCTGTCTCTTCCTTGTGTCTTGGGAGTTAATCCATTGATGACTGCTGCTCAAACACCTTCGCCAAGGCACTGGCTACTTCATAATGCTCTGTGTGTTCCTCAGCAGACAGAGGTTGTCATGGCTCCTCTTGATGTGCTTGTGGAGGTAGATCTGGGAGGTATAGGAGAATGGGCACTCAGAGCAGGAGAACACCCAAGTCTTGCACAACTCTAACATCACAGCTAGGAGAGCGAATGAGAGAGACCATTAAAAAGTATTATCTCACCTGTAGTACAAGTTCAAATATAGAGTGATTATACGTCATTGTAAATGAGAGCTTACTCTCAATTGATTCACGAGGTTAAATAAAGATTGAATGAATATGTAGCTAGTGGGGGGTTACAACCACACAACTGTGGAGAGAGAATGAGACACTTGGTTCCCTCCTCTACTGGTGTTCATGGCCATGGCCACACACCTGGAATACTGCAACCCTGATTTAAAGGCATAAAAGTGGGGAACACATTCTTGAGACGGTTCCTAGAACTGGAGGGGGAAAAAAACGGGAAAATGATCTTCCCTCTCCTCATCACTCACTTCTGCATGGGGCTGAGCTCTACCCTGTCAGCAGTGGCAATACATGAGATAGCGGCTCAGCACACAGGAGAACTGCACAGAGAGGAAGGAGGAGAGAGAAAACCAACAACAAAAAAGGCAAGAAGGGTTAATAACTGAGCGAATCTTGCAAGTTTGCACTACAGGGAAGCAATTGCTCAATTTCCCTGATATTGTGGCGTCAGTGATGCGTCTTATGAATCTCACGTGTCTACCGCTAACATTAACTCAATATCAATATTCCCTTTTGTTTATCCCGTCTATGGAAACGTATGTGCATTTGTACTTACGTGTGCCTGCCTATATTGATGATCAGGTGTTTCTCCACCTAAGGGCTGGCCAGACAGAACCATCAGAGACCATTGGGCTGAGCTGAGGAGAGAGCGACATGTTAGAGTGTATGTGTGCATATGTATATGGTGCTCTTCTGTTAATACTCATGAGGGCATTCAACTGAACAAGACTCACAGAGCCTGTGGTGCTGTCCCAGGACTGCCCCTGGCCACGCCTGGGGCCGTCTTAGCGCCTCTATTAGTAGTCCACATCATGAGTACCTATTATGCAAAATTTGGATTTGTATGTGAGTGAAAACGTAGTACACAATTCTTTACCCGTTTGACAGAATGAGCAACCATTTCAACAGTTAAGAGTAACATGAAATCCACCAGGATGGCTGCTGTAACCAAATGAGCCAAGATGGCTGCTATAACAAATCCTGCTAGCTAGCCTAGCTCCGTTGTTGGGGCTTCTAGTATTGTTAACGTTAACTTCGGAAAAATGAATGCCTAAAAACAAACACATACTAACGGTGTCGTGGGTTAATGCGAAATCAATGAGTAAGCTAATTATCACATTTTATTCCAAGCGATGAAACAGTACGAACGTGCAGGAGCTCGCGCGAGTCTTCTTCTCAAGACTCCACCATGCCCGAAAAAGGCTAATCACGTTAGCTGGCTAGCTAGTTAGCCAACATTGGAAAGCATCTGCATATAGATAATCATTACAAAAGGGTAGCTTGCACATAACGTTGGTGTTTTATCTGGGACGATACCAAAATACATAGTATGTATGTATACATACTAATGTATACATTGAAATTTAGATACTTACATCTGTGTTGTCGCGGGGAGACAGCGTGTTGGTCTTTCTCAATCACTTCTGTTTGAAACGGGGCGGAAGTTTACCGTTCTTCTTCTCCTTCGCTAGGTTTAGTGGCGGATCGCAAACTTTAATGTGCATACCGCCACCTACTGGCACAGAGTGTGTAACTTGTTTGTCTAGTTCTTGGAATTGTTTTACCTAAGAAAGTAGCCCAATGCCTTGCATTCTACGTTCACTGCTCAGCGTTCATTGCTCACATTTAGGTTGCAAAATTAGGACTTTATTCATAGGCATATTTTTTATCATTCTTTTTATTAGGCCTAGACTGCAAATCTTTAGTGTTAATATTAACTGTAAATGAGAAATTACACACAAAACAGACATGCAGGATTTCTCCTCATTATTACAATTCTGTAACTGTATGACTTCAAAATTTATTTTAAAACCTAAGTAATTTACAAATGTTCTGACCCACTGTGACACATTTCCAATAAAGTCAGATTGGGACTGTGATCTAACCACATTGTCACGTTATTTAATTACATCGTAGTTACGGATTTAAGCAGCAGTGGCGGCTACGTTCCCTTACAGTGTACTGGAGGACGGCTATTTTGGTTATTTTGCGACTGAAAAGGCAAGTGTCAGCTAGGTGTCAGCTAGGTCCGCTGCTGGTGACGTCGCAAAGTTACCACAATTACACCAATGTGTCCCGTCAGTTTTACGTACTGTGTTAGTAGGGGTAGCCTACTTACCGGGTACTTTCATGCAAGTACTCCAAACCTACCTGTAAGAACCCCGTACTTACCTGTAAGTACCCCGTACCTACCTGTAAGTAAAAGTACCTATGCTACTGTGCACGCCATGTACGTACCCGGTAAGTACCCCGTACCTACATGTAAGTACCCGGTATGTACCCCGTACCTACATGTAAGCAGGGCTGAAAATTAACACCCGCCAATGGCGGGTAAAATTTAGATTTGGCGACTAAATTTCGGAGGCTATCCGCCACGCTGGCGGGTAAATGTTTGTACCAATAGAGTCATGTAATAAATGATGCGTGCGATGTCGCCACATCCATGCCATAGACCGGCGTTCTGTTTGTTGTGCGTTGCTCCCCCGCTGCACCAAATCAAGTTTTCAGTCACATGACTGTTGCCTCGCGCACTAGGAGAGACTGGTGACGCGAGGCTACTCGCGCACAGAACATCGTTCCCATTGACCTCAGAGGACGCGCGCTTCTACAGTCAACACCTACAGTAGATGTGTACCATCCTGTCTCTGGGCTTCCATAGCATACCAAGCCACTGTTTCTCAGAAGGGATGTCTTTGATCGCTTGTCATGTAGCTTATAAACTCTGATGACGGTACTGGTTCCTCCTTGACTGACTTCACTGGTCATCCAGCCATAGGCGTAGTTTTAGGTATGGACGCTATGGACATGTCCATACCAAAGCCACGGAAACACGAATTGTCCCTACCAAAAATAATACAGAGTGAAAACTGTAGTTTTTTATTACCATTCACAACTTGCGAAAGCAAAACGGTTGGGAATTAAGACCAGGTTGACAGCTGCGTTCAGCAAGCTATCCAATCAACAATATACAGTAGCCTACTTTCCCCCCTCCCTCTGTGACCCAGCGAGGGCCTCGCGAGCTCAGCAGCTCACAGCACATCGAGCATCGACTGTCGGCAACAGCGGGAATTTTGATTAAGCAGAAGTAAGATTGAAGTTATTGAACAATAGGGAATACAATATGTTGACCGACAATTATTTTTCTGTACAGAGTTGTATCAATGATAATAGTTTAGTTTGCGTCCTACTAAATGCCTATGTAAACTGTAATGTTAGTGCTAGCTGGTGGTGCAGCTAGTCAGAGCTGTACGTATTACCTATAACGTTAGGTCTCGTAAACGTTTGCTGAGGCAGAGATAAGGTGCTGTAATGTTGTCATAACAGTTGTCTTTAGCTAGTAATAAATCAGTTTTGGTATAACCGTTGCAAATTCCTAGGTTTGAGCAATGACTAGCTAGGTTCACTCGCCCACTGAATTGCATAACAGGCTAAACAAACGAGACTAGACGTCTGGTTTGTTTATGCAATTCAGTCCAAGTCCAGCGTAATTATGTTCATATTTCATATGCTACACAGAATAGGCTGTAGGCTACACGGAAAAGAGTGTTTCATGTCTGCAAGTAGTTTGATATTGTCAATCATTTCCCTTTTATGACCAGACAAAAATGGACATTGGAATTTTTTTGGTCAAAGCAGCAGAAAGGCAGGACCTGGAGAGGCAGGCGGTAGATGCATCAGGGTTACAGGTGAGATTATAGTCTGACTCAACAGATGTAGGTTTTGTGGATAAACCTTGTCATTCGTTGTCACATTGCCCAATCAGTGGCGACAGAAATTAATCTGATTCGGCCACCACCCAGATTCAATCCAGACTACGTGAAACAACAACAACCTATTGTGTCCCTACCAAAGCTCAAATCAAACCTACGCCCCTGCATCTTGCAACACTTAAACTATGTATAATCGTACTGTGCCATGCTAGGAGTAGCCAATGCACTGTGATATCTTATGATCACTGTACTACAGTGTATTGACTGCATGAATGTGACCCCGGTGTGACCGACTGGTTGTCCCTGTGCCCCCCTGACCCCCATAGCCTTTAGGAATGACGAAGCCCTGCGAGACTGTCTGGGTGGAGGAGCAGCTGCAGAACGTGGCCAGAGACATGGGCCGCCGGATGGCCATGATGAAGAGGGAGTTGAGGGAGGAAGACGAGCGGAGGAGGAGGCAGGAGAAGGAGATGAGGAGGAGCGAGACAGCCAGGATGGTAGAGGAATACCTGAAGGACAGAGAGACGCAGAGCCAGGAGAGGGAGAGGGACCTCGTCGGCTCACAGATGCCCAGGTTGAGGAGGGAGGCGTGGGTGGAAGATGAGGGGAGGGGGAGGCAGGAGGAGAAGAGGAGAAGAGGAGACCCGGGAAGTCGGAGGGGCGTCTGGAGCGCATGCAGGTCCTCCTGACGAGATCGATGAACGACCGGGTGACCGCGTTGAGGGTCGAGTTGAGGGAGGAAGATGAGGGGAGGAGGAGTAAGGAAGGGGAGAGGAGGAGGAACGAGATAACCAAGATGGTTAATAAATGCCTGGAGGAGAGAGGGGAAAGGAGCCAGGAGAGAGAGAAGTACCTCCTGATCAGGGAGTTGGACCAGCGGATGTCCAGGTTGAATGTGGAGTTGAGGGAGGAAGAAGAGGGGAGGAGGATTGAGACGGCCAGGACGATGAAGGAGAGAGTGTTGTGGGCCCAGCTCGGTCTTTGGGTCCAGTCCGGGAGTCGAGTCGTAGGGGCAGTGAGGCACACGCTTCGAGGACGCGGACTCCACCCCTTGCCGGAGAGGCCGGCTCCGCCCGGCAGCAGCAGCAATCACCTGCCAACTCGTTGCAGCTGTTGCCTGTTAGCGGAGCCTCTACAAGAGGACGCTGGAACCACCGCTCGGGGCTCAGACGTTTCTAGCCCTCATAGGGTAATCAGACGAGCTGGCTATCGCCCCTGATCCATTTTGAAGTTTGCTTATTTCGACTAACGATTTGTTTTCCCTGTGTTGTGTTCCCTCTTTTGTTCCCCCCGGAAGGTCCAGCGTCCTCGCGCCTCTCCGGCCCCCGCGTCCTCCCGGCCTCCGCGCCGCGTTTCCCATTCGCTTCCTGCCCTCGACTCTCCCCTCCCGGACTCCGCTCCCCGCACGCCTCCTGGACCTCCCTCGCTCCGCGGGACTGCCGCCGCTCCGCCTCCTCTCACCACCAAAGACCGCCAGAGTTCCCGGACCCTTCCCTCCACCTCTCGTAGGGCCTCGCAGCACATTCACAAACACATTCCGGCTGATACCCATACCGCACACACCGCACCCACGCACCCCTCTTTGTTTCCCCATCTCATGTACATACCACACACACGCATCCATACATACCCCCCATTGGTTTGCACCTCCCCCATTTTGTTGTGGCACCAGTTCTCCCCATTTTATTATTTATTATTAAACGGCCAAGTGCCAACCACTCCCCTCTGTCTGCCTGTTCTGTCCGGGGGTCTCACTACACGGGTCCAGGGTCCGCGTTCCGGCCCCTGACAGAGAGAGGTAAAGAGCCAGAAAATGGAGCAGATGCAACTGGAGAACATGATGGCCGTCATGATCAGGGAGTTGGACCAGAGGATGAAAAGGTTGAGGACGGAGTTGAGGGAGGAAGATGAGGGGTGGAGGGGGGAGACAGCCAAGATGTCTGATATTGCTGTTCAGTGTCCCTCTAGGGAGCTGGCGACCAGTGACCAGCGGCCATCTCAGACATCTGGGGGCATCTTTGCTCGCCTGAAAAAGATGAGGAGTGAATTTAAGATGAGACAGCAGGAAAAGAAAGAGAAGAGGAAGGCCAGGCAAGAGGAGGAGAAACAGAAAAAGAAAGAGGAGAAAGATAGAAAGCAGAAAGAAAAGGAACACCAGAAAAAGATGAAGGCTCTAGAGAAGCACCGGAAGAAAACTGAGAACTTCCTGGACTTCATGAAGTGCAAAGAAATGGAGGAGCGGAAGCAGAAAAAGAAAGAGGAGAAGAAAGAGAAAGAGGAGAAGGATAGAAGGCAGAAAGAAAAGTAAATTGAAAAGCAGAAAGAGAAGATGGCTGTAGAGAAGTGCTGGGAGAAAACTGAGGACATTAAAAAGTGGAAAGAAGAGGAGGAGAGGAAGAAGGCCAGGGGAGAGGAGGAGAAAGAGAAACAGAAAGAGGAGAAAGAGAAAGATGACGAAAAGGGAGAAACAGTAAAAGAAGGGAGAAACAGGAAAAGAAGACGCAGGATCTGCTGGTAGAGGAAAAAGAACAACCATTGCAAAGGTGAGAGTATAGCCACATAGTATACCTTTAGCATCACCTGTGTTTCCTTCACAGTACTTGAAAACACACAAGCAAAATCAGTGACTGACAATATACTGTGGATATGTGAATGTATTTGTAATGACAGTCACTGACCCAGACGTCTGTGTCTTTGTTCTCTTGCAGATTTTTCAATATTTTCAAAAATATCAGAGACCAACACCCTCAGACAGACAGACAGACATCACAACAATTGTGCAATGTTCTATAGGCAGGGCTGAAAATTAACTTTTAGGCTCACCTGCCAAGGGGACTGGTAGATGAAAAAATCCACCGGCCAAGTATATTTTTTACTGGCCAAAATAATAAAATAATACATTTTTTGTCACATTATACATCTGTTTCAGTACTTTTCATTCAGATAATAGTATTATTTTGAATACATGCTTAAGGAAGAGGCCAAAAGTAAAATTTAAAATAAAGTAGTTTAATTCGATGGCTTGAAACATTGCAATTCATATAAATTCAAATATTAATTTCCATTCACTTCCACAGTGTAGAATTATCCATAACTAGCTAACCCTACACAAATATGAGATAGAAATGATCCAAGCCTTAACCTCATGGTCTTTATGAGTTTATGAACAAAATTAATATACTGTAACATATTCACAGCCTGTCATCATGTTAAACCTGAGCTGGATGCAGGGGCGTAGGTTTGATTTGAGCTTTGGTAGGGACACAATAGGTTGTTGTTGTTTCACGTAGTCTGGATTGAATCTGGGTGGTGGCCGAATCAGATTAATTTCCGTCGCCAGTGATTGGGCAATGTGACAACGAATGACAAGGTTTATCCACAAAACCTACATCTGTTGAGTCAGACTATAATCTCACCTGTAACCCTGATGCATCTCCTGCCTGCCTCTCCAGGTCCTGCCTTTCTGCTGCTTTGACCAAAAAAATTCCAATGTCCATTTTTGTCTGGTCATAAAAGAGAAATGATTGACAATATCAAACTACTTGCAGACATGAAACACTCTTTTCCGTGTAGCCTACAGCCTATTCTGTGTAGCATATGAAATATGAACATAATTACGCTGGACTTGGACTGAATTGCATAAACAAACCAGACGTCTAGTCTCGTTTGTTTAAGCCTGTTATGCAATTCAGTGGGCGAGTGAACCTAGCTAGTCATTGCTCAAACCTAGGAATTTGCAACGGTTATACCAAAACTGATTTATTACTAGCTAAAGACAACTGTTATGACAACATTACAGCACCTTATCTCTGCCTCAGCAAACGTTTACGAGACCTAACGTTATAGGTAATACGTACAGCTCTGACTAGCTGCACCACCAGCTAGCACTAACATTACAGTTTACATAGGCATTTAGTAGGACGCAAACTAAACTATTATCATTGATACAACTCTGTACAGAAAAATAATTGTCGGTCAACATATTGTATTCCCTATTGTTCAATAACTTCAATCTTACTTCTGCTTAATCAAAATTCCCGCTGTTGCCGACAGTCGATGCTCGATGTGCTGTGAGCTGCTGAGCTCGCGAGGCCCTCGCTGGGTCACAGAGGCGATGGCGGGAAAGTAGGCTACTGTATATTGTTGATTGGATAGCTTGCTGAACGCAGCAACCTGGTCTTAATTCCCAACCGTTTTGCTTTCGCAAGTTGTGAATGGTAATTAAAAACTACAGTTTTCACTCTGTATTATTTTTGGTAGGGACAATTCGTGTTTCCGTGGCTTTGGTATGGACATGTCCATAGCGTCCATACCTAAAACTACGCCTATGGCAAGATGTCACAGTGAACTGGCTACTGCTATTAATAGCAGAGCAATACAATACATCACAGTACAGTACTGCTCCTAATAGGTTATGTACCAATTTACATTACAGCAAGCATACTGTAGTTATACAGCACTTTACAACACAGAACAGTGGGCCCATACCTAGCTACTGTATACAGGTAGTTTAGGTGCAAAGCGTCTGAGCATCAAGAGACTAACAAGCTGCACGCAGAGTGAACAGTCATCATGTATTGTAAACATAAAGGCAGCAGCAAGAAAATAGGAGAGAAAGGAACAGGATGAGAAGGTAGCAAAGCTGCTGGTCAAAGCTACCAGTCTGCTGGTCAGTTTTGAGTGTCTGTAGCTATCTGGTACGCTACAGGGAAAATAGTAGGCTAGATAGTTGGCTTGATAGTAGGCTAGTGCTGATGATTTCTGTCACAGCATACACTGTATGCCCTCTCCAGTCCCCTAATAGGTCTTATTTCATTTCCACTTGACTACTAACTTGATTGAGCATGCTACATTTGAGCAGTAGGATGATAATATGGCTAAAAGGTAGGCTACAAGATGCACAGTGCACAGGCTACTCCTATCATGGTACAGTACTCCTACACATACAGTAACTTCAGTTTTACAAGATGCCACAGTGCACTGGCTACTGCATGAATAGCAGGGCAATACAGTACCATGCTCCTTCAATAGGTTAATATACCACTTTATATTACAGCAATACTACAGCCTATATTTGGATATACAGGATTGCCAAGAAGCATTACATTGTTGAACAGCTGTTGATGCCTGTTGCAGTGATGATGATGTTGATGCGATGATGTTGGTGAGGATGGTGATGACGATGATGGTGGTTGGTGACATTGTGGTGATGGTGATGGGCGTACATTTTAATGTTTTCTGTATGCTTGATGTGTGCTAAACAAATTCCCCTCTGGGGCAATAAAGGTTTCAATTCAATTCAACCAGGTCGGTAGCCCCGCCTGCTCGGTGGTTCCCTGGGACGGCCCACCCTGGTGAGGACTCAGTTCAGGCGCTTCCCCTTCGCCCAGCTGGTCTCTGGAGGGAGGCTTCCAGCAGCAGGGATAGACCAGAGCACTGTGACATCAAATTGTAGTAAATGGACACATGCAGACACCCCCCTTTTTGGGTGAAAACGAGACGAGAACTTGACGCCATTCAGATTCAAAAAAGGGGCAGTAACCATACCCATGGCATGGAAGCTCCAAGATGATTGCTCTGGTCTGTGTGCATTTTGGGGCTGCGTAGATGGTAAACAAAAGTCATGTATGAAATTCAGTTCTTTCAGGACTGTTAGAGTGGTATATGTATGTTCTTTAAATTAAATTTAAGAAATGTCTGTCAAATGTTCAGGGCACCTAATAAATCAAATGGAATAATTTAATGGCTAATATAACAGGATAGACTCCACCTAAATTTGTGTACGTGGGCAAATTAACTTGTAACCGTGACTACTACTTTTTTTTAGCCTCACCTGTGAAGTAGATTAGATTCCTTGTTGTCATAAGTTACTCATCCAGACTTCTGTTAACCCAAAAAGTAACACATTGAATCTGTATTTGCCCAAACCTCCATAACTTGGCTTTTTTGTATGTGAAAGGCTTGTTAGTATATGGTCAACTTAATCACTGTGTATACTTTGAAAGATTAACATTTTTATATTTTATACTTTGCTTGGCAAATAGGCTCAGTTCCCTTACTCTATCATTGTATGGAATAAAGATTATTTTATGGCATTAAAGACTAATGTATTGTTGTGATGAAGCTTAACTGAAAGTAATCAAAATAAATTGTGTATAAATCCAATATGAGTATTAAATTACCATGAATTTTAAATAAAGGTATATTTTGACATAAAGGAAATGTAATTTATCTTTAAAAGCAAGATATATGGTACTAGCCCATTTGTGAAAGGGAAAATTAATACTCCTGAGATTGAACAGCAAGCTAAGGCTTAGTGCTAAAACAAGATGCAAATGTACTCTGTAACTTTGCTCTCTTGTTTCTTTGATAGTTGTATTTTGTGTTTCTGTACTTGGAAATTGTTTTTAATCCTGTTTCTCCTATTAAAAGAAAGCACCTATAAATAATCTATTTTGATTCATTCGTCCACGTTTGTACAGTGAATTTTCATCCTGCACAACTCTAATATTTTCGAACCTCACTTGTTTTTACTAACGGGCTTTTCCAGTAATGTACATGGAAAATATCTGTCGGCCAAAGAAGCTGGAAAACAAGTCACAAACGATGACTCTAGCTCCACTCATTCTCCCCTGTCAAACATGTGAACCAATATGCAGGGCTGGCGCCTCCTATAGGCAGAATAGGCAATTACCTTGGGCCTCCAGCCAATCAAAATTACAGATTTCAAGGAGCCTCAAAAGTGATACTCAAGGGTGTCATTGCTGCTGATGATAGCTTAACGGGACATCCTAATGTTACATGACGATGGGATGATGAATGCCCGTCAGTTTTTATTGCTTTGGCCTCTATAGAAAATTTTACCCAGGACGTCCAAAAGTCTAGAGCCAGCCCTGCCAATATGCAGCACTGTATGTGTTATTTGTTTAATATGACACACAGTCACACACACATGCCATCACTGTTATCTCAGCTGTGCAAATGTGTTTATTCATCCCACCATTCAATGTATGTTCCTATTAGTATTCTTTCTACAGCATCAAAATGACCATGCACAGCATTCACCTACCACAGCATGAGCCAAGGACATACTGAGGAATCTAGGAAGAAATGTCTATAACATCTACAGAGTCTTACTGCTATGTATTTGATTTAATGTGTTTGTTTGTTTTCACGTGGACACTGTGTAGTCGATAGAGTGAGGGAGACAGCTGATGCTGCTGCTGCTGTGGCCGTTCGGGGTAGTGGGTGTCAAGAGGTCACACTTAGGCCACAGGGGGGGGCCTCTCCTCTGGGGTATCAATGACACATCTCTATGGGACACTATAAACAGACACAACCCAGACTGACAACCAATGGTGATTAAGACATCATGTTAGGGTGATAGGCGACACATCTGTATGGTCACTCCTCCACCAATCTAGCTTCACTAGGCCCTAAACGGGCAGGCCTAGGTGTGGGGGGTGGGCCGAGAGAGCACTATTTAACGTCTCAACCAAACCTTGAGACTTCGATTTGGAAACGGTACGCAACTCAGCCGGACAGATTCGCTGCTCCCAGCAGGCAGACACGCTGATAACACCATGCGGGGAGGGAAGTCTAAGGCCTTGACTAGCAGAGAAGCAGGGAGAGAGAGAGACTAGGGAAACATCCCAGTGTTCCATGTGATTGTATCTTTGTACAATAAATCTATCATCTGTCGCCGCTTCCAATCCAGTGTTGGGTGATTTCATCATTGACTATCACAACAAGAAAGGCAATTAACATCGTGGTTCATAATTAGATGGTGCTGCAACTCTTATCAAGGCTTCTAAAAAAAAATTACACAACGCAGAGCAACAGAAGAAAAGATCTCAAAGGCCAACAATACTGTGATACGTACTCACTTCACCAAGCCTGCAGATTTTCACCTGGTTAACAATATTGGTATATGAAGAAATTCTTACAATTTACACAGAAAAAACAATTACAACTTATAAAATCCTATCAACTTGGCTTGATCCTCACAAGATGTCAGTAAAGAATAGGCTCTTTGCACAAGCTCCACCACTTCCTGAAATTCTACAGGCATAATACAGGCATAATAAATAAATATTATTTATTTCCTGTCCTATACCATTGGATGGAAGTGATTAATCAGGTGTGATCAGGTGTGCCGCACACCTGATTAATCACTTCCATCCAATAGTATAGGACAGGAAATAAGGATGCCTGTAGAATTTCAGGAAGTAGTGGAGCTTGTGCAAAGAGCCTATTTGACCAGTAGAGGGCAGGAGAGTGTTACGGCTCGCATGCCCTCGCCTCCACAACCGCCTCCCTCTCTCCCCTCTGGGCCCGCTGCGCGCTCGGGGCGTCCTACGCGCTCTTCCGCACGTCGCATCGGCCCAGGCATGCAACGCTCTGACTCTCCGGAGTTTCCCCCCACTGCCGGGCGTTCCCCGTCTCCGGCCAGCTCCGCGGACTCGGCAGTCTCCTCCCTCTCCGGTGACGAAGAGTCGGATCCCGACATGCCCAGCACATCGGCCCGTGCGCAACAACAAGAACGGCGCGCTCGTCTCCGACGATGACGCGGGCGCGGCTCTACTCACCGGTTTCCTATTCATCATCACCACACCTGTCCCTCGTTCTGCAATCACCTTCAACCCCTACAAGAACCTGGTCTACACTCCACTCATCGCCAGATCTTACCATAAACTCATGTGGTAAAGTATAGCCTAGCCTACATCTCCTTACCTGTGTTTTGTAGTGTTTTTTCCCGTTCCCCGTTTGTGATTACTCTCACTCACCCTGCCTCCCCTCCTCATCTCTCCAGTTCCTGCCTGACCCACGCCTGTACGACAACCCTGCTCCTGCCTGACCCACGCCTGTACGACAACCACGCTCCTGCCTGACCATCGCCTGTACGACAACCCCGCTCCTGCCTGACCATCGCCTGTACGACTACCACGCTCCTGCCTGACCATCGGCTGTACGACTACCACGTCCCCCTTTTTGTTATCTCATTAAATCGCCCCTCCGGGCTTTACCGTCCCTTGCCTCCTCCTTTCCTGTTGCGCCTGGGTCCCTAACCAAACCCTCACAGTAAGATCTGGCCAGTTTGGACCCAGCCAACATGGAGGAGAGACCTGCACCTCCCGGACTACTCCAAGCCCTCCCACAGACCCAAGCTGTGCAATTGCAGCAGGTATCCGCCCAACAGCAAGCCCAGGACGAGCGACTGAGGGGCCCCGCTACTCTGGTCTGCACCCTGTCCGACCAGGTCACCGCGCTCAGTGCCCGCCTGGCTCCGTTCCTGAACCCCACCGCTCCACCAAACCGGGAGCCCCATCTCGCCTCCCCGGCCCCCTACGACGGGACGTTCACCCTCTGCCGGGAGTTCCTCATGCAGTGTGAGTACGTGTTTGACCTCCAGCCAAGTATGTACTCCACTGCGTCGGCTCGGGTAGCCTACATCGCCAACCTAACCACGGGACGGGCTCGCCGTTGGGTCATGGCGGGTCGCGAGGGCGCAGCTGCCTACATGCAGGACTACACTGCCTTCGTGGCTGAATTCAGGGCCGTGTTTGACCACGACGTCCACGGACAGGACGCGGACGCTGCTCTCTCCGCCCTCACCCAGGGTCCCAGTTCCGTAGCGGACTACGCCACGGAGTTCCGCATCCTCGCTGCCCGTTGCCCCTGGAACGAGTCTGCCCTGTACAGCGCTTTCCGACGGGGCCTAGGGGAGGCCATGAAGGACAGCCTGGCTGGAAGAGACAGACCAGCGACCCTGAACCAACTCGTCTCCCTCTCCATAGCCATTGACGAGCGCCACCGGGAACGCAGGCGCGAGCGGGCGCACCAACACCACAGCGCACCCAGACCGTCTCCACCTCCCTCTACCGGCCTCTCTCGGCCTGTCCCGGCCTCCCTCGCACCCCCAAACACCGCTGGAGAGGGATCCATGCACCTGGGCCGGACCCGACTGACCCCGGCGGAGCGTGAGCACCGGAGTCTGGACGGACTGTGCATATACTGCGCTAGCCCAGCGCACGCCGTCGACTCCTGTCCCTCTGCGCCTCCCAGGGCGGCAAGGGGAGTAGGTTCACTCGCCAGGGGGTACCGAGTAAGCCGGCTCATCCATCCCCTAGCCCGGACCCGTGCCGCCAGGTTCACTGTCACCCTCGCCTGGCAGGGGCACACGCTCTCCGTCCCTGTCCTCATCGACTCCGGTGCCGACGAGAACTTCGTGGACGTCCAGTTCGCCCACAAAGCGGCGCTCCCTCTCTCCCCTCTGGAGAGGCCCCTCTCGGCTTTCGCCCTGGATGGCCATCCCATGGGCCCCATCACGCACCGGACCCTGCCCCTCACTCTCACAGTCTCGGGTAACCACGTGGAGAACGTCCGCCCCTTCGTCATCCACTCTCCCGACGCTCCGTTCATCTTAGGGAGGCCCTGGCTGGAACTCCATACCCCTCATGTCTGCTGGAGCTCGGGGCGCATCCTCAGCTGGAGCACCACCTGCCACGCCCGCTGCCTCCGAGCTGCTCAGACCTCCACTCGGGTTGACCGGCCCCGTCCCGCTCCTCCTGACCTCTCCACGGTCCCTTTGATGTACCACGACCTCGGGGAGGCCTTCAGTAAGGAGCGCGCCCGCACACTCCCCCCTCATCGACCCTACGACTGCGCCATCGAGCTCCACCCTGGCGCCCCTCTCCCAGCCAGTCGTCTCTACAACCTCTCCCTCCCGGAGAAAGCTGCCATGGACACCTACATCTCTGAGTGCTTGGCCGAGGGCCTCATCCGACCATCTCGTTCCCAGGTGGCAGCGGGGTTCTTCTTTGTAAAGAAGAAGGGAGGAGACCTGAGGCCATGCATCGACTACAGGCTGCTCAACAACATCACGGTGAAGAATAAATACCCACTCCCCCTCATGAGCTCCAATTTTGAACCCCTCACCAGTGCCACCATCTTCACCAAGTTGGACCTCAGAAACGCTTATCACCTGGTGCGTATCCGTGAGGGGGACGAATGGAAGACCGCCTTCAAGACCTCCCGTGGCCACTACGAGTACCTCGTCATGCCCTTCGGCCTCACCAACGCCCCCGCCGTCTTCCAGGCCCTGATGAACGACGTGCTCAGGGACATGCTGGACGTATTTGTGGTTCTCTACCTGGACGACATCCTTGTGTTCTCCAGGAGCGCTGAGGAGCACGTCCAACACGTCCGCATGGTCATCCAGCGTCTCCGGGAGAACCGCCTGTACATCAAAGCGGAGAAGTGCACCTTTCACTCCTCGTCAGTGGAGTTCCTGGGGCTCATTGTGGAGGGAGGCCTGACGCGACCCGACCCCCGCAAAATCAAGACCGTGGTCGAATGGCCTCAACCCACTACCCGGAGGCAACTCCAGAGCTTCCTTGGCTTCGCTAACTTTTACCGCCGTTTCATACGGGACTACAGCCGGGTAGCAGCTCCCCTCACCCACCTCACCTCATCCCTGCGTCCGTTCATCTGGACACCGGCTGCCAGCGCCGCCTTCTCCGCGCTCAAGGAGCGCTTCACCACCGCTCCGGTCCTTCTCCATCCTGACCCCTCCAGGCAGTTCGTGGTCGAGGTGGACGCATCGGACACAGGCATCGGTGCTGTTCTGTCCCAGCGGTCAGTGGAGGACCAGAAGTTGCATCCCTGTGCCTTCCTCTCCCGCCGGTTCACCCCAGCTGAGGTGAATTACGACATCGGGAACAGGGAGTTGTTGGCGGTGGTGGGGGCCTTGGAGGAGTGGCGCCACTGGCTTGAGGGCACGGAACACACCACCCTCGTCTGGTCGGACCACAAGAACCTGACCTTCATCCGGGCGGCCAAGCGCCTCAACTCCCGCCAGGCGCGGTGGTCACAGTTCCTAGGGAGGTTCGACTTTACCCTCACCTTCCGGCCCGGCTCCCGCAACGCCAAGGCCGACGCGCTGTCCCGCCTCCACGCGCCCGAGGCGCCCCCCGCGGAGCCTGAGACCATCCTGCCGGCCTCGCGTGTCGTAGGGGTGGTCACCATGAACATTGAGGCGGTGGTGAGGCAGGCCCAACGCGACCAACCCAGTCCGGCCAACGTTCCTCCTCGCCGGCTCTTCGTGCCTGACTCGGTCCGGTCCCGGGTGCTCCAGTGGGGCCATGCCAGCCGGTTTGCGTGCCATCCCGGGGTTCACCGCACCCTCTCCTTCCTGAGCCGACGGTTCTGGTGGCCCTCCATGAGGTCCGACGTCCGGGAGTTTGTGGTCGCCTGTCCCGTCTGCTCCCGCAGCAAGGCGTCCCACCAGCCCCCGGCTGGCCTCCTGCGTCCTCTCCCGGTCCCCAGCCGCCCCTGGTCCCACATCGCCCTGGACTTCATCACCGGTCTTCCCCCCTCCAGGGGCAACACGGTCATCCTCACCGTGGTGGACCGGTTCTCCAAGGCGGTCCATCTGGTGGCGCTCCCCAAGCTCCCGTCCTCTGCGGAGACAGCTGAGCTCCTCGTCCAGCATGTCTACCGGCTCCACGGTCTCCCCGGAGACATTGTCTCGGACCGTGGGCCTCAATTCACCTCCCAGGTCTGGAGGGCCTTCTGCAAGGAGATAGGCGCCACCATCAGCCTCTCCTCTGGCTACCACCCGCAGACCAACAGCCAGGCCGAACGGGCCAACCAGAGCCTGGAGTCCGCTCTCCGCTGTGTGTCGGCTCTCCACCCCACCTCCTGGAGCAAGGACCTGCCCTGGGTCGAATACTCCCTCAATGCCCTGACCAGCGCTGCCACTGGCAGGTCTCCGTTCGAGTCATCCCTCGGGTACCAGCCCCCGCTGTTCTCTCTCCAGGAGTCGGAGGCCTCCGTCCCCTCCGTCCAGGCCCACCTCAGCTGGAGGGAGGTCCGCAGGGCCCTGCTCCGCTCCAACGAGCGCTCCTGCCGCGGGGCCAACCGCCGCCGCACTCCTGCTCCGGCGTATCGGCCCGGTCAACGTGTCTACCTCTCCACTGCTGATCTTCCGCTCCAGGTCCCCTCCAGGAAGCTGGCTCCGCGCTTCGTTGGGCCCTTCGAGATCGACCGTGTCCTGAACCCGGCTGCGGTACGTCTTAAGCTCCCTGCTTCCATGCGGGTACACCCTGTATTCCATGTGTCCAAGATCAAACCTGTCTCCTCGAGTCCTCTCATGCCTTCTGCCCCAGCTCCTCCGCCTCCCCAGATGGTCGACGGGCATCCCCAGTGGACGGTTCGGCGGCTGCTGAAGGTGCGCCGCCGGGGTCGGGGGTTCCAATACCTGGTGGATTGGGAGGGGTACGGCCCCGAGGAGTGCAGCTGGATCTCCAGGCAGCTCATTATGGACCCGTCTCTCCTCCGGGACTTCTACCGGGCACATCCTGACGCCCCCGGTCGGTCGCCAGGTGGCTCCCCTCGGGGGGGGGGTCCTGTTACGGCTCGCATGCCCTCGCCTCCACAACCGCCTCCCTCTCTCCCCTCTGGGCCCGCTGCGCGCTCGGGGCGTCCTACGCGCTCTTCCGCACGTCGCATCGGCCCAGGCATGCAACGCTCTGACTCTCCGGAGTTTCCCCCCACTACCGGGCGTTCCCCGTCTCCGGCCAGCTCCGCGGACTCGGCAGTCTCCTCCCACTCAGGTGGCGAAGAGTCGGATCCCGACATTCCCAGCACATCGGCCCGTGCGCAACAACAAGAACGGCGCGCTCGTCTCCGACGATGACGCGGGCGCGGCTCTACTCACCGGTTTCCTATTCATCATCACCACACCTGTCCCTCGTTCTGCAATCACCTTCAACCCCTATAAGAACCTGGTCTACACTCCACTCATCGCAAGATCTTACCATAAACTCATGTGGTAAAGTATAGCCTAGCCTACATCTCCTTACCTGTGTTTTGTAGTGTTTTTTCCCATTCCCCGTTTGTGATTACTCTCACTCACCCTGCCTCCCCTCCTCATCTCTCCAGTTCCTGCCTGACCCACGCCTGTACGACAACCCTGCTCCTGCCTGACCCACGCCTGTACGACAACCACGCTCCTGCCTGACCATCGCCTGTACGACAACCCCGCTCCTGCCTGACCATCGCCTGTACGACTACCACGCTCCTGCCTGACCATCGGCTGTACGACTACCACGTCCCCCTTTTTGTTATCTCATTAAATCGCCCCTCCGGGCTTTACCGTCCCTTGCCTCCTCCTTTCCTGTTGCGCCTGGGTCCCTAACCAAACCCTCACAGAGAGGCTCCATCAAACATGCGCCATTCTGCTCCACTCACCACTTTACACCTGTACATGACACATGCATGTCTAGCCATGACTGATACACTGTGATGTGTCTGGATAAGTTGTCACTTCTCTCATTAAAACATGAATATATACCAGAGATCAGCAACCTATCAAAAGAAACATTTTTGGTCAAAAAAAATATTACAAATTCTGATGGGAGCAGTGAAACATTTGAGCCTTATAATGAAGGCAGTGTTTCCCATAGATGCATTTTTTTCGTGGTAACACCCAGGAGGGACACATTAGAGGGAGAAGGGGGTTGTTGAGCATCAAACACTTAATTTCTTTCGTTCTTATGAATTTTTAGACATGGGGTTTGGACTGGCACAAAGGCAAGGCAAGTTTATTTGAACCCAAATGTCCTCCTCGCATGCACACACACAGAGCCACAAAATGCATTCATGGGCGGAGGTCTGTGCTCTCTGAGCACCATTTCTTGTTTTATTAAATTCTCTACGCTTAAATTACATTTACTACGTAGTCCAACTTCTTGAGACACTTTCCACAAGAAATATTGATGAAATTATGAGATGAAGCTATAGCACCACTAGAGGGCACCATCCTCAATCATCCATCTGTCCTCAGGTCCAGAAGGTGTTGATGATAATCTCCGTCATCATCGCACTGAAGAGTCTGCTGGAACAGAAGCGCTCGCCAGTCCTGAAGGACCTCATGATGGTAGATGGTGAATGGACTGCACTTATATTGCGCTTTTATCCTCTCATTCACCCATTCACACACCCAGGGGTGAAAATTAACTTTTTGGCTCACTGTGAGTCACCTGCCAAAGTATATATTTTTCAGATAGGCTTCCGAAATCTAGTCGCCAATTGGAAATTTTACCTGCGTTTGGCCGGTGGCAGGTGTTAATTTTCAGCCCTGCACACACCCATTCACGGCAGCTGCCATGCAAGGTGCTAGTCTGCTCATTGGGAGCAATTTGGGGTTCAGTGTCTTGCCCAAGGACACTTCGACATGTGGACAGGAGGAGGTGGGATTCGAACCACTGACCCTACGATCATTGGACAACCCGCTCTACCTTGTGAACTACAGCCGCCCCATGATCTACCTCCAGGTGTTAGACTGGGTTTTCCTCTACACCATGGTCTCTCACTATCAAGTTCACTATCCACACCATGGTCTCTCACTATCAAGTTCACTAACCACACCATGGTCTCTCACTATCAAGTTCAATATCCACACCATGGTCTCACTATCAAGCTCACTATCCACACCATGGTCTCTCACTATCAAGTTCACTATCCACACCATGGTCTCTCACTATCGAGTTCACTATCCACACCATGGTCTCTCACTATCGAGTTCACTATCCACACCATGGTCTATCACTATCAAGTTCACTATCCACACCATGGTCTCTCACTATCAAGTTCACTATACACACTATGATATTTCACTATCAAGTTCACTATCCACACCATGGTCTCTCACTATCAAGCTCACTATCCACACCATGGTCTCTCACTATCAAATTCACCAGACCATGGTCTCTCACTATCAAGTTCACTATCCACACCATGGTCTCTCACTATCAAGTTCACCATCCCATTTCCATAGATGCTAGGCGTTTTTCATTTGTGAAGTAGGCCTAGAGATTTTAAAATGAGGTCAAGGAGTTCTTTGCATGATGAGCTGCTGGCCATGGAGCTGGAATACAACCTGAAGATGTTCGAGAAGCAGATGGAGAACAAGGTGGCCGACTGCAGCCTGGCCAAGGTAAACGGTTTGTCTGTATATATAGACATACTGTAGGCTGTTTTTTTATTGATCATAATGTCCATTTGTCTATCTTTATAATGGATGAATTTTTGTCTTTGTAAACAAAGTAACAAAGTGTAACAAAAACAAATGTGATGTGCTGTATATTGTGAAAATTGTTTGATTTTTTTTTTTTGTTACATGTTATGCACTCAATGTATTGTCACATTTTCTGTTTATTTTCTTCTTTTATTAGTAAATAATAACATTAATACCTGTGGCCACCAGTAGGGGTCGTATGTGTTGTTTGTCTTGTGGACTGTTCTCATTCGTGTGCAGCCGTTGTGAAAGACAACTGAAAGCCTTGTTTTTGTGCGTGGCTGTAAGCCAGCGCACCAATGATAGCAAATGTCCAGTTGTCACTCCCTCCCTCTCTAGCTTCCTCCCTGGCTTCCTCCATTGTGTTGTTGACCTGCAGTTCTATGTTGCCACCACAAGAGGCAGTGGTCCCAGAACCTGCAGTTCTATGTTGCTACCACAAGAGGCAGATAGACTGCATAGATAGACTGTCACTGGATGTTATAAGCTACGTAAAAATGTGGTCACCTGGTGGTGCTATGTCAGTTATTGAATTTATGTGCAGTAATTGAACATCTGAAATACTCCTGTTTTTAAATTATACCTACAGTATAGGTGTCTCAGTAATTACCCATTATATATTAGGCTATACTTGCATGTATTTACCAGGTAAATGTTTAGTAATTGTGGACTATGAAAGGAAGGGTTACCAAAAAAATGTTCAGTCAGTTAATTTAGCAATAGAAATCCATAAGCCTTGGGCCAATGGGCCTAGGATATAGACAATAAACTACCGGTGGAATGGTGGTGGAGCATCCATCGGGGACCCGCTGTAGGTCCGCTAGCCTTGTGTTATCTGGGTTTATCCCTTACCTTTGTCCAGAATCAGAAGTTGAACCTATTGCAGCAAAATAGCTAACGTTACAGGAATCATCAGTGTAACTGCTTTAGCCACTGACCGCTACCATTAATGTTATGTAAGCTGCTGATAGTTGTTGTGAGCTCATGAGGTATCCCACCTTCTGAATCCCATTTATGGGATTTGATGCATGTTGGGCCACATATTTCTTGAAAACAATCTTTATTTGCAACTCATATACAATGAAAATGAACCACAATCAATTTGCAGCTAAGTCTGGTTATGTTAAAGCAAAGAAAATAATAAGGAATAAGGCAATCAAAGTAATGACATTAGTCATGAGCTCTCAGACTTGGCGAGCAGGGGCACCTTGCAGTGCTGCAGGAAGGCGTCCAGGAAGGGGCAGGGCCCACAGTGGTGCAGCCTCTGCTGCTTGGCCCCCGGGCCCCTTGGAGACAACATCCATGTCCGGGCTGCAGACGCTGCAGACCACTATGGCGGGAACACCTCCGCGCACAGGAACTCACCCTTCTCCTCCTGTCTCCTTTCTGGGCCTCCCGGGCCCCTGGCCTCACCGCCACCCCCGTCTCCATCCAACAACAGTTTCGCTTAAGATTTTTTTGGTTTCTTCTCTGCCAGCTTGGCGGGCCCTCTGGGGACCTTCTCCACCCCTGATGACACCACCCCCGCCGCCTGGCACTGACTCTGGGCGTTGTGCAGCTTGGTGTGGGCCAGGAGGGACAGGTGGTGCAGAAAGACCTTGCCGCAGACCTGGTGGCAGACCAAAATGCATCTGGACGCAATTGGAGAAACCTACAAACAATCACGAGCAACGAAAGGTGGGTTAGTCGTCGTATCAAGTAGGTACAGTCGTATCAAACCCGACCCATGTTAGATAAACAGTTGTGATTGGCGTGCCTGACCTGGCAGGGGTACGTCTCGCCCTTTCGCCGCTTGTTGATCAGCGGCCGGGTGCCATCGCCCCGACGGATGTCCTTCTCCTGGCTGTGCTTCTTCTTGTGGTGCAGGTAGAGCTTGGCCGTGCTCGGGAAGTCCATGTCGCAGGAGCCACACGCCAGGACCTTCTGCTTGGCGTTGCCATTGTTCGTCAGAGGCGGCCTTCCTGCTCCTCTTCCTCCTCCTTGTCTGACTTCAGTGGGCCTAGTCCTCTTTTCCAGGAGCCACTCCTTGACGTGGTAGGTCCTCTGGTGGCTGTTGAGGCCCGCAGGAGAGTGGAAGTTCTTACCGTAGTACGAGCATGGGTACGGTGCAGCAGGCGGGGGCCGGGGCCGTCTGTGGTGTTGTCGGGGCTGTTGGAGGCATCCGAGGCGGGGGACCACATGGCCTCAAAGCTGGGAGTGGGCGAGTCGAGAGCAAGAGGGCTATTGTCATTGTCAGGGTTTTACAGATCACTGCAGCTGGACTGCTGGTGGCGGAGCAGCACCTGCTTCTGGCTGAATGTCCGTCGGCAGGGGGCGCAGGCGGCATCGGCGACTTGTCGCGGGGGCCCTCGGGGTCGGAGGTCACCGCTTCCATCGCCGCCACGCTGCCGAGACACGGATCAGCACAGTTCGCAAGGGGGGCGTCGTCATCCTCATCATCGTCGTCACGGAGATCGTCTAGAGATGGCAGTGCAGCTGCAGGGAGGAGAGCAGGGAGAAGGCATTGCAACCGGCCGCACACTGGTGGGGGGGCGAAGTGAAAAGTTTATTTTTGAATTTCAAGGGGCGTTATCAATGGTGGCAGACCAAAATGCCTCTGGATGCAATTGGATAGACCTACAAACAATCACGAGCATCGAAAAGTGGGTTAGTCGTCATATCATTGTATCAAGTAGGTACAGTTGTTGTATCAAACCCGACTCACATTAGAGTTGTGATTGGCCTGCCAATGAGTTTTCTCCAGAGGGTGGCTGGGGTCTCCCTGAGAGATCGGGTGAGAAGTTCAGTCATCCGGGAGAGACTCGGAGTAGAGCCGCTGCTCCTTTGCATCGAAAGAAGCCAGTTGAGGTGGTTCGGGCATCTAGTGAGGATGCCTCCTGGGCGCCTCCCTAGGGAGGTGTTCCAGGCGTGTCTGGCTAGGGTGAGGCCGCGGGGTAGACCCAGGATTCCCTAGACAGAGCTGGTTGATGCTGCTAGGGAAAGGGATGTCTGGGGCCCCCTGCTGGAAGTGCTGCCTCCGCGACCTGACCCCGGATAAGCGGATGACAATGGATGGTGTTGGTGGAGTTCAGCAGGTTGGAGAACAGGCCGTGGTCACAGTGGTGTGGAGAGTTCAGCAGGTTGGAGAACAGGCCATCATTGCGGCGTTGTGGAGAGATCAGCAGGTTGGAGTACAGGCCCTGGTCACGGTGGTGTGGAGAGTTTAGCAGGTTGGAGAATTTTCTGTTGTCAGGGTGGTGTAGAGAGTTCAGCAGGCTGAAGAACAGGCCGTCATTGTGGTGCCGTGGAGAGTTCAACATGTTGGAGAACAGGCTGTGGTCGGGGTGGGTGAGATCTCTGCAACCTGAATGAAAAATTTATTTTTTAGCTTGAAATGTGTATTTTATAGGAAAAGCATGACATTTCTAGTTAGTATATCCTATACCATCACTTACCAGATGTGGAGTTCAGCAGGTTGGAGAACAGGCCGTGGTCAACGTGGTGTGGAGAGTTCAGCATGTTGGAGAACAGGCCCTCATTGGGTTGGTGTAGAGAGTTCAGCATGTTGGAGAACAGGCTGTGGTCAGGGTGGGTGAGATCTCTGCAACCTGAATTAAAAATTTATTTTTTAGCTTCAAATTGGGTACCGGTGCCACAAATGTGTATTTTATAAGTAAAGCATGAAATTTCTAGTTAGTATATCCTATACCATCATTTACCAGATGTGGAGTTCCGCAGGTAGGAGAACAGGCCATGGTCACAGTGGTGTGGAGAGTTCAGCCGGTTGGAGAACTTGCCGTGTTTAGGGTGGTGTGGAGAGTTCAGCTCGTTGGAGAACAGGCTGTCATTGGGGAGGTGTGGAGAGTTCAGCATGATGGAGAACAGGCCATGGCTGGGATGCTGTGGAGAGTTCAGCTGGTTGGAGAACAGGCCGCCATTGCGGCATTGTGGAGAGATGAGAGGTTGGAGAACAGGCCGTGGTCGTGGTGGTGTAGATTGTTTAGCAGTTTGGAGAACAGGCCATCATTGGGATGGTGTGGGGAGCTCAGCAAGTTGGAGAACAGGCTGTAGTTTGGGTAGTGTGGAGAGTTCAGCAGGTTGGAGAACAGGCCTTGGTTGGGGTGGTGTGTAGAGTTCAGCAGGTTGGAGAAAAGGTCATCATTGGGGTGGTGTGGAGAGTTCAGCAGGTTGGAGAACTTGCCCTATTCAGGGTGGTGTGGAGAGTTCAGCAGGTTGGAGCACAGGCCGTAGTTGAGGTGGTGTGGAGAGTTCAACAGGTTGGAGAACAGGCAGTGGTTGGGGTGATGTGGAGAGTTCAGCAGGTTTGAGAACAGGTCGTATTGGGTTGGTGTGGAGAGTTCAGCAGGTTGAAGAGCTGGCCGTCATTGGGGCAGTGTGGAGAGAACAGCTGGTGACAGAACAGGCTGTGTGGAGAGAGCAGTAGGCTGGAGAGCAGGCCATGGTTGGGGTGGCATGGAGAGATCACCAGGTTGAAGAGCTGGCCGTCATTGGGGTGTTGTAGAGAGTTCAGCATCTTGGAGAACAGGCTGTCATTGGGGTGGTGTGGAGAGTTCACCAGGTTGGAGAACAGACTGTCATTGGGGTGGTGTGGAGAGTTTAGCAGGATGAAGAACTTGCTGTGGTCGGGGTCGTGTGGAGAGTTCCCCAGGTTGAGAACAGGCCATGGTTGAGGTGCTGTGGAGAGTTCAGTAGGTTGGAGAACAGGCCGTAGCCAGGATGATTTGGAGAGATCAGCAGGTTGGAGAACAGGTCATCATTGGGGTGGTGTGAAGAGTTCAGCAGATTGGCGAACAGGCTATGTTCAGGGTGGTGTGGAGAGTTCAGCAGCTTGGAGAACTTGCGGTGTTCAGGGTGGTGTGGAGAGTTCAGCAGGTTGGAGAACAGGCTGTCATTGGGGTGGTGTGGAGAATTCAGCAGGTTGGAAAACAGGCTGTGGTCAAGATGGTGTGGAGAGTTCAGCAGGTTGGAGAACTTGCCGTGGTTGGGATGCTGTGGAGAGTTCATCAGGTTGGAGGACAGGCTGTGGTCAGGTTGGTGTGGTGAATTCAGCAGGTTGGAGAACAGGCCATGGTCACGATGGTGTGCAGAGTTCAACAGGTTGGAGAACTTGCTGTGTTTAGGGTGGTGTGGAGAGTTCAGCAGGTTGGAGCACAGGCAATTATTGGGGTGATATGAAGATTTCAGCAGGTTGGAGAACAGGCCATCATTGGGGTGGTGTGGAGAGCTCAGCAAGTTGGAGAACAGGCCGTAGTTGGGGTGGTGTGGAGATTTCAGCAGGTTGGAGAACAGGCAGTGGTTGGGGTGATGTGTAGAGTTCAGCAGGTTGGAGAACAGGTCGTATTGGATTGGTGTGGATAGTTCAGCAGGTTGGAGAATAGGCTGTGGTCAGGATCTCTGCTGATGCTGAGACCATTGTGCAGGCAGTGTTTTTGAAAAATGTATTTTTTTGACTTGAAATTGGGTACCGGTGAAACAATTGTGCATGTTATAAGAAATTGCATGACATTTCTAGTTTGAATGGCCTATACCATAATTTTATCAGATGTGGAGGGAAGCCACCTGACCCCTGAGGACCGTGAGAGGTAAAATCCAAGATGGCCGCTAGTGCCTTGGGTCTAATTTCCAAACACGCTCAATTTTGGAACCAGTGTAGAAAAACATATAAGGTGTCATATCCAACAAAATTGGGGATGTACAGTATACATTCTTTTGAGCCTGCCAGAACCCAAGGATCAAGGTCAAGGTCAAATTAACGTAGCAAGTGTTTTAATGTTCTGCTCGAGTACTACCTGGGCTGGAGTAATGTTCTCTAGTTCCAGACTTCTGTGTGGATAGCTGTTTCAAGACATCATTCATGCCGTACTACTCACTTGTTGGTTTGTACATCAGCACCACAAATCTCTCCAGCAGTAACTGATTGTTCATGGACCTCGCTTGGTATGCATAGCTCATTGAAAGCATCATTCACCTCTGAGAAAGACTTCCATGTCCCCCCCCCCCCACACACACACACACACAAACACACTAGAGATGGACAAATGAATGAGCAACAAATCTCTTAGTTAATTTGAGAACAATGTTTATTAAATAGATTGAGTGTGATGATGTTCCATCAGCATGACCAGGTAGATGATCCTAGTAGGGATATCGTGAAAAGATAAGAGACATTAGATTAGGATGATTAAATATAGGCTCACAAAGACAGTACATAGTTATACTTTAGACGTATCATCAGGCCTATTTATTAAATACATAAAGACAATGTTATCGAAATATGTAAATTATCCAGCTATCGAAATATGTCCAGTATGTCCACATCTCGAAAAATACAATTCAACAATTTACATGGCTAGAGAGCAAATTGTTTGTTAGCCTGAAACTATTAGGGCAATTTGGACATCTAAAATGTTATACTATTATGCAGTCCTACTCATATTAGCTAGCATGTAAAATGTTTCAGCTAAAATTAATTATGCATTAATTACTTTCTAGCCAGCTTGTCACATTAAAATTACAGGCTCTGTTCAGTTTAATTCAATCATAGCACAACTTTATTGTTGCAAGAAAACTGTTAGCTAGCTTACAAAATCAAAAGACATCTGTAATGTTGCAAGAAAACTGGTAACTAGCTAGCTAACAAGCAACGTCTTACAATCCTACTCAGGTTAGCTAGAATGCAAAAAAAAACAAGCATGTTCTTATGAATAAAGTTTCAGATTCAACAATCACATACCTTCATCCTGTGTTATTTTATCCATCTGCAACATTATTCCCATGAGCGCCAGTCCAGCAGGTTTTTTTTAAGAGCTAGGGCTGGCCCGGAACATTCAAAATTCGCAATTTTCAGAATGTGTTTCTCAGTTCAGAATTACGTGGATTCTTTTAGGATAGGTTAGCCTATTAAGCCTAGATAACCTCAGCATATGATAAAATAAAAAAGCACACGCAACATGCGTTGATGCACGATGACGACTGCAAAGAAATCCGTGGAAATATTGGAGCGCATATTCAAGGCTGGATATAACCAGACAAGGAATTCCCTTCTCCTTGACAGTGGAAAAACTGGTCCTCTTGGCACACAACCTGAGAGAGTATAGGCTAGGTAAGGCTTATTTCACAAGACAACCCGTGTCCATGTTCATTATTAGGCTATTTATTTGGTCGGTGGTTGTAATATCCTCATTTCATTCTTAGGTTATTCAGATGTAGCCTACCTACATTAATGGCCTTTGGATTCATTTATTTTACAATGTTTATGGTACTATATGCCTGTTTTCGATTTGATAATAAATGTTTATTTGCCAGAGAGCTTGTCCAACAGTGTCTGATTGTATCATGCTCAGCTTGACTATAATGTCGCCCTCCATTGGATCTATAGTGAACTGCATTTTTTTTTTCTCTTTGACAACAAGAGGACCATCTGGAAGCGCTCAAAGAAAAGTTCATACTGAGCTGCAGTAGAACATTCAGTTTTATGAGGCCAATATTCTTCATGAGGGCTCTGGGAATTAGTAGAGCTACTGTGCCAATACCAAGATTTGTTTATTAGTAGGGATGTAACGGTATGAACATTTCATATCACGGTTATAGTGACCAAAATTACCACGGTTATCAGTATTATCACGGTATTGTTAAAATATGCAGAAAATGCTCGAAAGGTACTGATACACAGACATCATTATCATTATTATTCTTTTTCAATCATTTACTCAATCACTCATGCACACACACACACATACACGTTTTCTCCATTGATCTTCTTTATACAAAAATGAAAGTGAAACTAAATGTGCACGACTAGCCTACAGCTGCAGAATGTGTAGTGTTTTACAAAAATAGGTTACACTGAAAGCTTCAGTTTACATTATTGACATAAGCTACTAGCAAGTTAGAGAAACCATGATATTTTCCATCCTTTCTAAAGTCCCCACATGCAAGTTAACTTCAGACGTAGCCGTCTAGGTTGAAACATCTCCACTGCTCTGCCTTCCCCCATACTTGTGAACAAATCACAACAACACAACAACAAATCCACGTTGACTGTGGACAGTATTTACCGTGGTTTATAAGTCAAACACGGTTTTAATGCTAATTTAATTTTGAGATGGTAATACTAACCGGTAACCGTTTGTTCCCTATTGGAGGAGAATGTGTACCAGGACTGCACCATATCCAGCTCTTGCTCATTGCTTCAGTTATTCATGCACCATGGAAAGTACAGTACATGTAGCACTGAAGGACAATTAAAACTGAACTGAAAAGAATGGAGGATCTTGGAGTCATTGTGAAACAGAGCGCACCGGGTTAACAGTATGGTAACAGAAGTGAAGCCCAAGAAACTCAGAATCTGCATCGATCCACAAGGTCTTAACAAAGCCATAAAGAGGAAACGCATTGGGAGTCAGAGCAACAGAAGAGCTTAGAAATTATGAAGCTTCTTGTGAGAAGTGTCCCAGTGTTAAAGTACTGCGATGTTAACAAATAAGTAACACTGGCAGTGGACGCAATGCCTGGGAGCAGTGATACTGCAAGATGAACAGCCAGTTGCGTACGGCTCGAGGTCTCTCACTGTGAGAAAAGGTACGCTCATATAGAACAAGAGTTGTTGGCGATTGTTTATGGATGTAATAAATTCCAGCAATACATCTACTGTAAGACAGTACAAGTGAAGACGGATCACAAGTCCCTTGAAACACTGTTTAAGAAATCTCTCCAAAAAGCTCCTCCAAGAGGACAATGATGAGACTACAGTCCTACAATCTGCATGTCAGTTACAAGCCTGGTAAAGGGCTGTACACCACAGACATGCTGAGCCGAGCCTAGACGAGCCGATTTACTAGTACATCTACTATCAGCTCATCTACTAATCTCAAAAGAGAAGCTGAACACGCAACAGCCGATAAGTGCAGATGGCCATGTGAAGTGATCCAGACAGGGTGGCCAGTAGAAATATGACAAGTTTCAGCAGACACATTTACATTACACTACATTACAGTCTTTAAGCAGACGCTTTTATCCATAGCGACTAACAATAATTGCATTTAACGTAGGAAGAGCCAATGTACTACTACTTGCCAGAACTCACAAGTGCATCTTCCCTCTAAAACAAGTGACTACGAGCATAATCTAGTGCTGAAGGCAAAGTGCAAGAATAGCAATCTAAAGTACAGTGCAATATAATATAATACAATAAAATACAATAAGTGCTTAGGCGGGGGGATTGTTGTAGTACACCTGACGGAAACATCTCCAAGAGAAATCTGTGAAACCTGCTGAAGACCAGATAAATTACTTTTTTACAAGCACACCCTCTAGACCTGGAGAACTGTCCTTCAGTCAACAGTGCACCTGCAGAGAGTAACAGTCCAGTGCAATCACCTGCACTGTCATCCTGTGCTCAGCGGGAATTATGTCACATGTGCGAGTCATGCCGGAGGCGTTTTGATGAATCCCAGCTGTGGACAAATGTCACTTCATGGACAGCGACGGATGTGGTGAAATTCCAAGACGCAGTGTTATGACAAGGTAGTATATCCCAATTGCATGTGTATTGCATGCAAAGTACGTACTTTCAATGGGCAGCTGTAGTACGTACTGGTAGTAAAAGGTAGAGATATGCGATTTGGAATGCAACCAACATTTACTTTATATATGCTTTGAAAGAAAAAACAAACATTTCATGCAGGTAGAGGGTGCTCTCCACCAATAGAGTGCTAAGCGGAAGCAGGAAGTGAAAACCACCATGGGACCTTAAAGGACAATGCTCGTTTTTGACAACCTGGACCTTATTTACGACATATTATAAGACGTTTGACTCACCGAGATCACTTTGGTGTAGTTCGGAGGCATGTAGAAGAAATTTAAAATCCAGCGCGAGCCAGTATATCCATGTAATGGCGGTGGTCGGGGCACTTAGAATGCAGTTTCTAAAAATCGATTTTCTGCCGCGAAACAGTTGTTTTTATCAATCTGTCTTGATGAATCGCTAGTTGTGCTTACATAGAGCATAGTCCTGTTGTGTTGTTTTTCACATGCCTCTGTAATATGATCTTTAGAAACGTCTTTAGACACGAAATAGCTTCCTCACTTGCTCCAGCACGCATGCGCACAGCGTGCTGGAGCAACGATTGCGCGCTGTGCGAATTCGTGCTGGAGCAAGTGAGGAACAGGGCTTAAAAACGAAATTATTTTTCAATCGGTTCGCTCCGAGCAGAACCAGCATATTTAACGTTTCCGTTCTCGTGTTCCGCCACCAACATAGCGTTCCTGAACCGGTTAAGAACGAAAAATAACATTCCGTTCACCGTTCCGGGGGTAGCCTATTAAGACTCTATAGGCCTACAGTATTTCTTGTAAGGTAGGCTATAACCTAATCAACAAGTCTAGGGTTGTGGTGTGTGGTGGCCTTATTGCCAACAATATTAGCCTTGGTGATGTGTGCTGTAGTGTAGCCTTGTTGATTATTTTACAAGAAATACGCAACATTAGTCCTATTCCCGTATGCCCTTAATCCACACCGTAAACTATGCACAGGTCTATCTTAAATCATCATCATAGCTCATCATCCTTTTAAAAATATTTTCTTGTAGGCTACTGTTGCTGCAAGCTATTTTATTCTGCGCCTGTAGGCCTATTGTTTGTTTATTATTTCGTTTTATGTTTTATGTTATTTATAAATAATTAGTCACCTCATTCATTCATCTGCGCAATCCCTATTGTTTATGCTACGTTCCTTTTGTATGGGAGCTCCGGATTTGGCGCCTATACACCTAATACGTAGCCTATCGTCTGGCATCCGCGGTCTTTAATATTAAAATAATTTAACTTATGCTATTCAATGATCAGGGTTGCACGGCACATTGTCACTAAAGTGTGCTCATATTAATTAATGTAGCCTAATCATTTGGTTTGTGAAAGTCAAGACGTGACGGAAACCTGTGCAACAATAGGCTATGACTAGATTCCAAGAGGCGCGCTCGCTTTCACAGCCTAATTGCCGAGTAGAACTCTGAAGGAGGTAGACCATTAAATTTGCAAAACATAGGTTTATGCATCCTGGTTTATGCATCCTAGTATAGATACTAGTATACATCCAAGCAACTGTCACAAAGTACTCCGTGTTTTAAATAGCCAAACCATACTTGGAGCGAGATGCGCTACGAGTGAAAATTGGCTTCCGCTGAATGTTGGTTATAAAGATAGAGGAACTTTATTGCAGACACGCAGGTCCATATAAAACATTATATTTGCACAGTAGGCAGGTCCATATAAAACATTATATTTGCACAGTAGGCTATTATTTCTTTCACTTTATTATTTGCATCATTCTTTGTGGACCAATGTTGGAATAAATTTGCCTTTGAACGTTATTGCCCACTCTGACATCCGCGGTCTTTATGTGAAATCTAGTTTTAGCCTACTGAAACATTACAGGCTAGCCTACTCTTCTTCAATTAAACCAAATACATCACATTGATATCTTTGCTAAGTAATAAGCTGTAAGGACAGGCTGAACTACTGTTTTGCACTGGCAAACAAAGGAGAGTGTGTGACAGCCCTGCGCAACGCGTGCAAATTGGCTGCCGCTGAGTGGTTGGGAAACATCAAGAATAGCCATGCATCTTAGCTTGCAGAGTTTGAGAAACATCCTCAATTTTTCTAAATAGCACTTGTTGTAGAAACTTGGGAATCCTGTATTTAGACTAGTCATGTAATCGTTACAAAACCACCGTCTAGTCGTCAGTGAAAATAGTCGCTGCGCACATCCCTAGTCTGAACTAGGCTATGGTGTGTTGTTGTAATATCTAAATCTCATTT
Organism: Borostomias antarcticus; assembly: GCF_949987555.1. Classification (NCBI taxonomy): domain Eukaryota; kingdom Metazoa; phylum Chordata; class Actinopteri; order Stomiiformes; family Stomiidae; genus Borostomias; species Borostomias antarcticus. The sequence continues at coordinate 874,604 of NW_028175837.1, forward strand.
CGCTAAGCAAGCATTTAAGATCCTGACTGTGAAATAGCCTAACAGATTTAGTGGCCTAGGCTACATTACAAAAACGGGACAAGATGTAGGCTACAAATTTAATAAATTTAATTTAGCCTATTCGGCCATAAAAGGCTCAGCTTTCTTCTTTTTTTAAATATTTTTTAAGTTATATAGGCCTACTACAAAGAACGAAAAAATAACGTTATTAACCGGTTTTAAAGATTTCAAATTAACGTTTCTGTTCTGGAACAATTAAAGACCATTTCGTTTTCGTTCGTGTTTCTGTTCCTCGTAAAATACCGTTCGTTTTCGGTTTTCGTTTCCGTTCCTTTAACCGGTTCGGAGCCTTGGTGAGGAAGCTATTTCGTTTCGAAAGACGTTTCTAAAGATCATGGCATGTGAAAACCACAACAGGCCTATGCTCTATGTAAGCACAACTAGCGATTCATCAAGACAGATTGATGAAAACAACCGTTTCGCGGCAGAAAATAGATTTTTAGAAACTGCATTCTAAGTGCCCCGACCACCGCCATTACATGGATATACTGGCTCGCGCTGGATTTTTAATTTCTTCTACATGCCTCCGAACTACGCCAAAGTGATCTCGGTGAGTCAAACGTCTTATAATATGTCGTAAATAAGGTCCAGGTTGTCAAAAACGAGCATTGTCCTTTAAATTGGAAAAAATATGGATGGTAGTGAACGGTGGATGACAAATAATTTTTTGATCCCGTTTTAATTGTGCCATGACCACAACATGTGTTTGTCAATCTAAAACATAAATTTTACTGATCTCTGTTAACTCGCAAGTTAGCTAATATTAGCTAGCTGACATTAACCAAAACCTTGTGTGGGATATTTTGATTCTGAGATATGCCTGCTAATTAGGTGTTTGGTTGTGGCTGCATTCTTTTTAGATAATCACCGGCTGGCCAATCTTCCTGTTTCCACTTAGGCACTCTATAGGGATGAGTCCATCAATATATAATCTGTAGGTTACCAGCTACAACATGAACTAGTGTTTATGCCAGCAGTCGGCCCTGAAACCATGAAGGAATGGGAGAGTAATACACTGTGTTGGGTTCATTGTGGCAACCATTTATACCACCACAATGGATTTGAAATTAAACAAGATGTGCTTTAAGGGGAGACACTACAGTCAACATTTTCTACATACATTTTAATTTCAGTATACGTCTGTTTAATTTGATTTATCCATACTATATGATTGGAAAGTGTGCCGTAGGCTGTTAGACTAGTTATTCGTCTTAACTGAGGCTGATGCTGCAGTCTTGGATCAACACTGACTGCCTGTAACGTTAACTAGAAATAGCTGGCTAGCCTACAACTAAACAGGGCATCGTTGCTTAATCTCATGAGTGAAAACATCTTCGTAAATTGCATTCTCTAACGTTAGACTAACTGTTACCCCATCTACCGGTATGTTCTGACAGAGAGGCTGCTGTCTCACTGACGTTATATAGGTTAGCTGGCTAGCAATAGAAATATATGGCTTTTCTACAACTGAACGAGAGCAAAATAATGAATGAAAGCAGCATACAATGTCAAGTGAGCTAGCGCACAACAGTCGTAAACCATGTTTTGATTAGCATTTATTTATGATGCCCATGCTTGCAGCAAACAATCTTGGCTGCAGTGACGTGGTAGCTACAGTAGCACGAGCGAACGTTATGACAGCATGTTGACGCTGACTTGCTGTGTGCCTCGTGTTGACTTATATTAGATAAAGGTGACCATTAATCGATCTTGTGAGTTTTTCTGGTCATTTGGGGGGGATGATTGTGTTCACAAAAGATCTAACATAACCAGTTCCTCTGTTTACAAGCGAGATCACGAGAGCCGAGTACAGCGAGAGCCGAGTCTCAGTCTGACTTTGAAAGTCGCCCCAGCGAGGCAGTCTGCTGCTGCACGCGCTCTGTCTGGAGCTTCCACTAAATGAAACCACGCATGCGCAGGCTGCGCAGCTTACAACCAATCACAGACATGCTTGTGTTTTAGTAAATTTGGGTTTAGGTTTTCCAGACTTTTTCAGAGAACAGTTTCGCACTAAATCCCTCACACGATTCTCTCTGACCTTCAGTCAGTCGCAGTACGAGTTTGTCTGAGGTAACACCAGTCAGCTGTTATTTCTCGTGTCCAGTCCACTGTCTGAGGCGAGTTATCAGGCTCATTAGTTAGTAGGGAATTGATTGATTTTTTTGGTAACAGAACTAGGACTACTGTTTTAATATTGTGGGGCATGAGTCAGACTCGGCGTATGTCCACTGCTTGAGTTAACATCGGCCAAGTTGAGCCAACACCTGCAGCTCCTTAGCTTGTAAGGTGTCACTAAGCAAATTCTTTCTCTCCTCTCTAGATGAAACTGTGCACCTTGTGTTACGGGACACTCTTCAGCCTCACCTGGACGCTAGCTAGTAGGCTAACTTGCCAGCTCATCAGCGTGTAAGGAATGGCACTGCAGTATTTTCTTTTATCTTCCATCTCTATATTTTCACTTTTTTGATAGTTAAGCTGTCTCTTGGTCATAGTCATACACATATAACGAAACTGTTGGCACGTGTCTGCTGCTTGTCTGAGGTAACGCCAGTCGGCTGCTATTCATCGTGTCCAGTCCACTGTCTGAGGCGAGCTATCAGGGTCATTAGTTAGTAGGGAATTGAAATATCCTGTTTTGATTTTTTTTGGTAACAAAACTACTAGGACTACTATGTTTTAATATATTGTGGGGCATTAGTCAGTCTCGGTGTATATCCACTGCGTTTTATTGAGAGAAATGACAGAGGGTGGACTTAAGCAATGTAGGCCTAATTGAGACATTTGCGAGGATGAAGAAAAGAAGAACACAGTTCAGATAGTCTACACATTCCAAGAATAGCCTACTTTTAAATATTTTTTGTCATTTTCATGTGTTAAACAAATTTTTTGAGTAGGCTTCATTGGACTATTAGGCTTTTACCATGACCTGTTGCCTCTGAGCGAATTGAGTGAAAATACCGTATAGCCTATTGAGCCTAGTGATTTGTCTTACAGTACATTAGTATGGCTATACTATTTGTTGTGGAGTTCTAGCACATACTAGGCCTACTGGTGACTACATAACTGCAGTTGATGCCTGGAAGTGCTGTGTCATGTTTAGTCTGGTCTCTTATAATAAAGAACACGTCTTTTGTTATCCCCGGTCCTCGTTCTTATGTAGAAATAAGTTTATATAGCTCCAGTATATCACAGCTATATGTTTCAGCTGGTACAAATTAAGATAAATTCAATAGGCTATTTTAATGAATATATTATTAGAAACATATTTTTGATTGACAGACAGGCTAGGGGCCCCTTTGAGGTGAAAAAAACCCATGGGAATAAAAGTGAATCTATGCCCCTGACAATGACCCAAAGCATACTGCGAAAGCAAGACAAGAGTTTTTCAAGGCAAAGAAGTGCAATGTTCTGCAATGGCCAAGTCAAACACCTGACCTGAATCCAACTGAGCATGCATTTCACTTCCTGAGGACAAAACTGAAGGGAAACGGCCCAAAGAACAAGCAGGAAGTGAAGACAGTTGCAGTAGAGGCCTGGCAGAGCATCACCAGGGATGAAACCCTGCGTCTGGTGATGTCTGTGGTTCCAGACTTCAGGCTGGATTTGACTGTAAATGATTTGCAACCAAATATTAAACATGGCAATTTGATTCATAATTTTGTTAGTTTGTCCAACTACTTTTGTCCTTTAAAAGGGAGGTTGGGTACATATAAAATTTGTTGTAATTCCTACACCTGATTTGGATGTAAATACCAGAATTAAAGTTGAAATTCTGCATTTAAAGCACATATTTAATGTTTCATTTAAAATCCATTGTGGTAGTGTACAGAGCCAATATGATGAAAATTGTGTCAATGTCCAAATATTTATGGACCTAACTGTATACCAATGGTTCTTGCCACAATGAACCCAACACTGTCGCATTCAGTATTGGTTGGTGGAGGACAGTAGAAGACTGCCTGGGAAACGACGAAAGACTCCCCATTGGTCAATGATGCTTTCAATGAACCGCTATGCCAAGTGAGGTCAGTGAAGAATCAGTGTTACTGCTGCAGAGATGTGTGGTGCTGATATATCACCCCAACAAGTGAGCAGCAAGGACATAAAAGATGCCAGGAAAGAGCTCTCCGCACAAGTCTGGAACTAGAGAACATTCTTCCAACCCAGGTGGCACTCAAGCAGAACATAAAGAGTACATGCTACGTAATTTGACCGTGACCTTGATCCTTGGTTCTGGCATTCTTAAAAGTATCACTAAATGAGTGTGCATCTCCAATTTTGTTGGAAATTACACCTTAAATGTTTTTCTACAATGGTTCCAAAATTAAGCATGTTTGAAAATTTGAGGTTGACTCTCACTTACCCCCACATCTGAAAATAAACCTTATGGTAAGTATTATAGAACATTGCACAATTGTTGTGATGTCTGTCTGTCTGTCTGTCTGTCTGAGGGTGTTGGTCTCTGATATTTTTGAAAATATCTAAAAATCTGCAAGAGGACAAAGACACAGACGTCTGGGTCAGTGACTGTCATTACAAATACATTCACATATCCACAGTATATTGTCAGTCACTGATTTTGCTTGTGTGTTTTCAAATACTGTGAAGAAAACACAGGTGATGCTAAAGGTATACTATGTGGCTATACTCTCACCTTTGCAATGGTTGTTCTTTTTCCTCTACCAGCAGATCCTGCGTCTTATTTTACTGTTTCTCCCTTCTTTTCCTGTTTCTCCCTTTTCGTCATCTTTCTCTTTCTCCTCTTTCTGTTTCTCTTTCTCCTCCTCTCCCCTGGCCTTCTTCATCTCCTCCTCTTCTTTCCACTTTTTCATGTCCTCGGTTTCCTCCCGGTACTTTACAGCCATCTTCTCTTTCTGCTTTTCTATTTCCCTTCTATCCTTCTCCTCTTTCTCTTTGCTGTCCACCATTTCCATGTACCTTATGAAGGTCAGGAAGTTCTTGTTTTTCTTCCGGTGCTTCTCTAGAGGCTTCATCTCTTTCAGTTCCTTTTCTTTCTGCTTTCTATCTTTCTCCTCTTTCTTTTTCTGTTTCTCCTCCTCTTGCCTGGCCTTCCTCTTCTCTTTCTTTTCCTGCTGTCTCATCTTAAATTCACTCCACATCTTTTTCAGGCGAGCAAAGATGCCCCCAGATGTCTGAGATGGCCGCTGGTCACTGGTCGCCAGCTCCCTAGAGGGACACTGAACAGCAATTTCAGACATCTTGGCTGTCTCCCCCCTCCACCCCTCATCTTCCTCCCTCAACTCCGTCCTCAACCTTTTCATCCTCTGGTCCAACTCCCTGATCATGACGGCCATCATGTTCTCCAGTTGCATCTGCTCCATTTTCTGGCTCTTTACCTCTCTCTCCTTCATCATCCTGGCCGTCTCAATCCTCCTCCCCTTTTCTTCCTCCCTCAACTCCACATTCAACCTGGACATCCGCTGGTCCAACTCCCTGATCAGGAGGTACTCCTCTCTCTCCTGGCTCCTTTCCCCTCTCTCCTCCAGGCATTTATTAACCATCTTGGCTATCTCGTTCCTACTCCTCTCCTCTTCCTTACTCCTCCTCCCCTCATCTTCCTCCCTCAACTCGACCCTCAACGCGGTCATCCGGTCGTCCATCGATCTCGTCAGGAGGACCTGAATGTGCTCCAGACTCCCCTCCGACTTCCCAGGTCTCCTCTTCTCCTCCTCCTGCCTCCCCCTCCCCTCATCTTCCACCCACGCCTGCCTCCTCAACCTGGGCATCTGTGAGCCGACGAGGTCCCTCTCCCTCTCCTGGCTCTGCGTCTCTCTGTCCTTCAGGTATTCCTCTACCATCCTGGCTGTCTCGCTCCTCCTCATCTCCTTCTCCTGCCTCCTCCTCCGCTCGTCTTCCTCCCTCAACTCCCTCTTCATCTTGGCCATCCGGCGGCCCATGTCTCTGGCCACGTTCTGCAGCTGCTCCTCCACCCAGACAGTCTCGCAGGGCTTTGTCATTCCTAAAGGCTATGGGGGTCAGGGGGGCACAGGGACAACCAGTCAGTCACACCGGGGTCACATTCATGCAGTCAATACACTGTAGTACAGTGATCATAAGATATCACAGTGCATTGGCTACTCCTAGCATGGCACAGTACGATTATACATAGCTTCAGTGTTGCAAGATGTCACAGTGAACTGGCTACTGCTATTAATAGCAGAGCAATACAATACATCACAGTATAGTACTGCTCCTAATAGGTTATGTACCAATTTACATTACAGCAAGCATACTGTAGTCATACAGCACTTTAATACACAGAACAGTGGGCCCATACCTAGCTACTGTATACAGGTAGTTTAGGTGCAAAGCGTCTGAGCATCAAGAGACTAACAAGCTGCACGCAGAGTGAACAGTCATCATGTATTGCAAACATAAAGGCAGCAGCAAGAAAAGAGGAGAGAAAGGAACAGGATGAGAAGGTAGCAAAGCTGCTGGTCAAAGCTACCAGTCTGCTGGTCAGTTTTGAGTGTCTGTAGCTATCTGGTACGCTACAGGGAAAATAGTAGGCTAGATAGTTGGCTAGATAGTAGGCTAGTGCTGATGATTTCTGTCACAGCATACACTGCATGCCCTCTCCAGTCCCCTAATAGGTCTTATTTCATTTCCACTTGACTACTAACTTGATTGAGCATGCTACATTTGAGCAGTAGGATGATAATATGGCTAAAAGGTAGGCTACAAGATGCACAGTGCACAGGCTACTCCTATCATGGTACAGTACTCCTACACATACAGTAACTTCAGTTTTACAAGATGCCACAGTGCACTGGCTACTGCATGAATAGCAGGGCAATACAGTACCATGCTCCTTCAAAAGGTTAATATACCACTTTATATTACAGCAATACTACAGCCTATATTTGGATATACAGGATTTTACAACACAGCACAGTAGGCCTACTGTAACTAGATAACACTTTACAAAACAGCAAGCAAAACAATCTAAAATTATTATTATCATTATTGTTATTATTATTAAATCACTAATGAAGAGGAGGTTCACCCAGGAACTCATATTACCCATACACATCACTGTTAGTCCTGTAATCAACCAGTATCGCTCTCAACCTGGACATAATTTCTAACCTGGTTAAACAAAGTTCTGAGAGAAATGTTCTGTATTCTGTCTTCAATTGGAGGTGTTTTTGTCAAAGACAGCAATACAGAATGATTTTAGAAAATTCCAACTCTAAATTCTATCCCTATTATGGACTTACTTGTTTTCTCTTAATTAGTGTGTCAAATCCAGAAGTCACTAGCTACTCTGATGAGGTGGAATCGGATCACTGACTATTTAAGTGTCTGCCTCAGTAACGTCTACTATGACGTCATAAAAGCAAGGGGAGTGACGAAACGCCCTCTAGTGGTTCTTATTAGTAATAAATAAAATAAAAAATGTTTTGGGCTGCATTGAGTTATTATTCACATAGTTTCTGAGACACATTGAGTCACTGTTTATTGATTTTGATTATATGTTGCAGTTTAAAGACAGAATAAAAGGCTTTACAATAGGTTTTGGAACACTGGGTGTAAACTGACTACAGTTCATATGATGCACACACCCCGTGCTTCCTCGCTATGTCAATAGATTAATCTGTCTCGTTCTGTCGGTAACGCTTTATAATACAGCCTGTGTCTTACAGTGTCTTACCAGTGTAATACCTGTGTCTTACACTCTCTTACCAGTGTCTTACCCATACCGAGTACTTACATGTAAGTGCGGGGTACCGGGTACTTACAGGTAGTTATGGGGTAGCCTACTTACCGGGTACTTACATGTAAGTACTCCAAACCTACCTGTAAGAACCCCGTACCTACCTGTAAGTAAAAATACCTATGCTACTGTGCACGCCATGTACGTACCCGGTAAGTAACCCGTACCTACATGTAAGTACCCGGAAAGTACCCCGTACCTACATGTAAGTACCCGGTAAGTAACCCGTACCTACATGTAAGTACCCGGAAAGTACCCCGTACCTACATGTACGTACCCGGTAAGTAACCCGTACCTACATAAGTACCCGGAAAGTACCCCGTACCTACATGTAAGTATCCAGTAAGACACGGATGAGACACTGGAAGACACGGGTAAGACACTGGTAAGACTCTGGTAAGACTCTGGTATGACTCTGGTAAGACTCTGGTAAGACTCTGGTAAGACACTGGTAAGACACTGGTAAGACACTGGTAAGACACTGGTAAGACACGGGTAAGACACTGGTAAGACACAGGTAAGACTCTGGTAAGACACTGGTAAGACACTGGTAAGACTCTGGTATGACACAGGTAAGACTCTGGTAAGACACTGGTAAGACTCTGGTATGACACAGGTAAGACTCTGGTAAGACACTGGTAAGACACGGGTAAGACACTGGTAAGACACGGGTAAGACACTGGTAAGACACTGGTAAGACACAGGTAAGACTCTGGTATGACACGGGTAAGACACGGATAGGACACTGGTATGACACTGGTAAGACTCTGGTAAGACACTGGTAAGACACTGGTAAGACTCTGGTAAGACACTGGTAAGACACGGGTAAGACACTGGTATGACACTGGTAAGACTCTGGTAAGACACTGGTAAGACTCTGGTAAGACACTGGTAAGACACGGGTAAGACACTGGTATGACACTGTAAGACACGGGTAAGACACCGGCTGTATTATGAAGCGTTACCGTTCTGTCCTGCAAATTTGGTCAGATTGGTCACGTTCTATTGTCCACCCTACCATTGTGCACAATAGTAGCTAGCTAGCTTGTTTCCTAAGTCAAACCAAGCTCATTCAGATGGAACTTACATGCTACATTTGAGCAGTAGGATGATAATATGGCTAAAAGGTAGGCTACAAGATGTCACAGTGCACTGGCTACTCCTATCATGGTACAGTACTCCTACACATACAGTAAATTCAGTTTTACAAGATGCCACAGTGCACTGGCTACTAGGGGTGTGCCGGGAGCCCACTATTTGTATTTGTATCTGTATTTGACAACTAATTATTCGGATTCGGAAGTGGGCGGGTCTTAAACCGGAAGTCGGTTCAAAACGGTTTAAACTGAGGGGAAAGGTCATTTCTTTAGCCTAATATTAATTGGCATTGCAATTGCTGTGCTTAACACATCAGAATTGCTGTTTATATATTATTATTATCATTAATTATGAAGTATAATTCCTCCTCATCATCCTGTATGTTTTTATTTTAACAAACTATGAAGTGTCACAACCCCACCACCACCACTGGGGGACATTCTACATTTAGTTAGAAACTGAAAAACATTTTTCTAAATCAAAATATAAGTCCTCATAGCAACTTTGCTAGAACAGCTATAGTAGCGCTATTTCTCCCGTGTCATACTATCTAATATATTATCTGCAACCATGTGACACAGGCAGCGTGATGTAATGGTTTTCACAAACCCAGCAATAAACATGTATTACTATAAATATAATTGAAAAGATAAACATTTTACACTCAAACCAATAAACTAAACTCTAAACTAATACATGCCTATGTTGTAGGGTTTGTGTTAGTTTGGCCCGGTTGCATTTTATCTGCGGAACGTGAGAACGCGCTCGGTCAAATTGATTAACTTATTGGGTGGAAAAGTGGTTAAAAAGCCTTTAATCCATATGTAGGCTATAATAAAAACCGAAACATGTTGGTGTTTTTATTGTAGGCCTATATAGCCCGATGGATTAAAGGCTTTTTAAACACTGTGTGCTTGTTAACCCAGAAATAACTCAGAAAGTTGTCAGGATCCTCGAGTCCGTAATCCAAAGTTTCTGCTTTCTATGTCCTTTTCCAAACAAATCGGAGGGGTCATATCATGTCACTGCTTCAGCACAACCATTAAACACAAATTATATAGGTCAATGCAAATTAGGATGTGTGAGCCACTACAATAAAGCGTAGGCCTAAATGGTTCAAAAAAGCGTTCGGGCCTATGCGCTAGGACTATGAACGAAAATAACATTACAAATGTTCAATAAACAATATTCCAACAACCCAAATATTCAATTGATAAGCTACATATTCAACCAATCATGCATTTGCACAGCAAATATGACAAAGCCAAATTAAATGTAGCCTAGGCTAATAAGCCGAGGAAAATGACTAGGCCTAATTGTAGGCCTATAGCCTACTCAACTTTCAACAGTGCTTAAACCATGGGTAAGTGGGGTATTGTAGTGAAATTATTCTTATTCTTATTTTTTTAATCTGTTTAAATAGTTTATTATTGTTATATCAGAGATAAGGACTTTGATAATAGCCTATCCTAGGCCTACACTAGACTAGGACCTACTCTGTTGTGCTGATAACTGAACGACATGGATCAAACATTTGATCATTTGTGTTTCAGTTGTTAAAATATACTTTCATAATTAGGATATTTCATATTTCAAAATCGCCGGACATTGTATAGGCTAGTGAGAGGCTGAGCATGCGTAGCTGAAATAGCGAGCGTTAGCTAGATATACTACACTGAGCTAACAGCTACTGGTCCTCCACTGCACAAACAAACGCTACAGTTCACATAGGCTATTGCAGCAGGTAAACTACGACAAGAAAACAAAATCCAATAACTGTCTCAATAAACCAGTGAACTAAGGACAAACGCCCTCGGTGCTGCTCACGTTCGTTGCTGCCTAGTGCTACTATCAGCGCGCTCCAAGCTTTCTCTCCCTCTCCGCGTTGTCTAGACGTCTAGACAGACAGCAGGTGTGAGATCTCTCTCTCTCTCTCTCTCTCTCTCTCTCTCTCTCTCTCTCTCTCTCTCTCTCTCTCTCTCTCTCTCCCTCGTCGTGTCATGTCAACAAGCAGACAGAACGTGCGCGCACCGCTCGCTCATACAGTATTTGACTGTTCTCCCCCTCCCGAATATTTTTTTTTTCCAATATTCGTACGAATTTACTATTCGGGAAAAAGCTACTATTTGTACTCATCCGAATACCGTTGGGGCACACCCCTATTGGCTACTGCATCAATAGCAGAGCAATACAGTAGGCTACTGTGCTCCTTCAATAGGTTATATACCACTTTATATCACAGTAAGCATACTGTAGCTATACAGCACTTTACAACACAGAACATTAGGCCTATATCTAGCTGTACAGAACCTTACAACATACAGCAGTAGACATTAACCCACTGTAGCTGTATACAAGTACTTTACAACACAGCACACCTATAGCTGCAGAACACTTTACAACAACCTAGCTACTGTAGGCCAAACTTCTAGCTAGAACAGTTCGGCCTTTAGTATACCTACAGTAGCCTAGCAGCACAGTTGGCCTATATTTAGATAACACTTTACAAAACAGCAAGCAGAATAATCAAAAATTATTATTAGTATCATTATTGTTAGTATTAAATCACTGATGAAGAGGAGGTTCACCCAATAACTCATATTACCCAGATCACTGATCACAGCTAGTCCTGTAATCAACCAGTATCGCTCTCAACCTGGAAATAATTTCTAACCTGGTTAAACAAAGTTCTGAGAGAATTATGTACTGTATTCTGTCTTCAATTGGAGGTGTTTTTGTCAAAGACAGCAATACAGAATAGTTTTAGAAAATTCCAACTCTAAATTCTATCCCTATTATGGACTTACTTGTTTTCTCTAAATTCGTGTGTCAAATCCAGAAGTCACTAGCTACTCTGATGAGGTGGAATCGATCACTGACTATTTAAGTGTCTGCGTCAGCAACGTCTACTCTGACGTCATAAAAGCAAGGGGAGATGTAAAGTGATGACGCGCCCTCTAGTGGTCTTTAATAAAAAATTTGAGCTGCATTGAGTAATTATTCACATCGTTTGTAAGACACTTACATTGAGTCATCGGTGATGGATTATGATTATATGTGTGCAGTTAACGACAGAATAATAAAACGTTTTACAGCAGGTTTTGGAACGCTGGGTGTAAACTGACTACAGTTCCCATGATGCACACACCCCGTGCTTCCTCGCTATAGATTAATCTCTCTTGTTCTGTATGTAACATTTTATAATACAGCCCGTGTCTTACAGTGTCTTGGCGAAATGTGAGTTTTTAACTGCATAGGACATTAAAATTCACTTTTCTGAGACCCCAGAAACCGATTTTAGGTAGGTAAAAACAGCATATGCGGTGCCCTGGGTTGGTATTAATGTACAAACATGTAAACTGCGAGAATTTCATCATAATGTTGATTTGAATGTGTAGGCTAAGTGTTTGAAAGTGTGTAATAAAGCAGTAGCTATGTGTAACAATATGTTTAATAGCAGTTAGATTAGCTAGCTAGTTATTCGCAGTGATAGATAGCGGATTAGTAACGTAGCCGTCAGGCTAGTCTAGATGTTATTTTAAGATCCTACAACATTTATTTTAATAAAAAGCAAAGCTCACCTTGAGGAATGCTCCTGTATACTCGAACCCTGATTATTGAATGTTTGTATGGCACTATATTTTGTAATGTATGAACGAAATATGAGTCAGTTTACTTATAGCCTAATTAGCCTTGTTTATTGTGTCATTAAATTAGTCAGCGCTGTTGTGGTAGTTAATAGTAGGCACCACTAGGGGGAGCTCTACGTCTATATAAGATAGGTTTGGGCTGGGAATAAAGCAGTGGATTGAATCATGGCGTTCCGTGTGTCTCACTATCACCTGTCTAAGTGATTCTACATGGTGTCAGAAGTGGCGAGGTCACTTAGGTAGACTGATTAGGTAGATTGCTTTAGTAACTACCGGAAGAAGTCTCGGGGTCTAAGCTAACGCTAGCAGACTAGTGGCGGTAACGAGACGTGAGTAGCTAGCTAGCTAACTCCGTGTGAGAAAATCATGGACCGCTTGCCTCTACCGGCGAAGTTCAATTTCAGCAGACCGGAGGAGTGGCCGAAATGGATCCAAAGGTTCGAAAGATTCCGGATAGCTTCAGGCTTGGAGCTACAGTCCGAAGAAAACCAGGTCAACACCCTCATCTACACAATAGGAGACGAGGCGGAGGATGTGCTAACTTCCCTCCGACTGACACCTGAGGAAGCGTGTGATTACGGCTCAGTGAAAGCCAAGCTGGATGCACACTTCGTGGTACGGAGGAATGTAATATTTGAGCGGGCGAAGTTTAATCAACGACATCAGGAAATAGGTGAGGCAGCGGAGGGCTTTATCACGGCACTTCATTGCCTTGCGGAACATTGTGGTTATGGAGAATTACACAGTGAAATGGTCCGGGATAGGCTAGTAGTGGGGATAAGGGATAAAAAGCTATCTGAGCAGCTGCAAATGGATCCAGACTTAACGTTAGAGAGGGCAGTAGTGTTTATTTTGAGTTCACTCTCTCTCTTGCACACACCTCACACTTCTCAACCATTTTCTCCAGTTGTGAGCTAAGGCCCGGCCACCATACGGACTGTTTTGCTCTTTCTCTACACTTAGTGGTGCCCCTACCCCACCTTGAACCAGGCGAACATGTGTGGGTGAAGGACACTAAAGAAAAAGTAACAGTACTTCAGGAAACGGGGACACCCAGATCCTACCTGCTTGGCACACCTAGAGGGACCGTACGGAGGAACAGAAGTCACCTAGTGGCGACACCAGCGCCTGAGCCATCTACTGACCATTCTGACAACTTGCGGGCGGCAATGACGTCAGCCAGAGATGCTTCCCCGGACTCCTCACCCACCTCTCGTGGGACCCCACCCCGTCCACAGACAGAGCCCGTCCGGAGGTATCCGGTCAGACAGCGTGGTCCTCCAAGACACCTGCAGGACTTTGTGACTGATTGATGAGACACTGAGTGGTTAAAAGGGCAGAATAACCCCCTCATTCAGTGGAGGGACTGGGGCAGTCTACCCCCCCCCCCCCCCCCCAAGAGACAAAGATGGAGGAGAGCATTATTTGATTGTTGCTGTTGTGATTATTTGTTGGAAGAAAAAAATAAGTGAAATGTTTGATGTTGGGTTGTACAGTATAGACCTACATTGAGTTGGGTTATATTATTTTTGTTTTATACAAGTTCCAGCATTGTTTTATATCCAAGATATCCCAGATAGCATGTTAATGTTCCTTTACCAAAAAGCGTCCTGTGAGAAAGGGGGATGTTGTGGTAGTTAATAGTAGGCACCACTAGGGGGAGCTCTACGTCTATATAAGATAGGTTTGGGCTGGGAATAAAGCAGTGGATTGAATCATACTCATGGCGTTCCGTGTGTCTCACTATCACCTGTCTAAGTGATTCTACAAGCGCGTGCATAGTTTTGGCGGTCATGTAGTTCTCAACGGTGTTATAATTTGTGTAATCTGCTTTTCATGTAGCAGTAACAGTTCAGTCTTACTTTACATTAATAAGGGGACAATACTCAACATATACAAATAGGTATACTAGTTGCATGTAAACAACATGAATAGTGTTTGTAGGGAAATGTGAGTTTGGAGTTTCTATAGAATAGGAATAGTGAGTTTATTTGTAATTATTACCTAGCTGACAGCCCAGGGTGAGAGGTTAATGTTTTTGGTAGCATAAGTTTATTGGTTGCTTTATTAGTTGGTTGTTAGCAGTTTTGATTGGCACAAAGCTCTCGACCTAACAAATGCAGCATTACCAAACATGTCCTGCACGCATTCTAGTTTGGATATATATTTATATTTTAGAAAAAGTATGCATAAGCTATATCCATTAGAAAAAGCATTTCTATAGAGAGAAGAAAGACAGAATTAAGACAGACCCATACTGAAGTGAGCCTATTGCTTAATCAAACTGATTCGTCTGAGAGCAGCTGTTGTGAAAGATACTGACAGCATCGTCTACCTTTTCTGTCCATCTTAAATAGACCTGCTACACCCAACCCTGTGCCTGGGAAGTGTAACACATGCAAAATCAATCTACTATCTGCTTGTCGTGCATGCCAGTTTCAAATAGAGCTAAATAGTCGCTTTCTAATCTAATAAACAGATGCTGGTCTGGTATTACAGCATCCCCTCCCCTTGCCCCTACTACGACAAGTTAGCACCGCTATTAGCGACTATTCCTCCCTCACGTCTATTTTGACTGGGTGAGTGTAACAGAGACTGTGTGTGTCTTGTGTCCGACTGTGTGTATCGTGTTTGTTTGAAGCCAGGTGTCCATCGCTGTCCGCTAGAGGGACACAGCAGACCAGTGGCCCACACAAGCTTCACACCCCTGGAGGGATCAGGTACTGTGTTCTCTGTCTGCACACACACACACACACACACACACACACACACACACACACACACACTAACTAATCAGGTAACAAAGATTCTGAATGATAAGTCCTATTCTCATTACAGCGCCCCCTAAAGGAAAAGTGTGTTACAGAGCTATAAGCACTGCACATGTTGAACACACTCGTCAGAATCACTACTAGTTACTATTTCTACATGCTGGCAGCTTGAGTCCTTGTTCTCAATGTAGATACCTCAGCACGCATGCAGGTAACGTGGCATCAGCAGTAGAAATGTGGGCTGTTTTCCTACTCAACCCTCAACTCATAGAAATGAGGGATGTATCTATCCCAACTCCCAGGTCCTGGTATCTTCTTGCCTTCTGTACATGTACTGGTGTAACAGAGTTGAATTGGTTAACTCACTTCTCAGTTTAAATACCGCCCACCAGTGGCATCAAAATCTAGCTTTTCGGTGGTGTGTTTAGTAGCGGTGTTTACAAGAAGTGGTCACGTGAGTGTCGTAAATGAGGACCCAAGTTTGAACCCAGTGTGGGCAAAGTGCTGGTGGAAGCTATACTGACGAGTGACACAATCTGAAATCAGCAACACTGGGAATATTCATGTACCCATTTATATTTCATCAGCACATTTGTGTCGGCCTCCGCTGCTGCTCTCTGCATGCGTTTCCAGTGCTGCTGTGCATCTGTCACCCTCAAATGTACCCAGGGATCCCATTGTCAAGTTCAAGTTCAAATCAAGTTCAGCTACAGGCTTATCCCACCCAGGTGCAATACGGAGCGGTTCAGACGTTCCTTTATGGCAGCGGACATCAGGCTCTATAACAGTGTTGTAGAGGTGTGCATGTGTGCTATTTCCATCTATCTATCTATCTATCTATCTCTACAGTATCAATCTATCTATCTATCTATCTATCTATCTATCTATCAGACAGACAGACAGACAGACAGACAGACAGACAGACAGACAGACAGACAGATAGATAGATAGATAGATAGACTGATACTGTAGATAGATAGATAGATAGATAGATAGACTGATACTGTAGATAGATAGATAGATAGACAGATAGATACAGTAGATAGACAGACAGACAGACAGACAGATAGACTGATACTGTAGATAGATAGATAGATAGATAGACTGATACTGTAGATAGATAGATAGATAGATAGACAGATAGATACAGTAGACAGACAGACAGACAGACAGACAGACAGACTGTCTGTCTGTCTGTCTGTCTGTCTGTCTGTCTCTGTCTGTCTGTCTGTCTATCTACTGTATCTATCTGTCTATCTATCTATCTATCTATCTATCTATCTACAGTATCAGTCTATCTATCTATCTATCTATCTATCTATCTACAGTATCAGTCTATCTGTCTGTCTGTCTGTCTGTCTGTCTGTCTGTCTGTCTGTCTGTCTGTCTGTCTGTCTATCTATCTATCTATCTATCTATCTACAGTATCAATCTATCTAGCTACCTACCCACCCTCTCTCCCTCTGTCTGTCTGTCTGTCTGTCTATCTATCTACCTAGGTTCAATTTATTGGCCATTTACATACATACTGAGACATATATGACTGTCTAACGGCAAAATAATTCTAGAGTAGCTGAACGCTGGCACAGCGTAGTAGTAAACAGCAGGGATCCACATCCACGATTGGACAGAACAGACAGCAGCACCCACACCCACGGCCGCACAGCGCCCCCGCGTCCGCAGGGCACCGCTGACCAGCTAGGAGCGATCTGTCGGCCTCCTCAGCCGGAGAGCGTGGCAGTCGTGAGTCGAAGGTCGTCCGGAGGTGGGCCGCGGTTGTGGGAGTCGCACGCCAGCGGTTGTGGATGACCTGCACTGACCACTGGGAGGGGCGAGCTCTGAGCGGGTCCTGCGCTCCTGAGGGTCGACGACACGATGCAGTCCCGCGCGTCGTCGTCCTCCGAAGCCCGCCCACAGTGCGAAGCGTGCCGGCATCGGCGTGAACAAGGCCGCTGCAGAAACCGCGCAGTATTCGGGCAACTGTAGCACTGTATGTGTTATTTGTTTAATATGACACACATGCACACACACACGCCATCACTGTTATCTCAGCTGTGCAAATGTGTTTATTCATCCCACCATTCAATGTATGTTCCTATTAGTATTCTTTCTACAGCATCAAAATGACCATGCACAGCATTCACCTACCACATCATGAGCCAAGGACATACTGAGGAATCTAGGAAGAAATGTCTATAACATCTACAGAGTCTTACTGCTATGTATTTGATTTAATGTGTTTGTTTGTTTTCACGTGGACACTGTGTAGTCGATAGAGTGAGGGAGACAGCTGATGCTGCTGCTGCTGTGGCCGTTCGGGGTAGTGGGTGTCAAGAGGTCACAATTAGGCCACAGGGGGGGCCACTCCTCTGGGGTATCAATGACACATCTCTATGGGACACTATAAACAGACACAACCCAGACTGACAACCAATGGTGATTAAGACATCATGTTAGGGTGATAGGCGACACATCTGTATGGTCACTCCTCCACCAATCTAGCTTCACTAGGCCCTAAACGGGCAGGCCTAGGTGTGGGGGGTGATAGGCGACACATCTGTATGGTCACTCCTCCACCAATCTAGCTTCACTAGGCCCTAAACGGGCAGGCCTAGGTGTGGGGGGTGGGCCGAGAGAGCACTATTTAACGTCTCAACCAAACCTTGAGACTTCGATTTGGAAACGGTAGGCAACTCAGCCGGACAGATTCGCTGCTCCCAGCAGGCAGACACGCTGATAACACCATGCGGGGAGGGAAGTCTAAGGCCTTGACTAGCAGAGAAGCAGGGAGAGAGAGAGACTAGGGAAACATCCCAGTGTTCCATGTGATTGTATCTTTGTACAATAAATCTATCATCTGTCGCTGCTTCCAATCCCATGTTGGGTGATTTCATCAATGACTATCACAACAAGAAAGGCAATTAACATCGTGGTTCATAATTAGATGGTGCTGCAACTCTTATCAAGGCTTCTAAAAAAAAATTACACAACGCAGAGCAACAGAAGAAAAGATCTCAAAGGCCAACAATACTGTGATACGTACTCACTTCACCAAGCCTGCAGATTTTCACCTGGTTAACAATATTGGTATATGAAGAAATTCTTACAATTTACACAGAAAAAACAATTACAACTTATAAAATCCTATCAACTTGGCTTGATCCTCACAAGATGTCAGTAAAGAATAGGCTCTTTGCACAAGCTCCACTACTTCCTGAAATTCTACAGGCATATTTATTTCCTGTCCTATACCATTGGATGGAAGTGATTAATCAGGTGTGATCAGGTGTGCCGCACACCTGATAAATCACTTCCATCCAATAGTATAGGACAGGAAATAAGGATGCCTGTAGAATTTCAGGAAGTAGTGGAGCTTGTGCAAAGAGCTTATTTGACCAGTAGAGGGCAGGAGAGGCTCCATCAAACATGCGCCATTCTGCTCCACTCACCACTGTACACCTGCACATGGCACATGCATGTCTAGCCATGACTGATACACTGTGATGTGTCTGGATAAGTTGTCACTTCTGTCATTAAAACATGAATATATACCAGAGATCAGCAACCTATCAAAAGAAACATTTTTGGCCAAAAAAATAATAAAAATTCTGATGGGAGCAGTGAAACATTTGAGCCTTATAATGAAGGCAGTGTTTCCTGTAGATGCATTTCTTTCGTGGTAGCACCCAGGAGGGACACATTAGAGGGAGAAGGGGGTTGTTGAGCATCACACACTTAATTTCCTTCGTTATGATGAATTTTTATTAGACATGGGGTTTGGACTGGCACAAAGGCAAGGCAAGTTTATTTGAACCCAAACGTCCTCCTCGCATGCACACACACAGAGCCACAGAATGCATTCATGGGCGGAGGTCTGTGCTCTCTGAGCACCATTTCTCGTTTTATTATTCGTCTTAAATTACATTTACTCCATAGTCCAACTTCTTAAAACACTTTCCACAAGAAATATTTATGAAATTATGAGATGAAGCTATAGCACCACTAGAGGGCACCATCCTCAATCATCCATCTGTCCTCAGGTCCAGGAGGTGTTGATGATAATCTCCATCATCATCGCACTGAAGAGTCTGCTGGAACAGAAGCGCTCGCCAATCCTGAAGGACCTCATGATGGTAGATGGTAAATGGACTGCACTTATATTGCGCTTTTATCCTCTCATTCACCCATTCACACACCCAGGGGTGAAAATTAACTTTTTGGCTCACGGTGAGTCACCTGCCAAGGGGACTATAGATGAAAAAATCTACTGGCCAAGTATTTATTTTTCAGATAGCCTTCCGAAATCTAGTCGCCATTTGGAAATTTTACCTGCGTTTGGCCGGTGGCAGGTGTTAATTTTCAGCCCTGCACACACCCATTCACTGCAGCTGCCATGCAAGGTGCTAGTCTGCTCATTGGGAGCAATTTGGGGTTCAGTGTCTTGCCCAAGGTCACTTCGACATGTGGACAGGAGGAGGTGGGATTCGAACCACTGACCCAACGATCATTGAACAACCCGCTCTACCTTGTGAACTACAGCCGCCCCATGATCTACCTCCAGGTGTTAGACTGGGTTTTCCTCTACACCATGGTCTCTCACTATCAAGTTCACTATCCACACCATGGTCTCTCACTATCAAGTTCACTATCCACACCATTGTCTCTCATTATCAAGTTCACTATCCACACCATGGTCTCTCACTATCAAGTTCACTATCCATACCATGGTCTCTCACTATCAAGCTCACTATCCACACCATGGTCTCTCACTATCAAATTCACTATACACACAATTATCTCTCACTATCAAGTTCACTATACACACCATGGACTCACTATCAAGTTCACTATACACACCATGGACTCTCACTGTCAAGTTCACTATACACACAATGGTCTCTCACTATCAAGCTCACTATCCACACCATGGTCTCTCACTATCAAGTTCACTATCCACACCATGGTCTCTCACTATCAAGTTCACCATTCCATTTCCATAGAGGCTAGGCGTTTTTGATTTGTGAAATAGGCCTAGAGATTTTAAAATGAGGTCAAGGAGTTCTTTGCATGATGAGCTGCTGGCCATGGAGCTGGAATACAACCTGAAGATGTTCGAGAAGCAGATGGAGAACAAGGTGGCCGACTGCAGCCTGGCCAAGGTAAACAGTTTGTCTGTATATATAGACATACTGTAGGCTGTTTTTTATTGATCATAATGTCCATTTGTCTATCTTTATAATGGATGGATTTTTTTCTTCATAAACAAAGTAACAAAGTGTAACAAAAACAAATGTGATGTGGTGTATCTTGTGAAAATTGTTTGCTAATAATTTTTTTACACATATGTTATGCACTCAATGTATTGTCACATTTTCTGTTTATTTTCTTCTTTTATTAGTAAATAATAACATTAATACCTGTGGCTACCAGTAGGGGTCGTATGTGTTGTTTGTCTTGTGGACTGTTCTCATTCGTGTGCAGCCGTTGTGAAAGACAACTGAAAGCCTTGTTTTTGTGCGTGGCTGTAAGCCAGCGCACCAATGATAGCAAATGTCCAGTTGTTACTCCCTCCCTCCCTAGCTTCCTCCCTGGCTTCCTCCGTCGTGTTGTTGACCTGCAGTTCTATGTTGCTACCACAAGAGGCAGTGGTCCCAGAACCTGCAGTTCTATGTTGCTACCACAAGAGGCAGTGGTCCCAGAACCTGCAGTTCTATGTTGATACCACAAGAGGCAGTGGTCCCAGAACCTGCAGTTCTATGTTGCTACCACAAGAGGCAGTGGTCCCAGAACCTGCAGTTCTATGTTGCTACCACAAGAGGCAGTGGTCCCAGAACCTGCAGTTCTATGTTGCTACCACAAGAGGCAGTGGTCTCAGAATCTGCAGTTCTATGTTGCTACCACAAGAGGCAGATAGACTGCATTTAACATTTTCGGCCACGAGAGGGCAGCAACAGGATTAGATAGACGTTCCTTGTTCAGTTTCAGCAATAGAGGCAGATAGACTGCATTTACCGTTTTCGGCCACGAGAGGGAAACAGGCTTAGATAGACTGTGTTCCTTGTTTGTCACTGGATGTTATAAGCTATGTAAAAATGTGGTTACCTGGTGGTGCTATGTCAGTTATTGAATTTATGTGCAGTAATTGAACATCTGAAATACTCCTGTTTTTAAATTATACCTACAGTATAGGTGTCTCAGTAATTACCCATTATATATTAGGCTATACTTGCATGTATTTACCAGGTAAATGTTTAGTAATTGTGGACTATGAAAGGAAGGGTTACCAAAAAAATGTTCAGTCAGTTAATTTAGCAATAGAAATCCATAAGCCTAGGGCCAATGGGCCTAGGATATAGACAATAAACTACCGGTGGAATGGTGGTGGAGCATCCATCGGGGACTCGCTGTAGGTCCACTAGCATTGTGTTATCTGGGTTTATCCCTTACCTTTGTCCAGAAACAGAAGTTGAACCAATTGCAGCAAAATAGCTAACGTTACAGGAATCATCAGTGTAACTGCTTTAGCCACTGACCGCTACCATTAATGTTATGTAAGCTGCTGATAGTTGTTGTGAGCTCATGAGCTATCCCACCTTCTGAATCCTATTTATGGGATTTGATGCATGTTGGGCCACATATTTCTTGAAAACAATCTTTATTTGCAACTCATATTACAATGAAAATTAACCACAATCAATTTGCAGCTAAGTCTGGTTATGTTAAAGCAAAGAAAATAATAAGGAATAAGGCAATCAAAGTGATGACATTACTCATGAGCTCTCAGACTTGGCGAGCAGGTGCACCTGGCAGTGCTGCAGGAAGGCGTCCAGGAAGGGGGCAGGGCCCACAGTGGTGCAGCCTCTGCCGCTTGGCCCCCGGGTTCTTGGAGACAATGTCCATGTCCGGGCTGCAGACGCTGCAGACCACTACGGCGGGAACACCTCCGCGCACAGGAACTCACCCTTCTCCTCCTGTCTCCTTTCTGGGCCTCCCGGGCCCCTGGCCTCACCGCCTTCTCTGCCAGCTTGGCGGGCCCACTGGGGACCTTCTCCACCCCTGATGACACCACCCCCGCCGCCTGGCACTGACTCTGGGCGTTGTGCAGCTTGGTGTGGGCCAGGAGGGACAGGTGGTGCAGAAAGAACTTGCCGCAGACCTGGTGGCAGACCAAAATGCCTCTGGACGCAATTGGAGAAACCTACAAACAATCACGAGCAACGAAAGGTGGGTTAGTCGTCGTATCGTCGTATCAAGTAGGTACAGTCGTTGTATCAAACCCGACCCATGTTAGATAAACAGTTGTGATTGGCGTGCCTGACCTGGCAGGGGTACGTCTCGCCCTTTAGGCGCTTGTTGATCAGCGGCCGGGTGCCATCGCCCCGACGGATGTCCTTCTCCTGGCTGTGCTTCTTCTTGCGGTGCAGGTAGAGCTTGGCCGTGCTCGGGAACTCCATGTCGCAGGAGCCGTACGCCAGAACCTTCTGCTTGGTGTCGCCATTGTTCGTCAGAGGCGGCCTTCCTCCTCCTCTTCCTCCTCCTTGTCTGACTTCAGCGGGCCTAGTCCTCTTTTCCAGGAGCCACTCCTTGACGTGGTAGGTCCTCTGGTGGCTGTTGAGGCCCGCAGGAGAGTGGAAGTTCTTACCGTAGTACGAGCATGGGTACGGTGCAGCAGGCGGGGGTCGGGGCCGTCTGTGGTGGCGTCGGGGCTGTTGGAGGCATCCGAGGCGGGGGACCACACGGCCTCAAAGCCGGGAGTGGGCGAGTCGAGAGCAAGAGGGCTATTGTCATTGTCAGGGTTTTACAGATCACTGCAGCTGGACTGCTGGTGGCGGAGCAGCACCTGCTTCTGGCTGAATGTCCGTCGGCAGGGGGCACAGGCGACATCGGCGACTTGTCGCGGGGGCCCTCGGGGTTGGAAGTCGGCCACCGCTTCCGTCGCTCCCACGCTGCCGAGACACGGATCAGCACAGTTCGCAAGGGGGGCGTCGTCATCCTCATCATCGTCGTCACGGAGATCGTCGTGGAGATGGCAGTGCAGCTGCAGGGAGGAGAGCAGGAAGAAGGCATTGCAACCGGCCGCACACTGGTGGGGGGGCGAAGTGTCCAGAGCTGCTAAGTTTATTTTTGAATTTCAAGGGGCGTTATCAATGGTGGCAGACCAAAATGCCCTGGATGCAATTGGATAGACCTACAAACAATCACGAGCATCGAAAAGTGGGTTAGTCGTCATATCATTGTATCAAGTAGGTACAGTTGTTGTATCAAACCCGACTCACATTAGAGTTGTGATTGGCCATCCAATGAGTTTTCTCCAGAGGGTGGCTGGGGTCTCCCTGAGAGATCGGGTGAGAAGTTCAGTCATCCAGGAGAGACTCGGAGTAGAGCCGCTGCTCCTTTGCATCGAAAGGAGCCAGTTGAGGTGGTTCGGGCATCTAGTGAGGATGCCTCCTGGGCTGGGAGGAGGCCGCGGGGTAGACCCAGGACCAGGTGGCGGGACTACATCTCCGTACTGGCCTGTGAGCGGCTAAAGATTTCCCAGACAGAGCTGGTTGATGCTGCTAGGGAAAGGGATGTCTGGGGCCCCCTGCTGGAGCTGCTGCCTCCGCGACCTGACCCCGGATAAGCGGATGACAATGGATGGTGTAGGTGGAGTTCAGCAGGTTGGAGAACAGGCCGTGGTCACAGTGGTGTGGAGACTTCAGCATGTTGGAGAACAGGCTGTGGTCAGGGTGGGTGAGATCTCTGCAACCTCAATGAAAATTTTATTTTTTAGCTTGAAATTGGGTACCGGTGCAACAAATGTGTATTTTATAAGAAAAGCATGACATTTCTAGTTAGTATATCCTATACCATCATTTACCAGATGTGGAGTTCAGCAGGTTGGAGAACAGGCCGTGGTCAAGGTGGTGTGGAGAGTTCAGCATGTTGGAGAACAGGCCCTCATTGGGTTGGTGTAGAGAGTTCAGCAGGTTGGAGAACAGGCTGTGGTCAGGGTGGGTGAGATCTCTGCAACCTGAATGAAAAATTTATTTTTTAGCTTCAAATTGGGTACCGGTGCAACAAATGTGTATTTTATAAGTAAAGCATGAAATTTCTAGTTAGTATATCCTATACCATCATTTACCAGATGTGGAGTTCCGCAGGTAGGAGAACAGGCCATGGTCACAGTGGTGTGGAGAGTTCAGCCGGTTGGAGAACTTGCCGTGTTTAGGGTGGTGTGGAGAGTTCAGCTCGTTGGAGAACAGGCTGTCATTGGGGAGGTGTGGAGAGTTCAGCATGATGGAGAACAGGCCATGGTTGGGATGCTGTGGAGAGTTCAGCTGGTTGGAGAACAGGCCGCCATTGCGGCATTGTGGAGAGATGAGAGGTTGGAGAACAGGCCGTGGTCGTGGTGGTGTAGATTGTTTAGCAGTTTGGAGAACAGGCCATCATTGGGATGGTGTGGGGAGCTCAGCAAGTTGGAGAACAGGCTGTAGTTTGGGTAGTGTGGAGAGTTCAGCAGGTTGGAGAACAGGCCTTGGTTGGGGTGGTGTGTAGAGTTCAGCAGGTTGGAGAAAAGGTCATCATTGGGGTGGTGTGGAGAGTTCAGCAGGTTGGAGAACTTGCCCTATTCAGGGTGGTGTGGAGAGTTCAGCAGGTTGGAGCACAGGCCGTAGTTGAGGTGGTGTGGAGAGTTCAACAGGTTGGAGAACAGGCAGTGGTTGGGGTGATGTGGAGAGTTCAGCAGGTTTGAGAACAGGTCGTATTGGGTTGGTGTGGAGAGTTCAGCAGGTTGAAGAGCTGGCCGTCATTGGGGCAGTGTGGAGAGAACAGCTGGTGACAGAACAGGCTGTGTGGAGAGAGCAGTAGGCTGGAGAGCAGGCCATGGTTGGGGTGGCATGGAGAGATCACCAGGTTGAAGAGCTGGCCGTCATTGGGGTGTTGTAGAGAGTTCAGCATCTTGGAGAACAGGCTGTCATTGGGGTGGTGTGGAGAGTTCACCAGGTTGGAGAACAGACTGTCATTGGGGTGGTGTGGAGAGTTTAGCAGGATGAAGAACTTGCTGTGGTCGGGGTCGTGTGGAGAGTTCCCCAGGTTGAGAACAGGCCATGGTTGAGGTGCTGTGGAGAGTTCAGTAGGTTGGAGAACAGGCCGTAGCCAGGATGATTTGGAGAGATCAGCAGGTTGGAGAACAGGTCATCATTGGGGTGGTGTGAAGAGTTCAGCAGATTGGCGAACAGGCTATGTTCAGGGTGGTGTGGAGAGTTCAGCAGCTTGGAGAACTTGCGGTGTTCAGGGTGGTGTGGAGAGTTCAGCAGGTTGGAGAACAGGCTGTCATTGGGGTGGTGTGGAGAATTCAGCAGGTTGGAAAACAGGCTGTGGTCAAGATGGTGTGGAGAGTTCAGCAGGTTGGAGAACTTGCCGTGGTTGGGATGCTGTGGAGAGTTCATCAGGTTGGAGGACAGGCTGTGGTCAGGTTGGTGTGGTGAATTCAGCAGGTTGGAGAACAGGCCATGGTCACGATGGTGTGCAGAGTTCAACAGGTTGGAGAACTTGCTGTGTTTAGGGTGGTGTGGAGAGTTCAGCAGGTTGGAGCACAGGCAATTATTGGGGTGATATGAAGATTTCAGCAGGTTGGAGAACAGGCCATCATTGGGGTGGTGTGGAGAGCTCAGCAAGTTGGAGAACAGGCCGTAGTTGGGGTGGTGTGGAGATTTCAGCAGGTTGGAGAACAGGCAGTGGTTGGGGTGATGTGTAGAGTTCAGCAGGTTGGAGAACAGGTCGTATTGGATTGGTGTGGATAGTTCAGCAGGTTGGAGAATAGGCTGTGGTCGGGATCTCTGCTGATGCTGAGACCATTGTGCAGGCAGTGTTTTTGAAAAATGTATTTTTTTGACTTGAAATTGGGTACCGGTGAAACAATTGTGCATGTTATAAGAAATTGCATGACATTTCTAGTTTGAATGGCCTATACCATAATTTTATCAGATGTGGAGGGAAGCCACCTGACCCCTGAGGACCGTGAGAGGTAAAATCCAAGATGGCCGCTAGTGCCTTGGGTCTAATTTCCAAACACGCTCAATTTTGGAACCAGTGTAGAAAAACATATAAGGTGTCATATCCAACAAAATTGGGGATGTACAGTATACATTCTTTTGAGCCTGCCAGAACCCAAGGATCAAGGTCAAGGTCAAATTAACGTAGCAAGTGTTTTAATGTTCTGCTCGAGTACTACCTGGGCTGGAGTAATGTTCTCTAGTTCCAGACTTCTGTGTGGATAGCTGTTTCAAGACATCATTCATGCCGTACTACTCACTTGTTGGTTTGTACATCAGCACCACAAATCTCTCCAGCAGTAACTGATTGTTCATGGACCTCGCTTGGTATGCATAGCTCATTGAAAGCATCATTCACCTCTGAGAAAGACTTCCATGTCCCCCCCCCCCCACACACACACACACACAACACACTAGAGATGGACAAATGAATGAGCAACAAATCTCTTAGTTAATTTGAGAACAATGTTTATTAAATAGATTGAGTGTGATGATGTTCCATCAGCATGACCAGGTAGATGATCCTAGTAGGGATATCGTGAAAAGATAAGAGACATTAGATTAGGATGATTAAATATAGGCTCACAAAGACAGTACATAGTTATACTTTAGACGTATCATCAGGCCTATTTATTAAATACATAAAGACAATGTTATCGAAATATGTAAATTATCCAGCTATCGAAATATGTCCAGTATGTCCACATCTCGAAAAATACAATTCAACAATTTACATGGCTAGAGAGCAAATTGTTTGTTAGCCTGAAACTATTAGGGCAATTTGGACATCTAAAATGTTATACTATTATGCAGTCCTACTCATATTAGCTAGCATGTAAAATGTTTCAGCTAAAATTAATTATGCATTAATTACTTTCTAGCCAGCTTGTCACATTAAAATTACAGGCTCTGTTCAGTTTAATTCAATCATAGCACAACTTTATTGTTGCAAGAAAACTGTTAGCTAGCTTACAAAATCAAAAGACATCTGTAATGTTGCAAGAAAACTGGTAACTAGCTAGCTAACAAGCAACGTCTTACAATCCTACTCAGGTTAGCTAGAATGCAAAAAAAAACAAGCATGTTCTTATGAATAAAGTTTCAGATTCAACAATCACATACCTTCATCCTGTGTTATTTTATCCATCTGCAACATTATTCCCATGAGCGCCAGTCCAGCAGGTTTTTTTTAAGAGCTAGGGCTGGCCCGGAACATTCAAAATTCGCAATTTTCAGAATGTGTTTCTCAGTTCAGAATTACGTGGATTCTTTTAGGATAGGTTAGCCTATTAAGCCTAGATAACCTCAGCATATGATAAAATAAAAAAGCACACGCAACATGCGTTGATGCACGATGACGACTGCAAAGAAATCCGTGGAAATATTGGAGCGCATATTCAAGGCTGGATATAACCAGACAAGGAATTCCCTTCTCCTTGACAGTGGAAAAACTGGTCCTCTTGGCACACAACCTGAGAGAGTATAGGCTAGGTAAGGCTTATTTCACAAGACAACCCGTGTCCATGTTCATTATTAGGCTATTTATTTGGTCGGTGGTTGTAATATCCTCATTTCATTCTTAGGTTATTCAGATGTAGCCTACCTACATTAATGGCCTTTGGATTCATTTATTTTACAATGTTTATGGTACTATATGCCTGTTTTCGATTTGATAATAAATGTTTATTTGCCAGAGAGCTTGTCCAACAGTGTCTGATTGTATCATGCTCAGCTTGACTATAATGTCGCCCTCCATTGGATCTATAGTGAACTGCATTTTTTTTTTCTCTTTGACAACAAGAGGACCATCTGGAAGCGCTCAAAGAAAAGTTCATACTGAGCTGCAGTAGAACATTCAGTTTTATGAGGCCAATATTCTTCATGAGGGCTCTGGGAATTAGTAGAGCTACTGTGCCAATACCAAGATTTGTTTATTAGTAGGGATGTAACGGTATGAACATTTCATATCACGGTTATAGTGACCAAAATTACCACGGTTATCAGTATTATCACGGTATTGTTAAAATATGCAGAAAATGCTCGAAAGGTACTGATACACAGACATCATTATCATTATTATTCTTTTTCAATCATTTACTCAATCACTCATGCACACACACACACATACACGTTTTCTCCATTGATCTTCTTTATACAAAAATGAAAGTGAAACTAAATGTGCACGACTAGCCTACAGCTGCAGAATGTGTAGTGTTTTACAAAAATAGGTTACACTGAAAGCTTCAGTTTACATTATTGACATAAGCTACTAGCAAGTTAGAGAAACCATGATATTTTCCATCCTTTCTAAAGTCCCCACATGCAAGTTAACTTCAGACGTAGCCGTCTAGGTTGAAACATCTCCACTGCTCTGCCTTCCCCCATACTTGTGAACAAATCACAACAACACAACAACAAATCCACGTTGACTGTGGACAGTATTTACCGTGGTTTATAAGTCAAACACGGTTTTAATGCTAATTTAATTTTGAGATGGTAATACTAACCGGTAACCGTTTGTTCCCTATTGGAGGAGAATGTGTACCAGGACTGCACCATATCCAGCTCTTGCTCATTGCTTCAGTTATTCATGCACCATGGAAAGTACAGTACATGTAGCACTGAAGGACAATTAAAACTGAACTGAAAAGAATGGAGGATCTTGGAGTCATTGTGAAACAGAGCGCACCGGGTTAACAGTATGGTAACAGAAGTGAAGCCCAAGAAACTCAGAATCTGCATCGATCCACAAGGTCTTAACAAAGCCATAAAGAGGAAACGCATTGGGAGTCAGAGCAACAGAAGAGCTTAGAAATTATGAAGCTTCTTGTGAGAAGTGTCCCAGTGTTAAAGTACTGCGATGTTAACAAATAAGTAACACTGGCAGTGGACGCAATGCCTGGGAGCAGTGATACTGCAAGATGAACAGCCAGTTGCGTACGGCTCGAGGTCTCTCACTGTGAGAAAAGGTACGCTCATATAGAACAAGAGTTGTTGGCGATTGTTTATGGATGTAATAAATTCCAGCAATACATCTACTGTAAGACAGTACAAGTGAAGACGGATCACAAGTCCCTTGAAACACTGTTTAAGAAATCTCTCCAAAAAGCTCCTCCAAGAGGACAATGATGAGACTACAGTCCTACAATCTGCATGTCAGTTACAAGCCTGGTAAAGGGCTGTACACCACAGACATGCTGAGCCGAGCCTAGACGAGCCGATTTACTAGTACATCTACTATCAGCTCATCTACTAATCTCAAAAGAGAAGCTGAACACGCAACAGCCGATAAGTGCAGATGGCCATGTGAAGTGATCCAGACAGGGTGGCCAGTAGAAATATGACAAGTTTCAGCAGACACATTTACATTACACTACATTACAGTCTTTAAGCAGACGCTTTTATCCATAGCGACTAACAATAATTGCATTTAACGTAGGAAGAGCCAATGTACTACTACTTGCCAGAACTCACAAGTGCATCTTCCCTCTAAAACAAGTGACTACGAGCATAATCTAGTGCTGAAGGCAAAGTGCAAGAATAGCAATCTAAAGTACAGTGCAATATAATATAATACAATAAAATACAATAAGTGCTTAGGCGGGGGGATTGTTGTAGTACACCTGACGGAAACATCTCCAAGAGAAATCTGTGACACCTGCTGAAGACCAGATAAATTACTTTTTTACAAGCACACCCTCTAGACCTGGAGAACTGTCCTTCAGTCAACAGTGCACCTGCAGAGAGTAACAGTCCAGTGCAATCACCTGCACTGTCATCCTGTGCTCAGCGGGAATTATGTCACATGTGCGAGTCATGCCGGAGGCGTTTTGATGAATCCCAGCTGTGGACAAATGTCACTTCATGGACAGCGACGGATGTGGTGAAATTCCAAGACGCAGTGTTATGACAAGGTAGTATATCCCAATTGCATGTGTATTGCATGCAAAGTACGTACTTTCAATGGGCAGCTGTAGTACGTACTGGTAGTAAAAGGTAGAGATATGCGATTCGGAATGCAACAAACATTTACTTTATATATGCTTTGAAAGAAAAAACAAACATTTCATGCAGGTAGAGGGTGCTCTCCACTAATAGAGTGCTAAGCGGAAGCAGGAAGTGAAAACCACCATGGGACCTTAAAGGACAATGCTCGTTTTTGACAACCTGGACCTTATTTACGACATATTATAAGACGTTTGACTCACCGAGATCACTTTGGTGTAGTTCGGAGGCATGTAGAAGAAATTTAAAATCCAGCGCGAGCCAGTATATCCATGTAATGGCGGTGGTCGGGGCACTTAGAATGCAGTTTCTAAAAATCGATTTTCTGCCGCGAAACAGTTGTTTTTATCAATCTGTCTTGATGAATCGCTAGTTGTGCTTACATAGAGCATAGTCCTGTTGTGTTGTTTTTCACATGCCTCTGTAATATGATCTTTAGAAACGTCTTTAGACACGAAATAGCTTCCTCACTTGCTCCAGCACGCATGCGCACAGCGTGCTGGAGCAACGATTGCGCGCTGTGCGAATTCGTGCTGGAGCAAGTGAGGAACAGGGCTTAAAAACGAAATTATTTTTCAATCGGTTCGCTCCGAGCAGAACCAGCATATTTAACGTTTCCGTTCTCGTGTTCCGCCACCAACATAGCGTTCCTGAACCGGTTAAGAACGAAAAATAACATTCCGTTCACCGTTCCGGGGGTAGCCTATTAAGACTCTATAGGCCTACAGTATTTCTTGTAAGGTAGGCTATAACCTAATCAACAAGTCTAGGGTTGTGGTGTGTGGTGGCCTTATTGCCAACAATATTAGCCTTGGTGATGTGTGCTGTAGTGTAGCCTTGTTGATTATTTTACAAGAAATACGCAACATTAGTCCTATTCCCGTATGCCCTTAATCCACACCGTAAACTATGCACAGGTCTATCTTAAATCATCATCATAGCTTATCATCCTTTTAAAAATATTTTCTTGTAGGCTACTGTTGCTGCAAGCTATTTTATTCTGCGCCTGTAGGCCTATTGTTTGTTTATTATTTCGTTTTATGTTTTATGTTATTTATAAATAATTAGTCACCTCATTCATTCATCTGCGCAATCCCTATTGTTTATGCTGCGTTCCTTTTGTATGGGAGCTCCGGATTTGGCGCCTATACACCTAATACGTAGCCTATCGTCTGGCATCCGCGGTCTTTAATATTAAAATAATTTAACTTATGCTATTCAATGATCAGGGTTGCACGGCACATTGTCACTAAAGTGTGCTCATATTAATTAATGTAGCCTAATCATTTGGTTTGTGAAAGTCAAGACGTGACGGAAACCTGTGCAACAATAGGCTATGACTAGATTCCAAGAGGCGCGCTCGCTTTCACAGCCTAATTGCCGAGTAGAACTCTGAAGGAGGTAGACCATTAAATTTGCAAAACATAGGTTTATGCATCCTGGTTTATGCATCCTAGTATAGATACTAGTATACATCCAAGCAACTGTCACAAAGTACTCCATGTTTTAAATAGCCAAACCATACTTGGAGCGAGATGCGCTACGAGTGAAAATTGGCTTCCGCTGAATGTTGGTTATAAAGATAGAGGAACTTTATTGCAGACACGCAGGTCCATATAAAACATTATATTTGCACAGTAGGCAGGTCCATATAAAACATTATATTTGCACAGTAGGCTATTATTTCTTTCACTTTATTATTTGCATCATTCTTTGTGGACCAATGTTGGAATAAATTTGCCTTTGAACGTTATTGCCCACTCTGACATCCGCGGTCTTTATGTGAAATCTAGTTTTAGCCTACTGAAACATTACAGGCTAGCCTACTCTTCTTCAATTAAACCAAATAAATCACATTGATATCTTTGCTAAGTAATAAGCTGTAAGGACAGGCTGAACTACTGTTTTGCACTGGCAAACAAAGGAGAGTGTGTGACAGCCCTGCGCAACGCGTGCAAATTGGCTGCCGCTGAGTGGTTGGGAAACATCAAGAATAGCCATGCATCTTAGCTTGCAGAGTTTGAGAAACATCCTCAATTTTTGATTGATGTAGGCTACAAATTTAATAAATTTAATTTAGCCTATTCGGCCATAAAAGGCTCAGCTTTCTTCTTTTTTTAAATATTTTTTAAGTTATATAGGCCTACTACAAAGAACGAAAAAATAACGTTATTAACCGGTTTTAAAGATTTCAAATTAACGTTTCTGTTCTGGAACAATTAAAGACCATTTCGTTTTCGTTCGTGTTTCTGTTCCTCGTAAAATACCGTTCGTTTTCGGTTTTCGTTTCCGTTCCTTTAACCGGTTCGGAGCCTTGGTGAGGAAGCTATTTCGTTTCGAAAGACGTTTCTAAAGATCATGGCATGTGAAAACCACAACAGGCCTATGCTCTATGTAAGCACAACTAGCGATTCATCAAGACAGATTGATGAAAACAACCGTTTCGCGGCAGAAAATAGATTTTTAGAAACTGCATTCTAAGTGCCCCGACCACCGCCATTACATGGATATACTGGCTCGCGCTGGATTTTTAATTTCTTCTACATGCCTCCGAACTACGCCAAAGTGATCTCGGTGAGTCAAACGTCTTATAATATGTCGTAAATAAGGTCCAGGTTGTCAAAAACGAGCATTGTCCTTTAAATTGGAAAAAATATGGATGGTAGTGAACGGTGGATGACAAATAATTTTTTGATCCCGTTTTAATTGTGCCATGACCACAACATGTGTTTGTCAATCTAAAACATAAATTTTACTGATCTCTGTTAACTCGCAAGTTAGCTAATATTAGCTAGCTGACATTAACCAAAACCTTGTGTGGGATATTTTGATTCTGAGATATGCCTGCTAATTAGGTGTTTGGTTGTGGCTGCATTCTTTTTAGATAATCACCGGCTGGCCAATCTTCCTGTTTCCACTTAGGCACTCTATAGGGATGAGTCCATCAATATATAATCTGTAGGTTACCAGCTACAACATGAACTAGTGTTTATGCCAGCAGTCGGCCCTGAAACCATGAAGGAATGGGAGAGTAATACACTGTGTTGGGTTCATTGTGGCAACCATTTATACCACCACAATGGATTTGAAATTAAACAAGATGTGCTTTAAGGGGAGACACTACAGTCAAAATTTTCTACATACATTTTAATTTCAGTATACGTCTGTTTAATTTGATTTATCCATACTATATGATTGGAAAGTGTGCCATAGGCTGTTAGACTAGTTATTCGTCTTAACTGAGGCTGATGCTGCAGTCTTGGATCAACACTGACTGCCTGTAACGTTAACTAGAAATAGCTGGCTAGCCTACAACTAAACAGGGCATCGTTGCTTAATCTCATGAGTGAAAACATCTTCGTAAATTGCATTCTCTAACGTTAGACTAACTGTTACCCCATCTACCGGTATGTTCTGACAGAGAGGCTGCTGTCTCACTGACGTTATATAGGTTAGCTGGCTAGCAATAGAAATATATGGCTTTTCTACAACTGAACGAGAGCAATATAATGAATGAAAGCAGCATACAATGTAAAGTGAGCTAGCGCACAACAGTCGTAAACCATGTTTTGATTAGCATTTATTTATGATGCCCATGCTTGCAGCAAACAATCTTGGCTGCAGTGACGTGGTAGCTACAGTAGCACGAGCGAACGTTATGACAGCATGTTGACGCTGACTTGCTGTGTGCCTCGTGTTGACTTATATTAGATAAAGGTGACCATTAATCGATCTTGTGAGTTTTTCTGGTCATTTGGGGGGGATGATTGTGTTCACAAAAGATCTAACATAACCAGTTCCTCTGTTTACAAGCGAGATCACGAGAGCCGAGTACAGCGAGAGCCGAGTCTCAGTCTGACTTTGAAAGTCGCCCCAGCGAGGCAGTCTGCTGCTGCACGCGCTCTGTCTGGAGCTTCCACTAAATGAAACCACGCATGCGCAGGCTGCGCAGCTTACAACCAATCACAGACATGCTTGTGTTTTAGTAAATTTGGGTTTAGGTTTTCCAGACTTTTTCAGAGAACAGTTTCGCACTAAATCCCTCACACGATTCTCTCTGCCTCAGTCAGTCGCAGTACGAGTTTGTCTGAGGTAACACCAGTCAGCTGTTATTTCTCGTGTCCAGTCCACTGTCTGAGGCGGGTTATCAGGCTCATTAGTTAGTAGGGAATTGATTGATTTTTTTGGTAACAGAACTAGGACTACTGTTTTAATATTGTGGGGCATGAGTCAGACTCGGCGTATGTCCACTGCTTGAGTTAACATCGGCCAAGTTGAGCCAACACCTGCAGCTCCTTAGCTTGTAAGGTGTCACTAAGCAAATTCTTTCTCTCCTCTCTAGATGAAACTGTGCACCTTGTGTTACGGGACACTCTTCAGCCTCACCTGGACGCTAGCTAGTAGGCTAACTTGCCAGCTCATCAGCGTGTAAGGAATGGCACTGCAGTATTTTCTTTTATCTTCCCTCTCTATATTTTCACTTTTTTGATAGTTAAGCTGTCTCTTGGTCATAGTCATACACATATAACGAAACTGTTGGCACGTGTCTGCTGCTTGTCTGAGGTAACGCCAGTCGGCTGCTATTCATCGTGTCCAGTCCACTGTCTGAGGCGAGCTATCAGGGTTAGTAGGGAATTGAAATATCCTGTTTTGATTTTTTTTGGTAACAAAACTACTAGGACTACTATGTTTTAATATATTGTGGGGCATTAGTCAGTCTCGGTGTAT
Source organism: Borostomias antarcticus (assembly GCF_949987555.1). Lineage (NCBI taxonomy): Eukaryota > Metazoa > Chordata > Actinopteri > Stomiiformes > Stomiidae > Borostomias > Borostomias antarcticus. Next base: position 909,690 of record NW_028175837.1, read on the forward strand.
ATCCACTGCGTTTTATTGAGAGAAATGACAGAGGGTGGACTTAAGCAATGTAGGCCTAATTGAGACATTTGCGAGGATGAAGAAAAGAAGAACACGGTTCAGATAGTCTACACATTCCAAGAATAGCCTACTTTTAAATATTTTTTGTCATTTTCATGTGTTAAACAAATTTTTTGAGTAGCCTACATTGGACTATTAGGCTTTTACCATGACCTGTTGCCTCTGAGCGAATTGAGTGAAAATACCGTATAGCCTATTGAGCCTAGTGATTTGTCTTACAGTACATTAGTATGGCTATACTATTTGTTGTGGAGTTCTAGCACATACTAGGCCTACTGGTGACTACGTAACTGCAGTTGATGCCTGGAAGTGCTGTGTCATGTTTAGTCTGGTCTCTTATAATAAAGAACACGTCTTTTGTTATCCCCGGTCCTCGTTCTTATGTAGAAATAAGTTTATATAGCTCCAGTATATCACAGCTATATGTTTCAGCTGGTACAAATTAAGATAAATTCAATAGGCTATTTTAATGAATATATTATTAGAAACATATTTTTGATTGACAGACAGGCTAGGGGCCCCTTTGAGGTGAAAAAAACCCATGGGAATAAAAGTGAATCTATGCCCCTGACAATGACCCAAAGCATACTGCGAAAGCAAGACAAGAGTTTTTCAAGGCAAAGAAGTGCAATGTTCTGCAATGGCCAAGTCAAACACCTGACCTGAATCCAACTGAGCATGCATTTCACTTCCTGAGGACAAAACTGAAGGGAAACGGCCCAAAGAACAAGCAGGAAGTGAAGACAGTTGCAGTAGAGGCCTGGCAGAGCATCACCAGGGATGAAACCCTGCGTCTGGTGATGTCTGTGGTTCCAGACTTCAGGCTGGATTTGACTGTAAATGATTTGCAACCAAATATTAAACATGGCAATTTGATTCATAATTTTGTTAGTTTGTCCAACTACTTTTGTCCTTTAAAAGGGAGGTTGGGTACATATAAAATTTGTTGTAATTCCTACACCTGATTTGGATGTAAATACCAGAATTAAAGTTGAAATTCTGCATTTAAAGCACATATTTAATGTTTCATTTAAAATCCATTGTGGTAGTGTACAGAGCCAATATGATGAAAATTGTGTCAATGTCCAAATATTTATGGACCTAACTGTATACCAATGGTTCTTGCCACAATGAACCCAACACTGTCGCATTCAGTATTGGTTGGTGGAGGACAGTAGAAGACTGCCTGGGAAACGACGAAAGACTCCCCATTGGTCAATGATGCTTTCAATGAACCGCTATGCCAAGTGAGGTCAGTGAAGAATCAGTGTTACTGCTGCAGAGATGTGTGGTGCTGATATATCACCCCAACAAGTGAGCAGCAAGGACATAAAAGATGCCAGGAAAGAGCTCTCCGCACAAGTCTGGAACTAGAGAACATTCTTCCAACCCAGGTGGCACTCAAGCAGAACATAAAGAGTACATGCTACGTAATTTGACCGTGACCTTGATCCTTGGTTCTGGCATTCTTAAAAGTATCACTAAATGAGTGTGCATCTCCAATTTTGTTGGAAATTACACCTTAAATGTTTTTCTACAATGGTTCCAAAATTAAGCATGTTTGAAAATTTGAGGTTGACTCTCACTTACCCCCACATCTGAAAATAAACCTTATGGTAAGTATTATAGAACATTGCACAATTGTTGTGATGTCTGTCTGTCTGTCTGTCTGTCTGAGGGTGTTGGTCTCTGATATTTTTGAAAATATCTAAAAATCTGCAAGAGGACAAAGACACAGACGTCTGGGTCAGTGACTGTCATTACAAATACATTCACATATCCACAGTATATTGTCAGTCACTGATTTTGCTTGTGTGTTTTCAAATACTGTGAAGAAAACACAGGTGATGCTAAAGGTATACTATGTGGCTATACTCTCACCTTTGCAATGGTTGTTCTTTTTCCTCTACCAGCAGATCCTGCGTCTTATTTTACTGTTTCTCCCTTCTTTTCCTGTTTCTCCCTTTTCGTCATCTTTCTCTTTCTCCTCTTTCTGTTTCTCTTTCTCCTCCTCTCCCCTGGCCTTCTTCATCTCCTCCTCTTCTTTCCACTTTTTCATGTCCTCGGTTTCCTCCCGGTACTTTACAGCCATCTTCTCTTTCTGCTTTTCCATTTCCCTTCTATCCTTCTCCTCTTTCTCTTTGCTGTCCACCATTTCCATGTACCTTATGAAGGTCAGGAAGTTCTTGTTTTTCTTCCGGTGCTTCTCTAGAGGCTTCATCTCTTTCAGTTCCTTTTCTTTCTGCTTTCTATCTTTCTCCTCTTTCTTTTTCTGTTTCTCCTCCTCTTGCCTGGCCTTCCTCTTCTCTTTCTTTTCCTGCTGTCTCATCTTAAATTCACTCCACATCTTTTTCAGGCGAGCAAAGATGCCCCCAGATGTCTGAGATGGCCGCTGGTCACTGGTCGCCAGCTCCCTAGAGGGACACTGAACAGCAATTTCAGACATCTTGGCTGTCTCCCCCCTCCACCCCTCATCTTCCTCCCTCAACTCCGTCCTCAACCTTTTCATCCTCTGGTCCAACTCCCTGATCATGACGGCCATCATGTTCTCCAGTTGCATCTGCTCCATTTTCTGGCTCTTTACCTCTCTCTCCTTCATCATCCTGGCCGTCTCAATCCTCCTCCCCTTTTCTTCCTCCCTCAACTCCACATTCAACCTGGACATCCGCTGGTCCAACTCCCTGATCAGGAGGTACTTCTCTCTCTCCTGGCTCCTTTCCCCTCTCTCCTCCAGGCATTTATTAACCATCTTGGCTATCTCGTTCCTACTCCTCTCCTCTTCCTTACTCCTCCTCCCCTCATCTTCCTCCCTCAACTCGACCCTCAACGCGGTCATCCGGTCATCCATCGATCTCGTCAGGAGGACCTGAATGCGCTCCATCTCCTCCGACTTCCCGGGTCTCCTCTTCTCCTCCTCCTGCCTCCCCCTCCCCTCATCTTCCACCCACGCCTGCCTCCTCAATCTGGGCATCTGTGAGCCGACGAGGTCCCTCTCCCTCTCCTGGCTCTGCGTCTCTCTGTCCTTCAGGTATTCCTCTACCATCCTGGCTGTCTCGCTCCTCCTCATCTCCTTCTCCTGCCTCCTCCTCCGCTCGTCTTCCTCCCTCAACTCCCTCTTCATCTTGGCTATCCGGCGGCCCATGTCTCTGGCCACGTTCTGCAGCTGCTCCTCCATCCAGACAGTCTCGCAGGGCTTTGTCATTCCTAAAGGCTATGGGGGTCAGGGGGGCACAGGGACAACCAGTCAGTCACACCGGGGTCACATTCATGCAGTCAATACACTGTAGTACAGTGATCATAAGATATCACAGTGCATTGGCTACTCCTAGCATGGCACAGTACGATTATACATAGTTTCAGTGTTGCAAGATGTCACAGTGAACTGGCTACTGCTATTAATAGCAGAGCAATACAATACATCACAGTACAGTACTGCTCCTAATAGGTTATGTACCAATTTACATTACAGCAAGCATACTGTAGTCATACAGCACTTTAATACACAGAACAGTGGGCCCATACCTAGCTACTGTATACAGGTAGTTTAGGTGCAAAGCGTCTGAGCATCAAGAGACTAACAAGCTGCACGCAGAGTGAACAGTCATCATGTATTGCAAACATAAAGGCAGCAGCAAGAAAAGAGGAGAGAAAGGAACAGGATGAGAAGGTAGCAAAGCTGCTGGTCAAAGCTACCAGTCTGCTGGTCAGTTTTGAGTGTCTGTAGCTATCTGGTACGCTACAGGGAAAATAGTAGGCTAGATAGTTGGCTAGATAGTAGGCTAGTGCTGATGATTTCTGTCACAGCATACACTGCATGCCCTCTCCAGTCCCCTAATAGGTCTTATTTCATTTCCACTTGACTACTAACTTGATTGAGCATGCTACATTTGAGCAGTAGGATGATAATATGGCTAAAAGGTAGGCTACAAGATGCACAGTGCACAGGCTACTCCTATCATGGTACAGTACTCCTACACATACAGTAACTTCAGTTTTACAAGATGCCACAGTGCACTGGCTACTGCATGAATAGCAGGGCAATACAGTACCATGCTCCTTCAAAAGGTTAATATACCACTTTATATTACAGCAATACTACAGCCTATATTTGGATATACAGGATTTTACAACACAGCACAGTAGGCCTACTGTAACTAGATAACACTTTACAAAACAGCAAGCAAAACAATCTAAAATTATTATTATCATTATTGTTATTATTATTAAATCACTAATGAAGAGGAGGTTCACCCAGGAACTCATATTACCCATACACATCACTGTTAGTCCTGTAATCAACCAGTATCGCTCTCAACCTGGACATAATTTCTAACCTGGTTAAACAAAGTTCTGAGAGAAATGTTCTGTATTCTGTCTTCAATTGGAGGTGTTTTTGTCAAAGACAGCAATACAGAATGATTTTAGAAAATTCCAACTCTAAATTCTATCCCTATTATGGACTTACTTGTTTTCTCTAAATTAGTGTGTCAAATCCAGAAGTCACTAGCTACTCTGATGAGGTGGAATCGGATCACTGACTATTTAAGTGTCTGCCTCAGTAACGTCTACTCTGACGTCATAAAAGCAAGGGGAGTGACGAAACGCCCTCTAGTGGTTCTTATTAGTAATAAATAAAATAAAAAATGTTTTGGGCTGCATTGAGTTATTATTCACATAGTTTCTGAGACACATTGAGTCACTGTTTATTGATTTTGATTATATGTTGCAGTTTAAAGACAGAATAAAAGGCTTTACAATAGGTTTTGGAACACTGGGTGTAAACTGACTACAGTTCATATGATGCACACACCCCGTGCTTCCTCGCTATGTCAATAGATTAATCTGTCTCGTTCTGTCGGTAACGCTTTATAATACAGCCTGTGTCTTACAGTGTCTTACCAGTGTAATACCTGTGTCTTACACTCTCTTACCAGTGTCTTACCCATACCGAGTACTTACATGTAAGTGCGGGGTACCGGGTACTTACAGGTAGTTATGGGGTAGCCTACTTACCGGGTACTTACATGTAAGTACTCCAAACCTACCTGTAAGAACCCCGTACCTACCTGTAAGTAAAAATACCTATGCTACTGTGCACGCCATGTACGTACCCGGTAAGTAACCCGTACCTACATGTAAGTACCCGGAAAGTACCCCGTACCTACATGTAAGTACCCGGTAAGTAACCCGTACCTACATGTAAGTACCCGGAAAGTACCCCGTACCTACATGTACGTACCCGGTAAGTAACCCGTACCTACATGTAAGTACCCGGAAAGTACCCCGTACCTACATGTAAGTATCCAGTAAGACACGGATGAGACACTGGAAGACACGGGTAAGACACTGGTAAGACTCTGGTAAGACTCTGGTATGACTCTGGTAAGACTCTGGTAAGACTCTGGTAAGACACTGGTAAGACACTGGTAAGACACTGGTAAGACACTGGTAAGACACGGGTAAGACACTGGTAAGACACAGGTAAGACTCTGGTAAGACACTGGTAAGACACTGGTAAGACTCTGGTATGACACAGGTAAGACTCTGGTAAGACACTGGTAAGACTCTGGTATGACACAGGTAAGACTCTGGTAAGACACTGGTAAGACTCTGGTAAGACACGGGTAAGACACTGGTAAGACACGGGTAAGACACTGGTAAGACACTGGTAAGACACAGGTAAGACTCTGGTATGACACGGGTAAGACACGGATAGGACACTGGTATGACACTGGTAAGACTCTGGTAAGACACTGGTAAGACACTGGTAAGACTCTGGTAAGACACTGGTAAGACACGGGTAAGACACTGGTATGACACTGGTAAGACTCTGGTAAGACACTGGTAAGACTCTGGTAAGACACTGGTAAGACACGGGTAAGACACTGGTATGACACTGTAAGACACGGGTAAGACACCGGCTGTATTATGAAGCGTTACCGTTCTGTCCTGCAAATTTGGTCAGATTGGTCACGTTCTATTGTCCACCCTACCATTGTGCACAATAGTAGCTAGCTAGCTTGTTTCCTAAGTCAAACCAAGCTCATTCAGATGGAACTTACATGCTACATTTGAGCAGTAGGATGATAATATGGCTAAAAGGTAGGCTACAAGATGTCACAGTGCACTGGCTACTCCTATCATGGTACAGTACTCCTACACATACAGTAAATTCAGTTTTACAAGATGCCACAGTGCACTGGCTACTAGGGGTGTGCCGGGAGCCCACTATTTGTATTTGTATCTGTATTTGACAACTAATTATTCGGATTCGGAAGTGGGCGGGTCTTAAACCGGAAGTCGGTTCAAAACGGTTTAAACTGAGGGGAAAGGTCATTTCTTTAGCCTAATATTAATTGGCATTGCAATTGCTGTGCTTAACACATCAGAATTGCTGTTTATATATTATTATTATCATTAATTATGAAGTATAATTCCTCCTCATCATCCTGTATGTTTTTATTTTAACAAACTATGAAGTGTCACAACCCCACCACCACCACTGGGGGACATTCTACATTTAGTTAGAAACTGAAAAACATTTTTCTAAATCAAAATATAAGTCCTCATAGCAACTTTGCTAGAACAGCTATAGTAGCGCTATTTCTCCCGTGTCATACTATCTAATATATTATCTGCAACCATGTGACACAGGCAGCGTGATGTAATGGTTTTCACAAACCCAGCAATAAACATGTATTACTATAAATATAATTGAAAAGATAAACATTTTACACTCAAACCAATAAACTAAACTCTAAACTAATACATGCCTATGTTGTAGGGTTTGTGTTAGTTTGGCCCGGTTGCATTTTATCTGCGGAACGTGAGAACGCGCTCGGTCAAATTGATTAACTTATTGGGTGGAAAAGTGGTTAAAAAGCCTTTAATCCATATGTAGGCTATAATAAAAACCGAAACATGTTGGTGTTTTTATTGTAGGCCTATATAGCCCGATGGATTAAAGGCTTTTTAAACACTGTGTGCTTGTTAACCCAGAAATAACTCAGAAAGTTGTCAGGATCCTCGAGTCCGTAATCCAAAGTTTCTGCTTTCTATGTCCTTTTCCAAACAAATCGGAGGGGTCATATCATGTCACTGCTTCAGCACAACCATTAAACACAAATTATATAGGTCAATGCAAATTAGGATGTGTGAGCCACTACAATAAAGCGTAGGCCTAAATGGTTCAAAAAAGCGTTCGGGCCTATGCGCTAGGACTATGAACGAAAATAACATTACAAATGTTCAATAAACAATATTCCAACAACCCAAATATTCAATTGATAAGCTACATATTCAACCAATCATGCATTTGCACAGCAAATATGACAAAGCCAAATTAAATGTAGCCTAGGCTAATAAGCCGAGGAAAATGACTAGGCCTAATTGTAGGCCTATAGCCTACTCAACTTTCAACAGTGCTTAAACCATGGGTAAGTGGGGTATTGTAGTGAAATTATTCTTATTCTTATTTTTTTAATCTGTTTAAATAGTTTATTATTGTTATATCAGAGATAAGGACTTTGATAATAGCCTATCCTAGGCCTACACTAGACTAGGACCTACTCTGTTGTGCTGATAACTGAACGACATGGATCAAACATTTGATCATTTGTGTTTCAGTTGTTAAAATATACTTTCATAATTAGGATATTTCATATTTCAAAATCGCCGGACATTGTATAGGCTAGTGAGAGGCTGAGCATGCGTAGCTGAAATAGCGAGCGTTAGCTAGATATACTACACTGAGCTAACAGCTACCGGTCCTCCACTGCACAAACAAACGCTACAGTTCACATAGGCTATTGCAGCAGGTAAACTACGACAAGAAAACAAAATCCAATAACTGTCTCAATAAACCAGTGAACTAAGGACAAACGCCCTCGGTGCTGCTCACGTTCGTTGCTGCCTAGTGCTACTATCAGCGCGCTCCAAGCTTTCTCTCCCTCTCCGCGTTGTCTAGACGTCTAGACAGACAGCAGGTGTGAGATCTCTCTCTCTCTCTCTCTCTCTCTCTCTCTCTCCCTCTCTCTCTCTCTCTCTCTCTCTCTCTCTCTCTCTCCCTCTCTCTCTCTCTCTCTCTCTCTCTCTCTCTCTCTCTCTCTCTCTCTCTCTCTCTCTCCCTCGTCGTGTCATGTCAACAAGCAGACAGAACGTGCGCGCACCGCTCGCTCATACAGTATTTGACTGTTCTCCCCCTCCCGAATATTTTTTTTCCAATATTCGTACGAATTTACTATTCGGGAAAAAGCTACTATTTGTACTCATCCGAATACCGTTGGGGCACACCCCTATTGGCTACTGCATCAATAGCAGAGCAATACAGTAGGCTACTGTGCTCCTTCAATAGGTTATATACCACTTTATATCACAGTAAGCATACTGTAGCTATACAGCACTTTACAACACAGAACATTAGGCCTATATCTAGCTGTACAGAACCTTACAACATACAGCAGTAGACATTAACCCACTGTAGCTGTATACAAGTACTTTACAACACAGCACACCTATAGCTGCAGAACACTTTACAACAACCTAGCTACTGTAGGCCAAACTTCTAGCTAGAACAGTTCGGCCTTTAGTATACCTACAGTAGCCTAGCAGCACAGTTGGCCTATATTTAGATAACACTTTACAAAACAGCAAGCAGAATAATCAAAAATTATTATTAGTATCATTATTGTTAGTATTAAATCACTGATGAAGAGGAGGTTCACCCAATAACTCATATTACCCAGATCACTGATCACAGCTAGTCCTGTAATCAACCAGTATCGCTCTCAACCTGGAAATAATTTCTAACCTGGTTAAACAAAGTTCTGAGAGAATTATGTACTGTATTCTGTCTTCAATTGGAGGTGTTTTTGTCAAAGACAGCAATACAGAATAGTTTTAGAAAATTCCAACTCTAAATTCTATCCCTATTATGGACTTACTTGTTTTCTCTAAATTCGTGTGTCAAATCCAGAAGTCACTAGCTACTCTGATGAGGTGGAATCGATCACTGACTATTTAAGTGTCTGCGTCAGCAACGTCTACTCTGACGTCATAAAAGCAAGGGGAGATGTAAAGTGATGACGCGCCCTCTAGTGGTCTTTAATAAAAAATTTGAGCTGCATTGAGTAATTATTCACATCGTTTGTAAGACACTTACATTGAGTCATCGGTGATGGATTATGATTATATGTGTGCAGTTAACGACAGAATAATAAAACGTTTTACAGCAGGTTTTGGAACGCTGGGTGTAAACTGACTACAGTTCCCATGATGCACACACCCCGTGCTTCCTCGCTATAGATTAATCTCTCTTGTTCTGTATGTAACATTTTATAATACAGCCCGTGTCTTACAGTGTCTTGGCGAAATGTGAGTTTTTAACTGCATAGGACATTAAAATTCACTTTTCTGAGACCCCAGAAACCGATTTTAGGTAGGTAAAAACAGCATATGCGGTGCCCTGGGTTGGTATTAATGTACAAACATGTAAACTGCGAGAATTTCATCATAATGTTGATTTGAATGTGTAGGCTAAGTGTTTGAAAGTGTGTAATAAAGCAGTAGCTATGTGTAACAATATGTTTAATAGCAGTTAGATTAGCTAGCTAGTTATTCGCAGTGATAGATAGCGGATTAGTAACGTAGCCGTCAGGCTAGTCTAGATGTTATTTTAAGATCCTACAACATTTATTTTAATAAAAAGCAAAGCTCACCTTGAGGAATGCTCCTGTATACTCGAACCCTGATTATTGAATGTTTGTATGGCACTATATTTTGTAATGTATGAACGAAATATGAGTCAGTTTACTTATAGCCTAATTAGCCTTGTTTATTGTGTCATTAAATTAGTCAGCGCTGTTGTGGTAGTTAATAGTAGGCACCACTAGGGGGAGCTCTACGTCTATATAAGATAGGTTTGGGCTGGGAATAAAGCAGTGGATTGAATCATGGCGTTCCGTGTGTCTCACTATCACCTGTCTAAGTGATTCTACATGGTGTCAGAAGTGGCGAGGTCACTTAGGTAGACTGATTAGGTAGATTGCTTTAGTAACTACCGGAAGAAGTCTCGGGGTCTAAGCTAACGCTAGCAGACTAGTGGCGGTAACGAGACGTGAGTAGCTAGCTAGCTAACTCCGTGTGAGAAAATCATGGACCGCTTGCCTCTACCGGCGAAGTTCAATTTCAGCAGACCGGAGGAGTGGCCGAAATGGATCCAAAGGTTCGAAAGATTCCGGATAGCTTCAGGCTTGGAGCTACAGTCCGAAGAAAACCAGGTCAACACCCTCATCTACACAATAGGAGACGAGGCGGAGGATGTGCTAACTTCCCTCCGACTGACACCTGAGGAAGCGTGTGATTACGGCTCAGTGAAAGCCAAGCTGGATGCACACTTCGTGGTACGGAGGAATGTAATATTTGAGCGGGCGAAGTTTAATCAACGACATCAGGAAATAGGTGAGGCAGCGGAGGGCTTTATCACGGCACTTCATTGCCTTGCGGAACATTGTGGTTATGGAGAATTACACAGTGAAATGGTCCGGGATAGGCTAGTAGTGGGGATAAGGGATAAAAAGCTATCTGAGCAGCTGCAAATGGATCCAGACTTAACGTTAGAGAGGGCAGTAGTGTTTATTTTGAGTTCACTCTCTCTCTTGCACACACCTCACACTTCTCAACCATTTTCTCCAGTTGTGAGCTAAGGCCCGGCCACCATACGGACTGTTTTGCTCTTTCTCTACACTTAGTGGTGCCCCTACCCCACCTTGAACCAGGCGAACATGTGTGGGTGAAGGACACTAAAGAAAAAGTAACAGTACTTCAGGAAACGGGGACACCCAGATCCTACCTGCTTGGCACACCTAGAGGGACCGTACGGAGGAACAGAAGTCACCTAGTGGCGACACCAGCGCCTGAGCCATCTACTGACCATTCTGACAACTTGCGGGCGGCAATGTCAGCCAGAGATGCTTCCCCGGACTCCTCACCCACCTCTCGTGGGACCCCACCCCGTCCACAGACAGAGCCCGTCCGGAGGTATCCGGTCAGACAGCGTGGTCCTCCAAGACACCTGCAGGACTTTGTGACTGATTGATGAGACACTGAGTGGTTAAAGGGGCAGAATAACCCCCTCATTCAGTGGAGGGACTGGGGCAGTCTACCCCCACCCCCCCCCCCCAAGAGACAAAGATGGAGGAGAGCATTATTTGATTGTTGCTGTTGTGATTATTTGTTGGAAGAAAAAAATAAGTGAAATGTTTGATGTTGGGTTGTACAGTATAGACCTACATTGAGTTGGGTTATATTATTTTTGTTTTATACAAGTTCCAGCATTGTTTTATATCCAAGATATCCCAGATAGCATGTTAATGTTCCTTTACCAAAAAGCGTCCTGTGAGAAAGGGGGATGTTGTGGTAGTTAATAGTAGGCACCACTAGGGGGAGCTCTACGTCTATATAAGATAGGTTTGGGCTGGGAATAAAGCAGTGGATTGAATCATACTCATGGCGTTCCGTGTGTCTCACTATCACCTGTCTAAGTGATTCTACAAGCGCGTGCATAGTTTTGGCGGTCATGTAGTTCTCAACGGTGTTATAATTTGTGTAATCTGCTTTTCATGTAGCAGTAACAGTTCAGTCTTACTTTACATTAATAAGGGGACAATACTCAACATATACAAATAGGTATACTAGTTGCATGTAAACAACATGAATAGTGTTTGTAGGGAAATGTGAGTTTGGAGTTTCTATAGAATAGGAATAGTGAGTTTATTTGTAATTATTACCTAGCTGACAGCCCAGGGTGAGAGGTTAATGTTTTTGGTAGCATAAGTTTATTGGTTGCTTTATTAGTTGGTTGTTAGCAGTTTTGATTGGCACAAAGCTCTCGACCTAACAAATGCAGCATTACCAAACATGTCCTGCACGCATTCTAGTTTGGATATATATTTATATTTTAGAAAAAGTATGCATAAGCTATATCCATTAGAAAAAGCATTTCTATAGAGAGAAGAAAGACAGAATTAAGACAGACCCATACTGAAGTGAGCCTATTGCTTAATCAAACTGATTCGTCTGAGAGCAGCTGTTGTGAAAGATACTGACAGCATCGTCTACCTTTTCTGTCCATCTTAAATAGACCTGCTACACCCAACCCTGTGCCTGGGAAGTGTAACACATGCAAAATCAATCTACTATCTGCTTGTCGTGCATGCCAGTTTCAAATAGAGCTAAATAGCCGCTTTCTAATCTAATAAACAGATGCTGGTCTGGTATTACAGCATCCCCTCCCCTTGCCCCTACTACGACAAGTTAGCACCGCTATTAGCGACTATTCCTCCCTCACGTCTATTTTGACTGGGTGAGTGTAACAGAGACTGTGTGTGTCTTGTGTCCGACTGTGTGTATCGTGTTTGTTTGAAGCCAGGTGTCCATCGCTGTCCGTTAGAGGGACACAGCAGACCAGTGGCCCACACAAGCTTCACACCCCTGGAGGGATCAGGTACTGTGTTCTCTGTCTGCACACACACACACACACACACACACACACACTAACTAATCAGGTAACAAAGATTCTGAATGATAAGTCCTATTCTCATTACAGCGCCCCCTAAAGGAAAAGTGTGTTACAGAGCTATAAGCACTGCACATGTTGAACACACTCGTCAGAATCACTACTAGTTACTATTTCTACATGCTGGCAGCTTGAGTCCTTGTTCTCAATGTAGATACCTCAGCACGCATGCAGGTAACGTGGCATCAGCAGTAGAAATGTGGGCTGTTTTCCTACTCAACCCTCAACTCATAGAAATGAGGAATGTATCTATCCCAACTCCCAGGTCCTGGTATCTTCTTGCCTTCTGTACATGTACTGGTGTAACAGAGTTGAATTGGTTAACTCACTTCTCAGTTTAAATACCGCCCACCAGTGGCATCAAAATCTAGCTTTTCGGTGGTGTGTTTAGTAGCGGTGTTTACAAGAAGTGGTCACGGTAGTGTCGTAAATGAGGACCCAAGTTTGAACCCAGTGTGGGCAAAGTGCTGGTGGAAGCTATACTGACGAGTGACACAATCTGAAATCAGCAACACTGGGAATATTCATGTACCCATTTATATTTCATCAGCACATTTGTGTCGGCCTCCGCTGCTGCTCTCTGCATGCGTTTCCAGTGCTGCTGTGCATCTGTCACCCTCAAATGTACCCAGGGATCCCATTGTCAAGTTCAAGTTCAAATCAAGTTCAGCTACAGGCTTATCCCACCCAGGTGCAATACGGAGCGGTTCAGACGTTCCTTTATGGCAGCGGACATCAGGCTCTATAACAGTGTTGTAGAGGTGTGCATGTGTGCTATTTCCATCTATCTATCTATCTATCTATCTATCTATCTCTACAGTATCAATCTATCTATCTATCTATCTATCTATCTATCTATCTATCAGACAGACAGACAGACAGACAGACAGACAGATAGATAGATAGATAGATAGATAGACTGATACTGTAGATAGATAGATAGATAGATAGATAGACTGATACTGTAGATAGATAGATAGATAGATAGATAGATAGACAGATAGATACAGTAGATAGACAGACAGACAGACAGACAGATAGACTGATACTGTAGATAGATAGATAGATAGATAGACTGATACTGTAGATAGATAGATAGATAGATAGATAGACAGATAGATACAGTAGATAGACAGACAGACAGACAGACTGTCTGTCTGTCTGTCTGTCTGTCTGTCTGTCTGTCTCTGTCTGTCTGTCTGTCTATCTATCTATCTATCTACAGTATCAATCTATCTAGCTACCTACCCACCCTCTCTCCCTCTGTCTGTCTGTCTGTCTGTCTGTCTGTCTATCTATCTACCTAGGTTCAATTTATTGGCCATTTACATACATACTGAGACATATATGACTGTCTAACGGCAAAATAATTCTAGAGTAGCTGAACGCTGGCACAGCGTAGTAGTAAACAGCAGGGATCCACATCCACGATTGGACAGAACAGACAGCAGCACCCACACCCACGGCCGCACAGCGCCCCCGCGTCCGCAGGGCACCGCTGACCAGCTAGGAGCGATCTGTCGGCCTCCTCAGCCGGAGAGCGTGGCAGTCGTGAGTCGAAGGTCGTCCGGAGGTGGGCCGCGGTTGTGGGAGTCGCACGCCAGCGGTTGTGGATGACCTGCACTGACCACTGGGAGGGGCGAGCTCTGAGCGGGTCCTGCGCTCCTGAGGGTCGACGACACGATGCAGTCCCGCGCGTCGTCGTCCTCCGAAGCCCGCCCACAGTGCGAAGCGTGCCGGCATCGGCGTGAACAAGGCCGCTGCAGAAACCGCGCAGTATTCGGGCAACTGTAGCACTGTATGTGTTATTTGTTTAATATGACACACATGCACACACACACGCCATCACTGTTATCTCAGCTGTGCAAATGTGTTTATTCATCCCACCATTCAATGTATGTTCCTATTAGTATTCTTTCTACAGCATCAAAATGACCATGCACAGCATTCACCTACCACATCATGAGCCAAGGACATACTGAGGAATCTAGGAAGAAATGTCTATAACATCTACAGAGTCTTACTGCTATGTATTTGATTTAATGTGTTTGTTTGTTTTCACGTGGACACTGTGTAGTCGATAGAGTGAGGGAGACAGCTGATGCTGCTGCTGCTGTGGCCGTTCGGGGTAGTGGGTTGTCAAGAGGTCACACTTAGGCCACAGGGGGGGCCACTCCTCTGGGGTATCAATGACACATCTCTATGGGACACTATAAACAGACACAACCCAGACTGACAACCAATGGTGATTAAGACATCATGTTAGGGTGATAGGCGACACATCTGTATGGTCACTCCTCCACCAATCTAGCTCCACTAGGCCCTAAACGGGCAGGCCTAGGTGTGGGGGGTGGGCCGAGAGAGCACTATTTAACGTCTCAACCAAACCTTGAGACTTCGATTTGGAAACGGTACGCAACTCAGCCGGACAGATTCGCTGCTCCCAGCAGGCAGACACGCTGATAACACCATGCGGGGAGGGAAGTCTAAGGCCTTGACTAGCAGAGAAGCAGGGAGAGAGAGAGACTAGGGAAACATCCCAGTGTTCCATGTGATTGTATCTTTGTACAATAAATCTATCATCTGTCGCTGCTTCCAATCCCATGTTGGGTGATTTCATCAATGACTATCACAACAAGAAAGGCAATTAACATCGTGGTTCATAATTAGATGGTGCTGCAACTCTTATCAAGGCTTCTAAAAAAAAATTACACAACGCAGAGCAACAGAAGAAAAGATCTCAAAGGCCAACAATACTGTGATACGTACTCACTTCACCAAGCCTGCAGATTTTCACCTGGTTAACAATATTGGTATATGAAGAAATTCTTACAATTTACACAGAAAAAACAATTACAACTTATAAAATCCTATCAACTTGGCTTGATCCTCACAAGATGTCAGTAAAGAATAGGCTCTTTGCACAAGCTCCACTACTTCCTGAAATTCTACAGGCATATTTATTTCCTGTCCTATACCATTGGATGGAAGTGATTAATCAGGTGTGATCAGGTGTGCCGCACACCTGATAAATCACTTCCATCCAATAGTATAGGACAGGAAATAAGGATGCCTGTAGAATTTCAGGAAGTAGTGGAGCTTGTGCAAAGAGCTTATTTGACCAGTAGAGGGCAGGAGAGGCTCCATCAAACATGCGCCATTCTGCTCCACTCACCACTGTACACCTGCACATGGCACATGCATGTCTAGCCATGACTGATACACTGTGATGTGTCTGGATAAGTTGTCACTTCTGTCATTAAAACATGAATATATACCAGAGATCAGCAACCTATCAAAAGAAAAATTTTTGGCCAAAAAAATAATAAAAATTCTGATGGGAGCAGTGAAACATTTGAGCCTTATAATGAAGGCAGTGTTTCCTGTAGATGCATTTCTTTCGTGGTAACACCCAGGAGGGACACATTAGAGGGAGAAGGGGGTTGTTGAGCATCACACACTTAATTTCCTTCGTTATGATGAATTTTTATTAGACATGGGGTTTGGACTGGCACAAAGGCAAGGCAAGTTTATTTGAACCCAAACGTCCTCCTCGCATGCACACACACAGAGCCACAAAATGCATTCATGGGCGGAGGTCTGTGCTCTCTGAGCACCATTTCTCGTTTTATTATTCGTCTTAAATTACATTTACTCCATAGTCCAACTTCTTAAAACACTTTCCACAAGAAATATTGATGAAATTATGAGATGAAGCTATAGCACCACTAGAGGGCACCATCCTCAATCATCCATCTGTCCTCAGGTCCAGGAGGTGTTGATGATAATCTCCATCATCATCGCCCTGAAGAGTCTGCTGGAACAGAAGCGCTCTCCAGTCCTGAAGGACCTCATGATGGTAGATGGTAAATGGACTGCACTTATATTGCACTTTTATCCTCTCATTCACCCATTCACACACCCAGGGGTGAAAATTAACTTTTTGGCTCACGGTGAGTTACCTGCCAAAGGGACTATAGATGAAAAAATCTACCGGCCAAGTATATATTTTTCAGATAGGCTTCCGAAATCTAGTCGCCAATTGGAAATTTTACCTGCGTTTGGCCGGTGGCAGGTGTTAATTTTCAGCCCTGCACACACCCATTCACGGCAGCTGCCATGCAAGGTGCTAGTCTGCTCATTGGGAGCAATTTGGGGTTCAGTGTCTTGCCCAAGGTCACTTCGACATGTGGACAGGAGGAGGTGGGATTCGAACCACTGACCCAACGATCATTGAACAACCCGCTCTACCTTGTGAACTACAGCCGCCCCATGATCTACCTCCAGGTGTTAGACTGGGTTTTCCTCTACACCATGGTCTCTCACTATCAAGTTCACTATCCACACCATGGTCTCTCACTATCAAGTTCACTATCCACACCATTGTCTCTCATTATCAAGTTCACTATCCACACCATGGTCTCTCACTATCAAGTTCACTATCCATACCATGGTCTCTCACTATCAAGCTCACTATCCACACCATGGTCTCTCACTATCAAATTCACTATACACACAATTATCTCTCACTATCAAGTTCACTATACACACCATGGACTCACTATCAAGTTCACTATACACACCATGGACTCTCACTGTCAAGTTCACTATACACACAATGGTCTCTCACTATCAAGCTCACTATCCACACCATGGTCTCTCACTATCAAGTTCACTATCCACACCATGGTCTCTCACTATCAAGTTCACCATTCCATTTCCATAGAGGCTAGGCGTTTTTGATTTGTGAAATAGGCCTAGAGATTTTAAAATGAGGTCAAGGAGTTCTTTGCATGATGAGCTGCTGGCCATGGAGCTGGAATACAACCTGAAGATGTTCGAGAAGCAGATGGAGAACAAGGTGGCCGACTGCAGCCTGGCCAAGGTAAACAGTTTGTCTGTATATATAGACATACTGTAGGCTGTTTTTTATTGATCATAATGTCCATTTGTCTATCTTTATAATGGATGGATTTTTGTCTTCATAAACAAAGTAACAAAGTGTAACAAAAACAAATGTGATGTGGTGTATCTTGTGAAAATTGTTTGCTAATAATTTTTTTACACATATGTTATGCACTCAATGTATTGTCACATTTTCTGTTTATTTTCTTCTTTTATTAGTAAATAATAACGTTAATACCTGTGGCCACCAGTAGGGGTCGTATGTGTTGTTTGTCTTGTGGACTGTTCTCATTCGTGTGCAGCCGTTGTGAAAGACAACTGAAAGCCTTGTTTTTGTGCGTGGCTGTAAGCCAGCGCACCAATGATAGCAAATGTCCAGTTGTTACTCCCTCCCTCCCTAGCTTCCTCCCTGGCTTCCTCCGTCGTGTTGTTGACCTGCAGTTCTATGTTGCTACCACAAGAGGCAGTGGTCCCAGAACCTGCAGTTCTATGTTGCTACCACAAGAGGCAGTGGTCCCAGAACCTGCAGTTCTATGTTGATACCACAAGAGGCAGTGGTCCCAGAACCTGCAGTTCTATGTTGCTACCACAAGAGGCAGTGGTCCCAGAACCTGCAGTTCTATGTTGCTACCACAAGAGGCAGTGGTCCCAGAACCTGCAGTTCTATGTTGCTACCACAAGAGGCAGTGGTCTCAGAACCTGCAGTTCTATGTTGCTACCACAAGAGGCAGATAGACTGCATTTAACATTTTCGGCCACGAGAGGGCAGCAACAGGATTAGATAGACGTTCCTTGTTCAGTTTCAGCAATAGAGGCAGATAGACTGCATTTACCGTTTTCGGCCACGAGAGGGCAACAGGCTTAGATAGACTGTGTTCCTTGTTTGTCACTGGATGTTATAAGCTATGTAAAAATGTGGTTACCTGGTGGTGCTATGTCAGTTATTGAATTTATGTGCAGTAATTGAACATCTGAAATACTCCTGTTTTTAAATTATACCTACAGTATAGGTGTCTCAGTAATTACCCATTATATATTAGGCTATACTTGCATGTATTTACCAGGTAAATGTTTAGTAATTGTGGACTATGAAAGGGTTACCAAAAAAATGTTCAGTCAGTTAATTTAGCAATAGAAATCCATAAGCCTAGGGCCAATGGGCCTTGGATAGACAATAAACTACCGGTGGAATGTTGGTGGAGCATCCATCGGGGACTCGCTGTAGGTCCGCTAGCCTTGTGTTATCTGGGTTTATCCCTTACCTTTGTCCAGAAACAGAAGTTGAACCAATTGCAGCAAAATAGCTAAAGTTACAGGAATCATCAGTGTAACTGCTTTAGCCACTGACCGCTACCATTAATGTTATGTAAGCTGCTGATAGTTGTTGTGAGCTCATGAGCTATCCCACCTTCTGAATCCTATTTATGGGATTTGATGCATGTTGGGCCACATATTTCTTGAAAACAATCTTTATTTGCAACTCATATTACAATGAAAATGAACCACAATCAATTTGCAGCTAAGTCTGGTTATGTTAAAGCAAAGAAAATAATAAGGAATAAGGCAATCAAAGTGATGACATTACTCATGAGCTCTCAGACTTGGCGAGCAGGTGCACCTGGCAGTGCTGCAGGAAGGCGTCCAGGAAGGGGGCAGGGCCCACAGTGGTGCAGCCTCTGCCGCTTGGCCCCCGGGCCCCTTGGAGACAACGTCCATGTCCGGGCTGCAGACGCTGCAGACCACTACGGCGGGAACACCTCCGCGCACAGGAACTCACCCTTCTCCTCCTGTCTCCTTTCTGGGCCTCCCGGGCCCCTGGCCTCACCGCCTTCTCTGCCAGCTTGGCGGGCCCACTGGGGACCTTCTCCACCCCTGATGACACCACCCCCGCCGCCTGGCACTGACTCTGGGCGTTGTGCAGCTTGGTGTGGGCCAGGAGGGACAGGTGGTGCAGAAAGACCTTGCCGCAGACCTGGTGGCAGACCAAAATGCCTCTGGGCGCAATTGGAGAAACCTACAAACAATCACGAGCAACGAAAGGTGGGTTAGTCGTCGTATCGTCGTATCAAGTAAGTACAGTCGTTGTATCAAACCCGACCCATGTTAGATAAACAGTTGTGATTGGCGTGCCTGACCTGGCAGGGGTACGTCTCGCCCTTTAGGCGTTTGTTGATCAGCGGCCGGGTGCCATCGCCCCGACGGATGTCCTTCTCCTGGCTGTGCTTCTTCTTGCGGTGCAGGTAGAGCTTGGCCGTGCTCGGGAACTCCATGTCGCAGGAGCCGTACGCCAGAACCTTCTGCTTGGTGTCGCCATTGTTCGTCAGAGGCGGCCTTCCTCCTCCTCTTCCTCCTCCTTGTCTGACTTCAGCGGGCCTAGTCCTCTTTTCCAGGAGCCACTCCTTGACGTGGTAGGTCCTCTGTTGGCTGTTGAGGCCCGCAGGAGAGTGGAAGTTCTTACCGTAGTACGAGCATGGGTACGGTGCAGCAGGCGGGGGTCGGGGCCGTCTGTGGTGGCGTCGGGGCTGTTGGAGGCATCCGAGGCGGGGAACCACACGGCCTCAAAGCCGGGAGTGGGCGAGTCGAGAGCAAGAGGGCTATTGTCATTGTCAGGGTTTTACAGATCACTGCAGCTGGACTGCTGGTGGCGGAGCAGCACCTGCTTCTGGCTGAATGTCCATCGGCAGGGGGCACAGGCGACATCGGCGACTTGTCGCGGGGGCCCTCGGGGTTGGAAGTTGGCCACCGCTTCCGTCGCTCCCACGCTGCCGAGACACGGATCAGCACAGTTCGCAAGGGGGGCGTCGTCATCCTCATCATCGTCGTCACGGAGATCGTCGTGGAGATGGCAGTGCAGCTGCAGGGAGGAGAGCAGGGAGAAGGCATTGCAACCGGCCGCACACTGGTGGGGGGGCGAAGTGTCCAGAGCTGCTAAGTTTATTTTTGAATTTCAAGGGGCGTTATCAATGGTGGCAGACCAAAATGCCCTGGATGCAATTGGATAGACCTACAAACAATCACGAGCATCGAAAAGTGGGTTAGTCGTCATATCATTGTATCAAGTAGGTACAGTTGTTGTATCAAACCCGACTCACATTAGAGTTGTGATTGGCCATCCAATGAGTTTTCTCCAGAGGGTGGCTGGGGTCTCCCTGAGAGATCGGGTGAGAAGTTCAGTCATCCAGGAGAGACTCGGAGTAGAGCCGCTGCTCCTTTGCATCGAAAGGAGCCAGTTGAGGTGGTTCGGGCATCTAGTGAGGATGCCTCCTGGGCTGGGAGGAGGCCGCTGGGTAGACCCAGGACTAGGTGGCGGGACTACATCTCCGTACTGGCCTGTGAGCGGCTAAAGATTTCCCAGACAGAGCTGGTTGATGCTGCTAGGGAAAGGGATGTCTGGGGCCCCCTGCTGGAGCTGCTGCCTCCGCGACCTGACCCCGGATAAGCGGATGACAATGGATGGTGTAGGTGGAGTTCAGCAGGTTGGAGAACAGGCCGTGGTCACAGTGGTGTGGAGAGTTCAGCAGGTTGGAGAACAGTCTGTGGTCGGGGTGGGTGAGATCTCTGCAACCTGAATGAAAAATTTATTTTTTAGCTTGAAATTGGGTACCGGTGCAACAAATGTGTATTTTATAAGTAAAGCATGACATTTCTAGTTAGTATATCCTATACCATCATTTACCAGATGTGGAGTTCCGCAGGTAGGAGAACAGGCCGTGGTCAAGGTGGTGTGGAGAGTTCAGCAGGTTGGAGAACTTGCCGTGTTTAGGGTGGTGTGGAGAGTTCAGCAGGTTGGAGAACAGGCCATGGTTGGGGCAGTGTGGAAAGTTCAGCTCGTTGGAGAACAGGCTGTCATTGGGGTGGTGTGGAGAGTTCAGCATGATGGAGAACAGGCCATGGTTGGGATGCTGTGGAGAGTTCAGCTGGTTGTTGAACAGGCCGCCATTGCGGCATTGTGGAGAGATGAGAGGTTGGAGAACAGGCCGTGGTCGTGGTGGTGTAGATTGTTTAGCAGTTTGGAGAACAGGCCATCATTGGGATGGTGTGGGGAGCTCAGCAAGTTGGAGAACAGGCTGTAGTTTGGGTAGTGTGGAGAGTTCAGCAGGTTGGAGAACAGGCCTTGGTTGGGGTGATGTGTAGAGTTCAGCAGGTTGGAGAAAAGGTCATCATTGGGGTGGTGTGGAGAGTTCAGCAGGTTGGAGAACAGGCCGTAGTTGAGGTGGTGTGGAGAGTTCAGCATCTTGGAGAACAGGCTGTCATTGGGGTGGTGTGGAGAGTTCACCAGGTTGGAGAACAGGCTGTCATTGGGGTGGTGTGTAGAGTTTAGCAGGATGGAGAACTTGCTGTGGTCGGGGTCGTGTGGAGAGTTCCCCAGGTTGGAGAACAGGCCATGGTTGAGGTGCTGTGGAGAGTTCAGTAGGTTGGAGAACAGGCCGTGGTCAGGGTGATTTGGAGAGATCAGCAGGTTGGAGAACAGGTCATCATTGGGGTGGTGTGGAGATTTCAGCAGATTGGCGAACAGGCTATGTTCAGGGTGGTGTGGAGAGTTCAGCAGGTTGGAGAACAGGCAATGGTCACGATGGTGTGGAGAGTTCAGCAGGTTGGAGAACTTGCGGTGTTCAGGGTGGTATAGAGAGTTCAGCAGGTTGGAGAACAGGCCGTCACTGTGGTGCCGTGGAGAGTTCAGGATGTTGGAGAACAGGCTGTCATTGGGGTGGTGTGGAGAATTCAGCAGGTTGGAGAACAGGCCATGGTCACGATGGTGTGGAGAGTTCAACAGGTTGGAGAACTTGCTGTGTTCAGGGTGGTGTGGAGAGTTCAGCAGGTTGGAGCACAGGCAATTATTGGGGTGGTATGAAGATTTCAGCAGGTTGGAGAACAGGCCATCATTGGGGTGGTGTGGAGAGCTCAGCAAGTTGGAGAACAGGCCGTAGTTGGGGTGGTGTGGAGATTTCAGCAGGTTGGAGAACAGGCAGTGGTTGGGGTGATGTGTAGAGTTAAGCAGGTTGGAGAACAGGTCGTATTGGATTGGTGTGGATAGTTCAGCAGGTTGGAGAATAGGCTGTGGTCGGGATCTCTGCTGATGCTGAGACCATTGTGCAGGCAGTGTTTTTGAAAAATGTATTTTTTTGACTTGAAATTGGGTACCGGTGAAACAATTGTGCATGTTATAAGAAATTGCATGACATTTCTAGTTTGAATGGCCTATACCATAATTTTATCAGATGTGGAGGGAAGCCACCTGACCCCTGAGGACCGTGAGAGGTAAAATCCAAGATGGCCGCTAGTGCCTTGGGTCTAATTTCCAAACACGCTCAATTTTGGAACCAGTGTAGAAAAACATATAAGGTGTCATATCCAACTAAATTGGGGATGTACAGTATACATTCTTTTGAGCCTGCCAGAACCCAAGGATCAAGGTCAAGGTCAAATTAACGTAGCAAGTGTTTTAATGTTCTGCTCGAGTACTACCTGGGCTGGAGTAATGTTCTCTAGTTCCAGACTTCTGTGTGGATAGCTGTTTCAAGACATCATTCATGCCGTACTACTCACTTGTTGGTTTGTACATCAGCACCACAAATCTCTCCAGCAGTAACTGATTGTTCATGGACCTCGCT
This sequence comes from Borostomias antarcticus, assembly GCF_949987555.1. Classification (NCBI taxonomy): domain Eukaryota; kingdom Metazoa; phylum Chordata; class Actinopteri; order Stomiiformes; family Stomiidae; genus Borostomias; species Borostomias antarcticus. The sequence continues at coordinate 932,841 of NW_028175837.1, forward strand.
TGGTATGCATAGCTCATTGAAAGCATCATTCACCTCTGAGAAAGACTTCCATGTCCCCCCCCCCCCACACACACACACACGCACAAACACACTAGAGATGGACAAATGAATGAGCAACAAATCTCTTAGTTAATTTACGAACAATGTTTATTAAATAGATTGAGTGTGATGATGTTCCATCAGCATGACCAGGTAGATGATCCTAGTAGGGATATCGTGAAAAGATAAGAGACATTAGATTAGGATGATTAAATATAGGCTCACCAAGACAGCACATAGTTATACTTTAGACGTATCATCAGGCCTATTTATTAAATACATAAAGACAATGTTATCGAAATATGTAAATTATCCAGCTATCGAAATATGTCCAGTATGTCCACATCTCGAAAAATACAATTCAACAATTTACATGGCTAGAGAGCAAATTGTTTGTTAGCCTGAAACTATTAGGGCAATTTGGACATTTAAAATGTTATACTATTATGCAGTCCTACTCATATAAGCTAGCATGTAAAATGTTTCAGCTAAAATTAATTATGCATTAATTACTTTCTAGCCAGCTTGTCACATTAAAATTACAGGCTCTGTTCAGTTTAATTCAATCATAGCACAACTTTATTGTTGCAAGAAAACTGTTAGCTAGCTTACAAAATCAAAAGGCATCTGTAATGTTGCAATGTTAGCTAGCTAACAAGCAACGTGTTACAATCCTAATCAGGTTAGCTAGAATGCAAAAAAAAACAAGCATGTTCTTATGAATAAAGTTTCAGACTCAACAATCACATACCTTCATCCTGTGTTATTTTATCCATCTGCAACATTATTCCCATGAGCGCCAGTCCAGCAGGTTTTTTTTAAGAGCTAGGGCTGGCCCGGAACATTCAAAATTCAAAGTTCGCAATTTTCAGAATGTGTTTCTCAGTTCAGAATTACGTCGATTCTTTTAGGATAGGTTAGCCTATTAAGCCTAGATAACCTCAGCATATGATAAAATAAAAAAGCACACGCAACATGCGTTGATGCACGATGGCGACTGCAAAGAAATCCGTGGAAATATTGGAGCGCATATTCAAGGCTGGATATAACCAGACAAGGAATTCCCTTCTCCTTGACAGTGGAAAAACTGGTCCTCTTGGCACACAACCTGAGAGAGTATAGGCTAGGTAAGGCTTATTTCACAAGACAACCCGTGTCCATGTTCATTATTAGGCTATTTATTTGGTCGGTGGTTGTAATATCCTCATTTCATTCTTAGGTTATTCAGATGTAGCCTACCTACATTAATGGCCTTTGGATTCATTTATATTACAATGTTTATGGTACTATATGCCTGTTTTCGATTTGATAATAAATGTTTATTTGCCAGAGAGCTTGTCCAACAGTGTCTGATTGTATCATGCTCAGCTTGACTATAATGTCGCCCTCCATTGGATCAATAGTGAACTGCAATTTTTTTTTCTCTTTGACAACAAGAGGACCATCTGGAAGCGCTCAAAGAAAAGTTCATACTGAGCTGCAGTAGAACATTCAGTTTTATGAGGCCAATATTCTTCATGAGGGCTCTGGGAATTAGTAGAGCTACTGTGCCAATACCAAGATTTGTTTATTAGTAGGGATGTAACGGTATGAACATTTCATATCACGGTTATAGTGACCAAAATTACCACGGTTATCAGTATTATCACGGTATTGTATGCAGAAAATGCTCGAAAGGTACTGATACACAGACATCATTATCATTATTATTCTTTTTCAATCATTTACTCAATCACTCATGCACACACACACACATACACGTTTTCTCCATTGATCTTCTTTATACAAAAATGAAAGTGAAACTAAATGTGCACGACTAGCCTACAGCAGCAGAATGTGTAGTGTTTTACAAAAATAGGTTACACTGAAAGCTTCAGTTTACATTATTGACACAAGCTACTAGCAAGTTAGAGAAACCATGATATTTTCCATCCTTTCTAAAGTCCCCACATGCAAGTTAACTTCAGACGTAGCCGTCTAGGTTGAAACATCTCCACTGCTCTGCCTTCCCCCATACTTGTGAACAAATCACAACAACACAACAACAAATCCACGTTGACTGTGGACAGTATTTACCGTGGTTTATAAGTCAAACACGGTTTTAATGCTAATTTAATTTTGAGATGGTAATACTAACCGGTAACCGTTTGTTCCCTATTGGAGGAGAATGTGTACCAGGACTGCACCATATCCAGCTCTTGCTCATTGCTTCAGTTATTCATGCACCATGGAAAGTACAGTACATGTAGCACTGAAGGACAATTAAAACTGAACTGAAAAGAATGGAGGATCTTGGAGTCATTGTGAAACAGAGCGCACCGGGTTAACAGTATGGTAACAGAAGTGAAGCCCAAGAAACTCAGAATCTGCATCGATCCACAAGGTCTTAACAAAGCCATAAAGAGGGAACGCATTGGCATTGGGAGTCAGAGCAACAGAAGAGCTTAGAAATTATGAAGCTTCTTGTGAGAAGTGTCCCAGTGTTAAAGTACTGCGATGTTAACAAAGAAGTAATACTGGCAGTGGACGCAATGCCTGGGAGCAGTGATACTGCAAGATGAACAGCCAGTTGCGTACGGCTCGAGGTCTCTCACTGTGAGAAAAGGTACGCTCATATAGAACAAGAGTTGTTGGCGATTGTTTATGGATGTAATAAATTCCAGCAATACATCTACTGTAAGACAGTACGAGTGAAGACGGATCACAAGTCCCTTGAAACACTGTTTAAGAAATCTCTCCAAAAAGCTCCTCCAAGAGGACAATGATGAGACTACAGTCCTACAATCTGCATGTCAGTTACAAGCCTGGTAAAGAGCTGTACACCGCAGACATGCTGAGCCGAGCCTAGACGAGCCGATTTACTAGTACATCTACTATCAGCTCATCTACTAATCTCAAAAGAGAAGCTGAACACGAGAACTGCAACAGCCGATGAGTGCAGATGGCCATGTGAAGTGATCCAGACAGGGTGGCCAGCAGAAATATGACAAGTTTCAGCAGACACATTTACATTACACTACATTACAGTCTTTAAGCAGACGCTTTTATCCATAGCGACTAACAATAATTGCATTTAACGTAGGAAGAGCCAATGTACTACTACTTGCCAGAACTCACAAGTGCATCTTCCCTCTAAAACAAGTGACTAAGAGCATAATCTAGTGCTGAAGGCAAAGTGCAAGAATAGCAATCTAAAGTACAGTGCAATATAATATAATACAATAAAATACAATAAGTGCTTAGGCGGGGGGATTGTTGTAGTACACCTGACGGAAACATCTCCAAGAGAAATCTGTGACACCTGCTGAAGACCAGATAAATTACTTTTTTACAAGCACACCCTCTAGACCTGGAGAACTGTCCTTCAGTCAACAGTGCAACTGCAGAGAGTAACAGCCCAGTGCAATCACCTGCACTGTCATCCTGTGCTCAGCGGGAATTATGTCACATGTGCGAGTCATGCCGGAGGCGTTTTGATGAATCCCAGCTGTGGACAAATGTCACTTCATGGACAGCGACGGATGTGGTGAAATTCCAAGACGCAGTGTTATGGCAAGGTAGTATATCCCAATTGCATGTGTATTGCATGCAAAGTACGCACTTTCAATGGGAAGCTGTAGTACGTACTGGTAGTAAAAGGTAGAGATATGCGATTCGGAATGCAACCAACATTTACTTTATATATGCTTTGATAGAAAAAACAAACATTTCATGCAGGTAGAGGGTGTTCTCCACCAATAGAGTGCTAAGCGGAAGCAGGAAGTGAAAACCACCATGGGACCTTAAAGGACAATGCTCGTTTTTGACAACCTGGACCTTATTTACGACATATTATAAGACGTTTGACTCACCGAGATCACTTTGGTGTAGTCCGGAGGCATGTAGAAGAAATTTAAAATCCAGCGCGAGCCAGTATATCCATGTAATGGCGGTGGTCGAGGCACTTAGAATGCAGTTTCTAAAAATCGATTTTCTGCCGCGAAACAGTTGTTTTTATCAATCTGTCTTGATGAATCGCTAGTTGTGCTTACATAGAGCATAGTCCTGTTGTGTTGTTTTTCACATGCCTCTGTAATATGATCTTTAGAAACGTCTTTAGACACGAAATAGCTTCCTCACTTGCTCCAGCACGCATGCGCACAGCGTGCTGGAGCAACGATTGCGCGCTGTGCGAATTCGTGCTGGAGCAAGTGAGGAATAGGGCTTAAAAACGAAATTATTTTTCAATCGGTTCGCTCCGAGCAGAACCAGCATATTTAACGTTTCCGTTCTCGTGTTCCGCCACCAACATAGCGTTCCTGAACCGGTTAAGAACGAAAAATAACGTTCCGTTCACCGTTCCGGGGGTAGCCTATTAAGACTCTATAGGCCTACAGTATTTCTTGTAAGGTAGGCTATAACCTAATCAACAAGTCTAGGGTTGTGGTGTGTGGTGGCCTTATTGCCAACAATATTAGCCTTGGTGATGTGTGCTGTAGTGTAGCCTTGTTGATTATTTTACAAGAAATACGCAACATTAGTCCTATTCCCGTATGCCCTTAATCCACACCGTAAACTATGCACAGGTCTATCTTAAATCATCATCATAGCTCATCATCCTTTTAAAAATATTTTCTTGTAGGCTACTGTTGCTGCAAGCTATTTTATTCTGCGCCTGTAGGCCTATTGTTTGTTTATTATTTTGTTTTATGTTTTATGTTATTTATAAATAATTAGTCACCTCATTCATTCATCTGCGCAATCCCTATTGTTTATGCTGCGTTCCTTTTGTATGGGAGCTCCGGATTTGGCGTCTATACGCCTAATACGTAGCCTATCGTCTGGCATCCGCGGTCTTTAATATTATAGTCATTTAACTTATGCTATTCAATGATCAGGGTTGCACGGCACATTGTCACTAAAGTGTGCTCATATTAATTAATGTAGCCTAATCATTTGGTTTGTGAAAGTCAAGACGTGACGGAAACCTGTGCAACAATAGGCTATGACTAGATTCCAAGAGGCGCGCTCGCTTTCACAGCCTAATTGCCGAGTAGAACTCTGAAGGAGGTAGACCATTAAATTTGCAAAACATAGGTTTATGCATACTAGTATACATCCAAGCAACTGTCACAAAGTACTCCGTGTTTTAAATAGCCAAACCATACTTGGAGCGAGATGCGCAACGAGTGAAAATTGGCTTCCGCTGAATGTTGGTTATAAAGATAGAGGAACTTTATTGCAGACACGCAGGTCCATATAAAACATTATATTTGCACAGTAGGCAGGTCCATATAAAACATGATATTTGCACAGTAGGCTATTATTTCTTTTACTTTATTATTTGCATCATTCTTTGTGGACCAATGTTGGAATAAATTTGCCTTCGAACGTTATTGCCCACTCTGACATCAGCGGTCTTTATGTGAAATCTAGTTTTAGCCTACTGAAACATTACAGGCTAGCCTACTCTTCTTCAATTAAACCAAATAAATCACATTGATATCTTTGCTAACTAATAAGCTGTAAGGACAGGCTGAACTACTGTTTTGCACTGGCAAACAAAGGAGAGTGTGTGACAGCCCTGCGCAACGCGTGCAAATTGGCTGCCGCTGAGTGGTTGGGAAACATCAAGAATAGCCATGCATCTTAGCTTGCAGAGTTTGAGAAACATCCTCAATTTTTCTAAATAGCACTTGTTGTAGAAACTTGGGAATCCTGTTTTTAGACTAGTCATGTAATCGGTTACAAAACCACCGTCTAGTCGTCAGTGAAAATAGTCGCTGCGCACATCCCTAGTCTGAACTAGGCTATGGTGTGTTGTTGTAATATCTAAATCTCTTCATTTCGCTAAGCAAGCATTTAAGATCCTGACTGTGAAATAGCCTAACAGATTTAGTGGCCTAGGCTACATTACAAAAACAGGACAAGATGTAGGCTACAAATTTAATAAATTTAATTTAGCCTATTCGGCCATAAAAGGCTCAGCTTTCTTATTTTTTTAAAAAATATTTTTTAAGTTATATAGGCCTACTACAAAGAATGAAAAAATAACGTTATAAACCGGTTTTAAAGATTTCAAATTAACGTTTCTGTTCTGGAACAATTAAAGACCATTTTGTTTTCGTTCCTGTTTCTGTTCCTCATAAAATACCGTTCGTTTTCGTTTTTCGTTTCCGTTCCTTGAACCGGTTCGGAGCCTTGGTGAGGAAGCTATTTCGTTTCGAAAGACGTTTCGAAAGATCATGGCATGTGAAAACCACAACAGGCCTATGCTCTATGTAAGCACAACTAGCGATTCATCAAGACAGATTGATGAAAACAACCGTTTCGCGGCAGAAAATAGATTTTTAGAAACTGCATTCTAAGTGCCCCGACCACCGCCATTACATGGATATACTGGCTCGCGCTGGATTTTTAATTTCTTCTACATGCCTCCGAACTACACCAAAGTGATCTCGGTGAGTCAAACGTCTTATAATGTCGTAAATAAGGTCCAGGTTGTCAAAAACAAGCATTGTCCTTTAAATTGGAAAAAATATGGATGGTAGTGAACGGTGGATGACAAATAATTTTTTGATCCCGTTTTAATTGTGCCATATGACCACAACATGTGTTTGTCAATTTAAAACATAAATTTTACTGATCTCTGTTAACTCGCAAGTTAGCTAATATTAGCTAGCTGACATTAACCAAAACCTTGTGTGGGATATTTTGATTCTGAGATAAGCCTGCTAATTAGGTGTTTGGTTGTGGCTGCATTCTTTTTAGATAATCACCGGCTGGCCAATCTTCCTGTTTCCACTTAGGCACTCTATAGGGATGAGTTCATCAATATATTATCTGTAGGTTACCAGCTACAACATGAACTAGTGTTTATGCCATTAGTCGGCCCTGAAACCATGAAGGAATGGGAGAGTAATACACTGTGTTGGGTTCATTGTGGCAACCATTTATACCACCACAATGGATTTGAAATTTAACAAGATGTGCTTTAAGGGGAGACACTACAGTCAAAATGGTGTTTTTTCTACATAAATTTTAATTTCAGTATACGTCTGTTTAATTTGATTTATCCATACTATATGATTGGAAAGTGTGCCATAGGCTGTTAGACTAGTTATTCGTCTTAACTGAGGCTGAGGCTGCAGTCTTGGATCAACACTGACTGCCTGTAACGTTAACTAGAAATAGCTGGCAAGCCTACAACTAAACAAGGCATCGTTGCTTAATCTCATGAGTGAAAACATCTTAGTAAATTGCATTCTCTAACGTAAGACTAACTGTTACCCCATCTACCGGTATGTTCTGCCAGAGAGGCTGCTGTCTCACTGACGTTATATAGGTTAGCTAGCTAGCAATAGAAATAGCTGGCTTTTCTACAACTGAACGAGAGCAATATATTGAATGAAAACAGCATACAATGTAAAGTGAGCTAGCGCACAACAGTCGTAAACCATGTTTTGATTAGCATTTATTTATGATGCCCATGCTTGCAGCAAACAATCTTGGCTGCAGTGATGTGGTAGCTACAGTAGCACGAGCGAACGTTATGACAGCATGTTGACGCTGACTTGCTGTGTGCCTCGTGTTGACTTATATTAGATAAAGGTGACCATTAATCGATCTCGTGAGTTTTTCTGGTCATTTGGGGGGAATGATTGTGTTCACAAAAGATACTAACATAACCAGTTCCTCTGTTTACAAGCGAGATCACGAGAGCCGAGTACAGCGAGAGCCGCGGAGTCTCAGTCTGACTTTGAAAGCGCTCTGTCTGGAGCTTCCAGTAAATGAAACCACGCATGCGCAGGCTGCGCAGCTTACAACCAATCACAGACATGCTTGTGTTTTAGTAAATTTGGGTTTAGGTTCTCCAGACTTTTTCAGAGAACAGTTTCGCACTAAATCCCTCACACGATTCTCTCCGCCTCAGTCAGTCGCAGTACGAGTTTGTCTGAGGTAACACCAGTCAGCTGTTATTTCTCGTGTCCAGTCCACTGTCTGAGGCGAGTTATCAGGCTCATTAGTTAGTAGGGAATTGATTGATTTTTTTGGTAACAGAACTAGGACTACTGTTTTAATATTGTGGGGCATGAGTCAGACTCGGCGTATGTCCACTGCTTGAGTTAACATCGGCCAAGTTGAGCCAACACCTGCAGCTCCTTAGCTTGTAAGGTGTCACTAAGCAAATTCTTTCTCTCCTCTCTAGATGAAACGGTCTGCACCTTGTGTTACGGGACACTCTTCAGCCTCACCTGGACGCTAGCTAGTAGGCTAACTTGCCAGCTCATCAGCGTGTAAGGAATGGCACTGCAGTATTTTCTTTTATCTTCCCTCTCTATATTTTCACTTTTTTGATAGTTAAGCTGTCTCTTGGTCATAGTCATACACATATAACGACACTGTTGGAACGTGTCTGCTGCTTGTCTGAGGTAACGCCAGTCGGCTGCTATTCATCGTGTCCAGTCCAGCTGAGGCGAGCTATCAGGGTCATTAGTTAGTAGGGAATTAAAATATCCTGTTTTGATTTTTTTGGGTAACAAAACTACTAGGACTACTATGTTTTAATATATTGTGGGGCATTAGTCAGACTCGGTGTATATCCACTGCGTTTTATTGAGAGAAATGACAGAGGGTGGACTTAAGCAATGTAGGCCTAATTGAGACATTTGCGAGGATGAAGAAAAGAAGAACACAGTTCAGATAGTCTACACATTCCAAGAATAGCCTACTTTTAAATATTTTTTGTCATTTTCATGTGTTAAACAAATTTTTTGATTAGCCTACATTGGACTATTAGGCTTTTACCATGACCTGTTGCCTCTGAGCGAATTGAGTGAAAATACCGTATAGCCTTGAGCCTAGTGATTTGTCTTACAGTACATTAGTATGGCTATACTATTTGTTGTGGAGTTCTAGCACATACTAGGCCTACTGGTGACTACATAACTGCAGTTGATGCCTGGAAGTGCTGTGTCATGTTTAGTCTGGTCTCTTATAATAAAGAACACGTCTTTTGTTATCCCCGGTCCTCGTTCTTATGTAGAAATAAGTTTATATAGCTCCAGTATATCACAGCTATATGTTTCAGCTGGTACAAATTAAGATAAATTCAATAGGCTATTTTAATGAATATATTATTAGAAACATATTTTTCATTGACAGACAGGCTAGGGGCCCCTTTGAGGTGAAAAAAACCCATGGGAATAAAAGTGAATCTATGCCCCTGACAATGACCCAAAGCATTCAGCGAAAGCAAGACAAGAGTTTTTCAAGGCAAAGAAGTGCAATGTTCTGCAATGGCCAAGTCAAACACCTGACCTGAATCCAACTGAGCATGCATTTCACTTCCTGAGGACAAAACTGAAGGGAAACGGCCCAAAGAACAAGCAGGAAGTGAAGACAGTTGCAGTAGAGGCCTGGCAGAGCATCACCAGGGATGAAACCCTGCGTCTGGTGATGTCTGTGGTTCCAGACTATTGACTGTAAATGATTTGCAACCAAATATTAAACATGGCAATTTGATTCATGATTTTGTTAGTTTGTCGAACTACTTTTGTCCTTTAAAAGGGAGGTTGGGTACATATAAAATGTGTTGTAATTCCTACACCTGATTTGGATGTAAATACCAGAATTAAAGTTGAAATTCTGCATTTAAAGCATATTTATGTTTCATTTAAAATCCATTGTGGTAGTGTACAGAGCCAATATGATGAAAATTGTGTCAATGTCCAAATATTTATGGACCTAACTGTATACCAATGGTTCTTGCCACAATGAACCCAACACTGTCGCATTCAGTATTGGTTGGTGGAGGACAGTAGAAGACTGCCTGGGAAACGACGAAAGACTCCCCATTGGTCAATGATGCTTTCAATGAACCGCTATGCCAAGTGAGGTCAGTGAAGAATCAGTGTTACTGCTGCAGAGATGTGTGGTGCTGATATATCACCCCAACAAGTGAGCAGCAAGGACATAAAAGATGCCAGGAAAGAGCTCTCCGCACAAGTCTGGAACTAGAGAACATTCTTCCAACCCAGGTGGCACTCAAGCAGAACATAAAGAGTACATGCTACGTAATTTGACCGTGACCTTGATCCTTGGTTCTGGCATTCTTAAAAGTATCACTAAATGAGTGTGCATCTCCAATTTTGTTGGAAATTACACCTTAAATGTTTTTCTACAATGGTTCCAAAATTAAGCATGTTTGAAAATTTGAGGTTGACTCTCACTTACCCCCACATCTGAAAATAAACCTTATGGTAAGTATTATAGAACATTGCACAATTGTTGTGATGTCTGTCTGTCTGTCTGTCTGTCTGAGGGTGTTGGTCTCTGATATTTTTGAAAATATCGAAAAATCTGCAAGAGGACAAAGACACAGACGTCTGGGTCAGTGACTTTCATTACAAATACATTCACATATCCACAGTATATTGTCAGTCACTGATTTTGCTTGTGTGTTTTCAAATACTGTGAAGAAAACACAGGTGATGCTAAAGGTATACTATGTGGCTATACTCTCACCTTTGCAATGGTTGTTCTTTTTCCTCTACCAGCAGATCCTGCGTCTTATTTTACTGTTTCTCCCTTCTTTTCCTGTTTCTCCCTTTTCGTCATCTTTCTCTTTCTCCTCTTTCTGTTTCTCTTTCTCCTCCTCTCCCCTGGCCTTCTTCATCTCCTCCTCTTCTTTCCACTTTTTCATGTCCTCGGTTTCCTCCCGGTACTTTACAGCCATCTTCTCTTTCTGCTTTTCCATTTCCCTTCTATCCTTCTCCTCTTTCTCTTTGCTGTCCACCATGTCCATGTACCTTATGAAGGTCAGGAAGTTCTCGTTTTTCTTCCGGTGCTTCTCTAGAGGCTTCATCTCTTTCAGTTCCTTTTCTTTCTGCTTTCTATCTTTCTCCTCTTTCTTTTTCTGTTTCTCCTCCTCTTGCCTGGCCTTCCTCTTCTCTTTCTTTTCCTGCTGTCTCATCTTAAATTCACTCCACATCTTTTTCAGGCGAGCAAAGATGCCCCCAGATGTCTGAGATGGCCGCTGGTCACTGGTCGCCAGCTCCCTAGAGGGACACTGAACAGCAATTTCAGACATCTTGGCTGTCTCCCCCCTCCACCCCTCATCTTCCTCCCTCAACTCCGTCCTCAACCTTTTCATCCTCTGGTCCAACTCCCTGATCATGACGGCCATCATGTTCTCCAGTTGCATCTGCTCCATTTTCTGGCTCTTTACCTCTCTCTCCTTCATCATCCTGGCCGTCTCAATCCTCCTCCCCTTTTCTTCCTCCCTCAACTCCACATTCAACCTGGACATCCGCTGGTCCAACTCCCTGATCAGGAGGTACTTCTCTCTCTCCTGGCTCCTTTCCCCTCTCTCCTCCAGGCATTTATTAACCATCTTGGCTATCTCGTTCCTCCTCGTCTCCTCTTCCTTCCTCCTCCTCCCCTCATCTTCCTCCCTCAACTCGACCCTCAACGCGGTCATCCGGTCGTCCATCGATCTCGTCAGGAGGACCTGAATGTGCTCCAGACTCCCCTCCGACTTCCCAGGTCTCCTCTTCTCCTCCTCCTGCCTCCCCCTCCCCTCATCTTCCACCCACGCCTGCCTCCTCAACCTGGGCATCTGTGGGCCGACGAGGTCCCTCTTCCTCTCCTGGCTCTGCGTCTCTCTGTCCTTCAGGTATTCCTCTACCATCCTGGCTGTCTCGCTCCTCCTCATCTCCTTCTCCTGCCTCCTCCTCCGCTCGTCTTCCTCCCTCAACTCCCTCTTCATCATGGCCATCCGGCGGCGCATGTCTCTGGCCACGTTCTGCAGCTGCTCCTCCACCCAGACAGTCTCGCAGGGCTTTGTCATTCCTAAAGGCTATGGGGGTCAGGGGGGCACAGGGACAACCAGTCAGTCACACCGGGGTCACATTCATGCAGTCAATACACTGTAGTACAGTGATCATAAGATATCACAGTGCATTGGCTACTCCTAGCATGGCACAGTACGATTATACATAGCTTCAGTGTTGCAAGATGTCACAGTGAACTGGCTACTGCTATTAATAGCAGAGCAATACAATACATCACAGTACAGTACTGCTCCTAATAGGTTATGTACCAATTTACATTACAGCAAGCATACTGTAGTCATACAGCACTTTACAACACAGAACAGTGGGCCCATACCTAGCTACTGTATACAGGTAGTTTAGGTGCAAAGCGTCTGAGCATCAAGAGACTAACAAGCTGCACGCAGAGTGAACAGTCATCATGTATTGCAAACATAAAGGCAGCAGCAAGAAAAGATGAGAGAAAGGAACAGGATGAGAAGGTAGCAAAGCTGCTGGTCAAAGCTACCAGTCTGCTGGTCAGTTTTGAGTGTCTGTAGCTATCTGGTACACTACAGGGAAAATAGTAGGCTAGATAGTTGGCTAGATAGTAGGCTAGTGCTGATGATTTCTGTCACAGCATACACTGCATGCCCTCTCCAGTCCCCTAATAGGTCTTATTTCATTTCCACTTGACTACTAACTTGATTGAGCATGCTACATTTGAGCAGTAGGATGATAATATGGCTAAAAGGTAGGCTACAAGATGCACAGTGCACAGGCTACTCCTATCATGGTACAGTAATCCTACAAATACAGTAACTTCAGTTTTACAAGATGCCACAGTGCACTGGCTACTGCATGAATAGCAGGGCAATACAGTACCATGCTCCTTCAATAGGTTAATATACCACTTTATATTACAGCAATACTACAGCCTATATTTGGATATACATGATTTTACAACACAGCACAGTAGGCCTACTGTAGCTAGATAACACTTTACAAAACAGCAAGCAAAACAATATAAAATTATTATTATCATTATTGTTATTATTATTATTGATTCACTAATTAAGAGGAGGTTCACCCAGGAACTCATATTACCCAGACACATCACTGTTAGTCCTGTAATCAACCAGTATCGCTCTCAACCTGAACATAATTTCTAACCTGGTTAAACAAAGTTCTGAGAGAAATGTTCTGTATTCTGTCTTCAATTGGAGGTGTTTTTGTCAAAGACAGTAATACAGAATAATTTCAGAAAATTCCAACTCTAAAGTCTATCCCTATTATGGACTTACTTGTTTTCTCTAAATTAGTGTGTCAAATCCAGAAGTCACTAGCTACTCTGATGAGGTGGAATCGGATCACTGACTATTTAAGTGTCTGCCTCAGTAACGTCTACTATGACGTCATAAGCAAGGGGAGATGTAAAGTGACGAAACGCCCTCTAGTGGTTTTTATTAATAATAAATAAAATAAAAAATGTTTTGGGCTGCATTGAGTTATTATTCACATAGTTTCTGAGACACATTGAGTCACTGTTTATTGATTTTGATTATATGTTGCAGTTTAAAGACAGAATAAAAGGCTTTACAATAGGTTTTGGAACACTGGGTGTAAACTGACTACAGTTCATATGATGCACACACCCCGTGCTTCCTCGCTATGTCAATAGATTCATCTGTCTCGTTCTGTCGGTAACGCTTTATAATACAGCCTGTGTCTTACAGTGTAATACCAGTGTCTTACACTCTCTTACCAGTGTCTTACCCATACCGAGTACTTACATGTAAGTGCGGGGTACCGGTAGTCTAGGGGTACCGGGTACTTACAGGTAGTTATGGGGTAGCCTACTTACCGGGTACTTTCATGCAAGTACTCCAAACCTACCTGTAAGAACCCCGTACTTACCTGTAAGTACCCCGTACCTACCTGTAAGTAAAAGTACCTATGCTACTGTGCACGCCATGTACGTACCCGGTAAGTACCCCGTACCTACATGTAAGTACCCGGTATGTACCCCGTACCTACATGTAAGCAGGGCTGAAAATTAACACCCGCCAATGGCGGGTAAAATTTAGATTTGGCGACTAAATTTCGGAGGCTATCCGCCACGCTGGCGGGTAAATGTTTGTACCAATAGAGTCATGTAATAAATGATGCGTGCGATGTCGCCACATCCATGCCATAGACCGGCGTTCTGTTTGTTGTGCGTTGCTCCCCCGCTGCACCAAATCAAGTTTTCAGTCACATGACTGTTGCCTCGCGCACTAGGAGAGACTGGTGACGCGAGGCTACTCGCGCACAGAACATCGTTCCCATTGACCTCAGAGGACGCGCGCTTCTACAGTCAACACCTACAGTAGATGTGTACCATCCTGTCTCTGGGCTTCCATAGCATACCAAGCCACTGTTTCTCAGAAGGGATGTCTTTGATCGCTTGTCATGTAGCTTATAAACTCTGATGACGGTACTGGTTCCTCCTTGACTGACTTCACTGGTCATCCAGCCATAGGCGTAGTTTTAGGTATGGACGCTATGGACATGTCCATACCAAAGCCACGGAAACACGAATTGTCCCTACCAAAAATAATACAGAGTGAAAACTGTAGTTTTTTATTACCATTCACAACTTGCGAAAGCAAAACGGTTGGGAATTAAGACCAGGTTGACAGCTGCGTTCAGCAAGCTATCCAATCAACAATATACAGTAGCCTACTTTCCCCCCTCCCTCTGTGACCCAGCGAGGGCCTCGCGAGCTCAGCAGCTCACAGCACATCGAGCATCGACTGTCGGCAACAGCGGGAATTTTGATTAAGCAGAAGTAAGATTGAAGTTATTGAACAATAGGGAATACAATATGTTGACCGACAATTATTTTTCTGTACAGAGTTGTATCAATGATAATAGTTTAGTTTGCGTCCTACTAAATGCCTATGTAAACTGTTAGTGCTAGCTGGTGGTGCAGCTAGTCAGAGCTGTACGTATTACCTATAACGTTAGGTCTCGTAAACGTTTGCTGAGGCAGAGATAAGGTGCTGTAATGTTGTCATAACAGTTGTCTTTAGCTAGTAATAAATCAGTTTTGGTATAACCGTTGCAAATTCCTAGGTTTGAGCAATGACTAGCTAGGTTCACTCGCCCACTGAATTGCATAACAGGCTAAACAAACGAGACTAGACGTCTGGTTTGTTTATGCAATTCAGTCCAAGTCCAGCGTAATTATGTTCATATTTCATATGCTACACAGAATAGGCTGTAGGCTACACGGAAAAGAGTGTTTCATGTCTGCAAGTAGTTTGATATTGTCAATCATTTCCCTTTTATGACCAGACAAAAATGGACATTGTAATTTTTTTGGTCAAAGCAGCAGAAAGGCAGGACCTGGAGAGGCAGGCAGGAGATGCATCAGGGTTACAGGTGAGATTATAGTCTGACTCAACAGATGTAGGTTTTGTGGATAAACCTTGTCATTCGTTGTCACATTGCCCAATCACTGGCGACGGAAATTAATCTGATTCGGCCACCACCCAGATTCAATCCAGACTACGTGAAACAACAACAACCTATTGTGTCCCTACCAAAGCTCAAATCAAACCTACGCCCCCGCATCTCGCAACACTTAAACTATGTATAATCGTACTGTGCCATAGGAGTAGCCAATGCACTGTGATATCTTATGATCACTGTACTACAGTGTATTGACTGCATGAATGTGACCCCGGTGTGACTGACTGGTTGTCCCTGTGCCCCCCTGACCCCCATAGCCTTTAGGAATGACGAAGCCCTGCGAGACTGTCTGGGTGGAGGAGCAGCTGCAGAACGTGGCCAGAGACATGGGCCGCCGGATGGCCATGATGAAGAGGGAGTTGAGGGAGGAAGACGAGAGGAGGAGGAGGCAGGAGAAGGAGATGAGGAGGAGCGAGACAGCCAGGATGGTAGAGGAATACCTGAAGGACAGAGAGACGCAGAGCCAGGAGAGGGACCTCGTCGGCTCACAGATGCCCAGGTTGAGGAGGGAGGCGTGGGTGGAAGATGAGGGGAGGCAGGAGGAGGAGAAGAGGAGACCCGGGAAGTCGGAGGGGTGTCTGGAGCGCATGCAGGTGCTCCTGACGAGATCGATGAACGACCGGGTGACCGCGTTGAGGGTCGAGTTGAGGGAGGAAGATGAGGGGAGGAGGAGTAAGGAAGGGGAGAGGAGGAGGAACGAGATAGCCAAGATGGTTAATAAATGCCTGGAGGAGAGAGGGGAAAGGAGCCAGGAGAGAGAGAAGTACCTCCTGATCAGGGAGTTGGACCAGCGGATGTCCAGGTTGAATGTGGAGTTGAGGGAGGAAGAAGAGGGGAGGAGGATTGAGACGGCCAGGATGATGAAGGAGAGAGTGTTGTGGGCCCAGCTCGGTCTTTGGGTCCAGTCCGGGAGTCGAGTCGTAGGGGCAGTGAGGCACACGCTTCGAGGACGCGGACTCCACCCCTTGCCGGAGAGGCCGGCTCCGCCCGGCAGCAGCAACAATCACCTGCCAACTCGTTGCAGCTGTTGCCTGTTAGCGGAGCCTCTACAAGAGGACGCTGGAACCACCGCTCGGGGCTCAGACGTTTCTAGCCCTCATAGGGTAATCAGACGAGCTGGCTATCGCCCCTGATCCATTTTGAAGTTTGCTTATTTCGACTAACGATTTGTTTTCCCTGTGTTGTGTTCCCTCTTTTGTTCCCCCCGGAAGGTCCAGCGTCCTCGCGCCTCTCCGGCCCCCGCGTCCTCCCGGCCTCCGCGCCGCGTTTCCCATTCGCTTCCTGCCCTCGACTCTCCCCTCCCGGACTCCGCTCCCCGCACGCCTCCTGGACCTCCCTCGCTCCGCGGGACTGCCGCCGCTCCGCCTCCTCTCACCACCAAAGACCGCCAGAGTTCCCGGACCCTTCCCTCCACCTCTCGTAGGGCCTCGCAGCACATTCACAAACACATTCCGGCTGATACCCATACCGCACACACCGCACCCACGCACCCCTCTTTGTTTCCCCATCTCATGTACATACCACACACACGCATCCATACATACCCCCCATTGGTTTGCACC
The DNA here is from genome assembly GCF_949987555.1 of Borostomias antarcticus. NCBI lineage: Eukaryota > Metazoa > Chordata > Actinopteri > Stomiiformes > Stomiidae > Borostomias > Borostomias antarcticus. Next base: position 949,750 of record NW_028175837.1, read on the forward strand.
TCCCCCATTTTGTTGTGGCACCAGTTCTCCCCATTTTATTATTTATTATTAAACGGCCAAGTGCCAACCACTCCCCTCTGTCTGCCTGTTCTGTCCGGGGGTCTCACTACACGGGTCCAGGGTCCGCGTTCCTGCCCCTGACAGAGAGAGGTAAAGAGCCAGAAAATGGAGCAGATGCAACTGGAGAACATGATGGCCGTCATGATCAGGGAGTTGGACCAGAGGATGAAAAGGTTGAGGACGGAGTTGAGGGAGGAAGATGAGGGGTGGAGGGGGGAGACAGCCAAGATGTCTGATATTGCTGTTCAGTGTCCCTCTAGGGAGCTGGCGACCAGTGACCAGCTGCCATCTCAGACATCTGGGGGCATCTTTGCTCGCCTGAAAAAGATGAGGAGTGAATTTAAGATGAGACAGCAGGAAAAGAAAGAGAAGAGGAAGGCCAGGCAAGAGGAGGAGAAACAGAAAAAGAAAGAGGAGAAAGATAGAAAGCAGAAAGAAAAGGAACACCAGAAAAAGATGAAGGCTCTAGAGAAGCACCGGAAGAAAACCGAGAACTTCCTGGACTTCATGAAGTGCAAAGAAATGGAGGAGCGGAAGCAGAAAAAGAAAGAGGAGAAGAAAGAGAAAGAGGAGAAGGATAGAAGGCAGAAAGAAAAGGAAATTGAAAAGCAGAAAGAGAAGATGGCTGTAGAGAAGTGCTGGGAGAAAACCGAGGACATTAAAAAGTGGAAAGAAGAGGAGGAGAGGAAGAAGGCCAGGGGAGAGGAGGAGAAAGAGAAACAAAGAGGAGAAAGAGAAAGATGACGAAAAGGGAGAAACAGTAAAAGAAGGGAGAAACAGGAAAAGAAGACGCAGGAGCTGCTGGTAGAGGAAAAAGAACAACCATTGCAAAGGTGAGAGTATAGCCACATAGTATACCTTTAGCATCACCTGTGTTTCCTTCACAGTACTTGAAAACACACAAGCAAAATCAGTGACTGACAATATACTGTGGATATGTGAATGTATTTGTAATGACAGTCACTGACCCAGACGTCTGTGTCTTTGTTCTCTTGCAGATTTTTCGATATTTTCAAAAATATCAGAGACCAACACCCTCAGACAGACAGACAGACATCACAACAATTGTGCAATGTTCTATAGGCAGGGCTGAAAATTAACTTTTAGGCTCACCTGCCAAGGGGACTGGTAGATGAAAAAATCCACCGGCCAAGTATATTTTTTACCGGCCAAAATAATAAAATAATTAATTTTTTGTCACATTATACATCTGTTTCAGTACTTTTCATTCAGATAATAGTATTATTTTGAATACATGCTTAAGGAAGAGGCCAAAGTAAAATTTAAAATAAAGTAGTTTAATTCAATGGCTTGAAACATTGCAATTCATATAAATTCAAATATTAATTTCCATTCACTTCCACAGTGTAGAATTATCCATAACTAGCTAACCCTACACAAATATGAGATATAAATGATCCAAGCCTTAACCTCATGGTCTTTATGAGTTTATGAACAAAATTAATATACTGTAACATATTCACAGCCTGTCATCATGTAAAGTTAAACCTGAGCTGGATGCAGGGGCGTAGGTTTGATTTGAGCTTTGGTAGGGACACAATAGGTTGTTGTTGTTTCACGTAGTCTGGATTGAATCTGGGTGGTGGCCGAATCAGATTAATTTCCGTCGCCAGTGATTGGGCAATGTGACAACGAATGACAAGGTTTATCCACAAAACCTACATCTGTTGAGTCAGACTATAATCTCACCTGTAACCCTGATGCATCTCCTGCCTGCCTCTCCAGGTCCTGCCTTTCTGCTGCTTTGACCAAAAAAATTCCAATGTCCATTTTTGTCTGGTCATAAAAGAGAAATGATTGACAATATCAAACTACTTGCAGACATGAAACACTCTTTTCCGTGTAGCCTACAGCCTATTCTGTGTAGCATATGAAATATGAACATAATTACGCTGGACTTGGACTGAATTGCATAAACAAACCAGACGTCTAGTCTCGTTTGTTTAGCCTGTTATGCAATTCAGTGGGCGAGTGAACCTAGCTAGTCATTGCTCAAACCTAGGAGTTTGCAACGGTTATACCAAAACTGATTCATTACTAGCTAAAGACAACTGTTATGACAACATTACAGCACCTTATCTCTGCCTCAGCAAACGTTTACGAGACCTAACGTTATAGCTAATACGTACAGCTCTGACTAGCTGCACCACCAGCTAGCACTAACATTACAGTTTACAGGCATTTAGTAGGACGCAAACTAAACTATTATCATTGATACAACTCTGTACAGAAAAATAATTGTCGGTCAACATATTGTATTCCCTATTGTTCAATAACTTCAATCTTACTTCTGCTTAATCAAAATTCCCGCTGTTGCCGACAGTCGATGCTCGATGTGCTGTGAGCTGCTGAGCTCGCGAGGCCCTCGCTGGGTCACAGAGGCGATGGCGGGAAAGTAGGCTACTGTATATTGTTGATTGGATAGCTTGCTGAACGCAGCTGTCAACCTGGTCTTAATTCCCAACCGTTTTGCTTTCGCAAGTTGTGAATGGTAATTAAAAACTACAGTTTTCACTCTGTATTATTTTTGGTAGTGACAATTCGTGTTTCCGTGGCTTTGGTATGGACATGTCCATAGCGTCCATACCTAAAACTACGCCTATGGCAAGATGTCACAGTGAACTGGCTACTGCTATTAATAGCAGAGCAATACAATACATCACAGTACAGTACTGCTCCTAATAGGTTATGTACCAATTTACATTACAGCAAGCATACTGTAGTTATACAGCACTTTACAACACAGAACAGTGGGCCCATACCTAGCTACTGTATACAGGTAGTTAAGGGCAAAGCGTCTGAGCATCAAGAGACTAACAAGCTGAACACATCAGCACGCAGAGTGAACAGTCATCATGTATTGCAAACATAAAGGCAGCAGCAAGAAAAGAGGAGAGAAAGGAACAGGATGAGAAGGTAGCAAAGCTGCTGGTCAAAGCTACCAGTCTGCTGGTCAGTTTTGAGTGTCTGTAGCTATCTGGTACGCTACAGGGAAAATAGAAGGCTAGATAGTTGGCTAGATAGTAGGCTAGTGCTGATGATTTCTGTCACAGCATACACTGCATGCCCTCTCCAGTCCCCTAATAGGTCTTATTTCATTTCCACTTGACTACTAACTTGATTGAGCATGCTACATTTGAGCAGTAGGATGATAATATGGCTAAAAGGTAGGCTACAAGATGCACAGTGCACAGGCTACTCCTATCATGGTACAGTACTCCTACACATACAGTAACTTCAGTTTTACAAGATGCCACAGTGCACTGGCTACTGCATGAATAGCAGGGCAATACAGTACCATGCTCCTTCAATAGGTTAATATACCACTTTATATTACAGCAATACTACAGCCTATATTTGGATATACAGGATTTTACCACACAGCACAGTAGGCCTACTGTAGCTAGATAACACTTTACAAAACAGCAAGCAAAACAATATAAAATTATTATTATCATTATTGTTATTATTATTATTAAATCACTAATGAAGAGGAGGTTCACCCAAGAACTCATATTACCCAGACACATCACTGCTAGTCCTGTAATCAACCAGTATCGCTCTCAACCTGGACATAATTTCTAACCTGGTTAAACAAAGTTCTGAGAGAATTATGTGCTGTATTCTGTCTTCAATTGGAGGTGTTTTTGTGAAAGACAGCAATACAGAATAATTGTAGAAAATTCCAACTCTAAATTCTATCCCTATTATGGACTTACTTGTTTTCTCTAAATTCGTGTGTCAAATCCAGAAGTCACTAGCTACTCTGATGAGGTGGAATCTGATCACTGACTATTTAAGTGTCTGCCTCGTAACGTCTACTCTGACGTCATAAAAGCAAGGGGAGATGTAAAGTGACATGGCATGGAAGCTCCAAGATGATTGCTCTGGTCTGTGTGCAAGTTACTTTTTGAAAACGATGACTTTCTCATGGCATTTTACATCCACTTTATGCTAGGTAGCTTTTCTGCTTCACTGCTGTCTTTTGTTTCTAAAGGATGGTGAAAATACCATGACTATTTTTACTTTGCATGTTGGATGACAACTACTCACTAGGGCTTGTCTAGATATCCTCAAGATACCATTACATTCCAATATTTGTGTCAGCACCTGTAGGTGTGAACACAGAATTTTTATTTTTTTAATTTTTAATTTTACAAAATCTATTGTCTTTGTAGAGTCATGTTTTAACAACATTTTCCATGTTCTTGAACATTACAATCAATGTTTTTACAGTCGTCGTTGAACTGTTGATTGTGAAATATGAAGTGTGTAGCCTCTGCTGCTGTAACAAGTATGGCAAGTGTGGTTGACATCAGATAGGATGCAATTTGAACCATCTTTGAATGATCGATTTTACTCTATTCTTCTTATTTGCACTAGTATTCAAACTATTCTTTAGTCCATGGCGCCACGTACAGTACGTCTTTAATTTGAGATTCATGGAGGGACTTGGATAATATTGAAAACACTCCTTTTTAGTTTTGAAGTTTTAATTCATTTTATTGGTTTGCTACAAACCTCGGATACCATTCAGTTCAGTATAATCGGTATTAAAACTGGATTATATCGCTCACTATTATGTTATATTGCGAACTACACCAGCAGCTTCATAGCTAGATGCTGACTAGAGCCTGTCTGTTTCTTGTTACTGCTTTATGATTATCCGAGCCGATTTTAAAACTCCCAGTGGATTCAAGATTGTCTGCGTTTGTTAACTTTGTGCCTAAGGGTTTCTTGCCAAAATGTTTTAGTGTAACGTTAATGTTTAAAGTTTTTAGTGTAACGTTAATATTAGATAAGGCCAGAGATTATTTCATTTCCTCTATGGTCATTTTACACCAATTTATACTCAGAAAATTTAATACAACTAAGGATTTGTATGGCAGTCTCAGTCTCCACCATAGGGCTCAGTGCAATTTCAATTTGAGACTATATTACAGAGACTAGAGACTTGAGACTAAAAGCGCGTTGTGTTGCCTCTGGGTATGAAATGCGCTATACAAATAAAGCTTTGATTTGATTTGATATATGACGAAACGGTCTTCCTCTTTTCGTGTCCATATACACAGCAGCTACTTCCAGTTATCCAACGTTCAGCCAGTGGTGAACAGCTTGTTGTGTCTTGGTGTTCTAAAGGGCAGTGTCCACCTAGCAGAGGACATGGAAGGAGGAGGTCTGGGGCTCTGTGCTCCACAGTCTGGCCTTCTCTGCCACAGTCTGGCCTTCTCTGCCACAGTCTGGCCTTCTCTGCCACAGTCACGTGTTGCTGACCCCTCTGGACGCAGGTTTAGAACGCCCAAAACAAGGACAAAACGAGCCAGCACTTCTTTTGTGCCAAGAAGCATTAAATTGTTGAACAGCTGTTGATGCCTGTTGCAGTGATGATGATGTTGATGCGATGATGTTGGTGAGGATGGTGATGACGATGATGGTGGTTGGTGACATTGTGGTGATGGTGATGGGCGTACATTTTAATGTTTTCTGTATGCTTGATGTGTGCTAAACAAATTCCCCTCTGGGGCAATAAAGGTTTCAATTCAATTCAACCAGGTCGGTAGCCCCGCCTGCTCGGTGGTTCCCTGGGACGGCCCACCCTGGTGAGGACTCAGTTCAGGCGCTTCCCCTTCGCCCAGCTGGTCTCTGGAGGGAGGCTTCCAGCAGCAGGGATAGACCAGAGCACTGTGACATCAAATTGTAGTAAATGGACACATGCAGACACCCCCCTTTTTGGGTGAAAACGAGACGAGAACTTGACGCCATTCAGATTCAAAAAAGGGGCAGTAACCATACCCATGGCATGGAAGCTCCAAGATGATTGCTCTGGTCTGTGTGCATTTTGGGGCTGCGTAGATGGTAAACAAAAGTCATGTATGAAATTCAGTTCTTTCAGGACTGTATAGAGTGGTATATCTATGTTCTTTAAACTGAATTTAAGAAATGTCTGTCAAATGTTCAGGGCACCTAATAAATCAAATGGAATAATTTAATGGCTATTATAACGGGATAGACTCCACCTAAATTTGTGTACGTGGGCAAATTAACTTGTAACCGTGACTACTACTTTTTTTGAGCCTCACCTGTGAAGTAGATTAGATTCCTTGTTGTCATAAGTTACTCATCCAGACTTCTGTTAACCCAAAAAGTAACACATTGAATCTGTATATGCCCAAACCTTCCATAACTTGGCTTTTTTGTATGTGAAAGGAATGTTAGTACATATGGTCAACTTAATCACTGTGTATACTTTGAAAGATTAACATTTTTATATTTTATACTTTGCTTGGCAAATAGGCTCAGTTCCCTTACTCTATCATTGTATGGAATAAAGATTATTTTATGGCATTAAAGACTAATGTATTGTTGTGATGAAGCTTAACTGAAAGTAATCAAAATAAATTGTGTATAAATCCAATATGAGTATTAAATTACCATGAATTTTAAATAAAGGTATATTTTGACATAAAGGAAATGTAATTTATCTTTAAAAGCAAGATATATGGTACTAGCCCATTTGTGAAAGGGAAAATTAATACTCCTGAGATTGAACAGCAAGCTAAGGCTTAGTGCTAAAACAAGATGCAAATGTACTCTGTAACTTTGCTCTCTTGTTTCTTTGATAGTCGTATTTTGTGTTTCTGTACTTGGAAATTGTTTTTAATCCTGTTTCTCCTATTAAAAGAAAGCACCTATAAATTCTATGTTATTTGATTCATTCGTCCACGTTTGTACAGTGAATTTTCATCCTGCACAACTCTTATATTTTTGAACCTCACTTGTTTTTACTAACGGGCTTTTCCAGTAATGTACATGGAAAATATCTGTCGGCCAAAGAAGATGGAAAACAACTCACAGCTCCACTCATTCTCCCCTGTCAAACATGTGAACCAATATGCAGGGCTGGCGCCTCCTATAGGCAGAATAGGCAATTACCTTGGGCCTCCAGCCAATCAAAATTACAGATTTCAGGGAGCCTCAAAAGCCTCAAGCACTGTATGCGTTATTTGTTTAATATGACACACATGCACACACACACGCCATTACTGTTATCTCAGCTGTGCAAATGTGTTTATTCATCCCACCATTCAATGTATGTTCCTATTAGTATTCTTTCTACAGCATCAAAATGACCATGCACAGCATTCACCTACCACAGCATGAGGCAAGGACATACTGAGGAATCTAGGAAGAAATGTCTATAACATCTACAGAGTCTTACTGCTATGTATTTGATTTAATGTGTTTGTTTGTTTTCACGTGGACACTGTGTAGTCGATAGAGTGAGGGAGACAGCTGATGCTGCTGCTGCTGTGGCCGTTCGGGGTAGTGGGTTGTCAAGAGGTCACACTTAGGCCACAGGGGGGGCCACTCCTCTGGGGTATCAATGACACATCTCTATGGGACACTATAAACAGACACAACCCAGACTGACAACCAATGGTGATTAAGACATCATGTTAGGGTGATAGGCGACACATCTGTATGGTCACTCCTCCACCAATCTAGCTCCACTAGGCCCTAAACGGGCAGGCCTAGGTGTGGGGGGTGGGCCGAGAGAGCACTATTTAACGTCTCAACCAAACCTTGAGACTTCGATTTGGAAACGGTACGCAACTCAGCCGGACAGATTCGCTGCTCCCAGCAGGCAGACACGCTGATAACACCATGCGGGGAGGGAAGTCTAAGGCCTTGACTAGCAGAGAAGCAGGGAGAGAGAGAGACTAGGGAAACATCCCAGTGTTCCATGTGATTGTATCTTTGTACAATAAATCTATCATCTGTCGCCGCTTCCAATCCAGTGTTGGGTGATTTCATCATTGACTATCACAACAAGAAAGGCAATTAACATCGTGGTTCATAATTAGATGGTGCTGCAACTCTTATCAAGGCTTCTAAAAAAAAATTACACAACGCAGAGCAACAGAAGAAAAGATCTCAAAGGCCAACAATACTGTGATACGTACTCACTTCACCAAGCCTGCAGATTTTCACCTGGTTAACAATATTGGTATATGAAGAAATTCTTACAATTTACACAGAAAAAACAATTACAACTTATAAAATCCTATCAACTTGGCTTGATCCTCACAAGATGTCAGTAAAGAATAGGCTCTTTGCACAAGCTCCACCACTTCCTGAAATTCTACAGGCATAATACAGGCATAATAAATAAATATTATTTATTTCCTGTCCTATACCATTGGATGGAAGTGATTAATCAGGTGTGATCAGGTGTGCCGCACACCTGATTAATCACTTCCATCCAATAGTATAGGACAGGAAATAAGGATGCCTGTAGAATTTCAGGAAGTAGTGGAGCTTGTGCAAAGAGCCTATTTGACCAGTAGAGGGCAGGAGAGTGTTACGGCTCGCATGCCCTCGCCTCCACAACCGCCTCCCTCTCTCCCCTCTGGGCCCGCTGCGCGCTCGGGGCGTCCTACGCGCTCTTCCGCACGTCGCATCGGCCCAGGCATGCAACGCTCTGACTCTCCGGAGTTTCCCCCCACTGCCGGGCGTTCCCCGTCTCCGGCCAGCTCCGCGGACTCGGCAGTCTCCTCCCTCTCCGGTGACGAAGAGTCGGATCCCGACATGCCCAGCACATCGGCCCGTGCGCAACAACAAGAACGGCGCGCTCATCTCCGACGATGACGCGGGCGCGGCTCTACTCACCGGTTTCCTATTCATCATCACCACACCTGTCCCTCGTTCTGCAATCACCTTCAACCCCTACAAGAACCTGGTCTACACTCCACTCATCGCCAGATCTTACCATAAACTCATGTGGTAAAGTATAGCCTAGCCTACATCTCCTTACCTGTGTTTTGTAGTGTTTTTTCCCGTTCCCCGTTTGTGATTACTCTCACTCACCCTGCCTCCCCTCCTCATCTCTCCAGTTCCTGCCTGACCCACGCCTGTACGACAACCCTGCTCCTGCCTGACCCACGCCTGTACGACAACCACGCTCCTGCCTGACCATCGCCTGTACGACAACCCCGCTCCTGCCTGACCATCGCCTGTACGACTACCACGCTCCTGCCTGACCATCGGCTGTACGACTACCACGTCCCCCTTTTTGTTATCTCATTAAATCGCCCCTCCGGGCTTTACCGTCCCTTGCCTCCTCCTTTCCTGTTGCGCCTGGGTCCCTAACCAAACCCTCACAGTAAGATCTGGCCAGTTTGGACCCAGCCAACATGGAGGAGAGACCTGCACCTCCCGGACTACTCCAAGCCCTCCCACAGACCCAAGCTGTGCAATTGCAGCAGGTATCCGCCCAACAGCAAGCCCAGGACGAGCGACTGAGGGGCCCCGCTACTCTGGTCTGCACCCTGTCCGACCAGGTCACCGCGCTCAGTGCCCGCCTGGCTCCGTTCCTGAACCCCACCGCTCCACCAAACCGGGAGCCCCATCTCGCCTCCCCGGCCCCCTACGACGGGACGTTCACCCTCTGCCGGGAGTTCCTCATGCAGTGTGAGTACGTGTTTGACCTCCAGCCAAGTATGTACTCCACTGCGTCGGCTCGGGTAGCCTACATCGCCAACCTAACCACGGGACGGGCTCGCCGTTGGGTCATGGCGGGTCGCGAGGGCGCAGCTGCCTACATGCAGGACTACACTGCCTTCGTGGCTGAATTCAGGGCCGTGTTTGACCACGACGTCCACGGACAGGACGCGGACGCTGCTCTCTCCGCCCTCACCCAGGGTCCCAGTTCCGTAGCGGACTACGCCACGGAGTTCCGCATCCTCGCTGCCCGTTGCCCCTGGAACGAGTCTGCCCTGTACAGCGCTTTCCGACGGGGCCTAGGGGAGGCCATGAAGGACAGCCTGGCTGGAAGAGACAGACCAGCGACCCTGAACCAACTCGTCTCCCTCTCCATAGCCATTGACGAGCGCCACCGGGAACGCAGGCGCGAGCGGGCGCACCAACACCACAGCGCACCCAGACCGTCTCCACCTCCCTCTACCGGCCTCTCTCGGCCTGTCCCGGCCTCCCTCGCACCCCCAAACACCGCTGGAGAGGGATCCATGCACCTGGGCCGGACCCGACTGACCCCGGCGGAGCGTGAGCACCGGAGTCTGGACGGACTGTGCATATACTGCGCTAGCCCAGCGCACGCCGTCGACTCCTGTCCCTCTGCGCCTCCCAGGGCGGCAAGGGGAGTAGGTTCACTCGCCAGGGGGTACCGAGTAAGCCGGCTCATCCATCCCCTAGCCCGGACCCGTGCCGTCAGGTTCACTGTCACCCTCGCCTGGCAGGGGCACACGCTCTCCGTCCCTGTCCTCATCGACTCCGGTGCCGACGAGAACTTCGTGGACGTCCAGTTCGCCCACAAAGCGGCGCTCCCTCTCTCCCCTCTGGAGAGGCCCCTCTCGGCTTTCGCCCTGGATGGCCATCCCATGGGCCCCATCACGCACCGGACCCTGCCCCTCACTCTCACAGTCTCGGGTAACCACGTGGAGAACGTCCGCCCCTTCGTCATCCACTCTCCCGACGCTCCGTTCATCTTAGGGAGGCCCTGGCTGGAACTCCATACCCCTCATGTCTGCTGGAGCTCGGGGCGCATCCTCAGCTGGAGCACCACCTGCCACGCCCGCTGCCTCCGAGCTGCTCAGACCTCCACTCGGGTTGACCGGCCCCGTCCCGCTCCTCCTGACCTCTCCACGGTCCCTTTGATGTACCACGACCTCGGGGAGGCCTTCAGTAAGGAGCGCGCCCGCACACTCCCCCCTCATCGACCCTACGACTGCGCCATCGAGCTCCACCCTGGCGCCCCTCTCCCAGCCAGTCGTCTCTACAACCTCTCCCTCCCGGAGAAAGCTGCCATGGACACCTACATCTCTGAGTGCTTGGCCGAGGGCCTCATCCGACCATCTCGTTCCCAGGTGGCAGCGGGGTTCTTCTTTGTAAAGAAGAAGGGAGGAGACCTGAGGCCATGCATCGACTACAGGCTGCTCAACAACATCACGGTGAAGAATAAATACCCACTCCCCCTCATGAGCTCCAATTTTGAACCCCTCACCAGTGCCACCATCTTCACCAAGTTGGACCTCAGAAACGCTTATCACCTGGTGCGTATCCGTGAGGGGGACGAATGGAAGACCGCCTTCAAGACCTCCCGTGGCCACTACGAGTACCTCGTCATGCCCTTCGGCCTCACCAACGCCCCCGCCGTCTTCCAGGCCCTGATGAACGACGTGCTCAGGGACATGCTGGACGTATTTGTGGTTCTCTACCTGGACGACATCCTTGTGTTCTCCAGGAGCGCTGAGGAGCACGTCCAACACGTCCGCATGGTCATCCAGCGTCTCCGGGAGAACCGCCTGTACATCAAAGCGGAGAAGTGCACCTTTCACTCCTCGTCAGTGGAGTTCCTGGGGCTCATTGTGGAGGGAGGCCTGACGCGACCCGACCCCCGCAAAATCAAGACCGTGGTCGAATGGCCTCAACCCACTACCCGGAGGCAACTCCAGAGCTTCCTTGGCTTCGCTAACTTTTACCGCCGTTTCATACGGGACTACAGCCGGGTAGCAGCTCCCCTCACCCACCTCACCTCATCCCTGCGTCCGTTCATCTGGACACCGGCTGCCAGCGCCGCCTTCTCCGCGCTCAAGGAGCGCTTCACCACCGCTCCGGTCCTTCTCCATCCTGACCCCTCCAGGCAGTTCGTGGTCGAGGTGGACGCATCGGACACAGGCATCGGTGCTGTTCTGTCCCAGCGGTCAGTGGAGGACCAGAAGTTGCATCCCTGTGCCTTCCTCTCCCGCCGGTTCACCCCAGCTGAGGTGAATTACGACATCGGGAACAGGGAGTTGTTGGCGGTGGTGGGGGCCTTGGAGGAGTGGCGCCACTGGCTTGAGGGCGCGGAACACACCACCCTCGTCTGGTCGGACCACAAGAACCTGACCTTCATCCGGGCGGCCAAGCGCCTCAACTCCCGCCAGGCGCGGTGGTCACAGTTCCTAGGGAGGTTCGACTTTACCCTCACCTTCCGGCCCGGCTCCCGCAACGCCAAGGCCGACGCGCTGTCCCGCCTCCACGCGCCCGAGGCGCCCCCCGCGGAGCCTGAGACCATCCTGCCGGCCTCGCGTGTCGTAGGGGTGGTCACCATGAACATTGAGGCGGTGGTGAGGCAGGCCCAACGCGACCAACCCAGTCCGGCCAACGTTCCTCCTCGCCGGCTCTTCGTGCCTGACTCGGTCCGGTCCCGGGTGCTCCAGTGGGGCCATGCCAGCCGGTTTGCGTGCCATCCCGGGGTTCACCGCACCCTCTCCTTCCTGAGCCGACGGTTCTGGTGGCCCTCCATGAGGTCCGACGTCCGGGAGTTTGTGGTCGCCTGTCCCGTCTGCTCCCGCAGCAAGGCGTCCCACCAGCCCCCGGCTGGCCTCCTGCGTCCTCTCCCGGTCCCCAGCCGCCCCTGGTCCCACATCGCCCTGGACTTCATCACCGGTCTTCCCCCCTCCAGGGGCAACACGGTCATCCTCACCGTGGTGGACCGGTTCTCCAAGGCGGTCCATCTGGTGGCGCTCCCCAAGCTCCCGTCCTCTGCGGAGACAGCTGAGCTCCTCGTCCAGCATGTCTACCGGCTCCACGGTCTCCCCGGAGACATTGTCTCGGACCGTGGGCCTCAATTCACCTCCCAGGTCTGGAGGGCCTTCTGCAAGGAGATAGGCGCCACCATCAGCCTCTCCTCTGGCTACCACCCGCAGACCAACAGCCAGGCCGAACGGGCCAACCAGAGCCTGGAGTCCGCTCTCCGCTGTGTGTCGGCTCTCCACCCCACCTCCTGGAGCAAGGACCTGCCCTGGGTCGAATACTCCCTCAATGCCCTGACCAGCGCTACCACTGGCAGGTCTCCGTTCGAGTCATCCCTCGGGTACCAGCCCCCGCTGTTCTCTCTCCAGGAGTCGGAGGCCTCCGTCCCCTCCGTCCAGGCCCACCTCAGCTGGAGGGAGGTCCGCAGGGCCCTGCTCCGCTCCAACGAGCGCTCCTGCCGCGGGGCCAACCGCCGCCGCACTCCTGCTCCGGCGTATCGGCCCGGTCAACGTGTCTACCTCTCCACTGCTGATCTTCCGCTCCAGGTCCCCTCCAGGAAGCTGGCTCCGCGCTTCGTTGGGCCCTTCGAGATCGACCGTGTCCTGAACCCGGCTGCGGTACGTCTTAAGCTCCCTGCTTCCATGCGGGTACACCCTGTATTCCATGTGTCCAAGATCAAACCTGTCTCCTCGAGTCCTCTCATGCCTTCTGCCCCAGCTCCTCCGCCTCCCCAGATGGTCGACGGGCATCCCCAGTGGACGGTTCGGCGGCTGCTGAAGGTGCGCCGCCGGGGTCGGGGGTTCCAATACCTGGTGGATTGGGAGGGGTACGGCCCCGAGGAGTGCAGCTGGATCTCCAGGCAGCTCATTATGGACCCGTCTCTCCTCCGGGACTTCTACCGGGCACATCCTGACGCCCCCGGTCGGTCGCCAGGTGGCTCCCCTCGGGGGGGGGGTCCTGTTACGGCTCGCATGCCCTCGCCTCCACAACCGCCTCCCTCTCTCCCCTCTGGGCCCGCTGCGCGCTCGGGGCGTCCTACGCGCTCTTCCGCACGTCGCATCGGCCCAGGCATGCAACGCTCTGACTCTCCGGAGTTTCCCCCCACTACCGGGCGTTCCCCGTCTCCGGCCAGCTCCGCGGACTCGGCAGTCTCCTCCCACTCCGGTGGCGAAGAGTCGGATCCCGACATGCCCAGCACATCGGCCCGTGCGCAACAACAAGAACGGCGCGCTCGTCTCCGACGATGACGCGGGCGCGGCTCTACTCACCGGTTTCCTATTCATCATCACCACACCTGTCCCTCGTTCTGCAATCACCTTCAACCCCTATAAGAACCTGGTCTACACTCCACTCATCGCAAGATCTTACCATAAACTCATGTGGTAAAGTATAGCCTAGCCTACATCTCCTTACCTGTGTTTTGTAGTGTTTTTTCCCGTTCCCCGTTTGTGATTACTCTCACTCACCCTGCCTCCCCTCCTCATCTCTCCAGTTCCTGCCTGACCCACGCCTGTACGACAACCCTGCTCCTGCCTGACCCACGCCTGTACGACAACCACGCTCCTGCCTGACCATCGCCTGTACGACAACCCCGCTCCTGCCTGACCATCGCCTGTACGACTACCACGCTCCTGCCTGACCATCGGCTGTACGACTACCACGTCCCCCTTTTTGTTATCTCATTAAATCGCCCCTCCGGGCTTTACCGTCCCTTGCCTCCTCCTTTCCTGTTGCGCCTGGGTCCCTAACCAAACCCTCACAGAGAGGCTCCATCAAACATGCGCCATTCTGCTCCACTCACCACTTTACACCTGTACATGACACATGCATGTCTAGCCATGACTGATACACTGTGATGTGTCTGGATAAGTTGTCACTTCTCTCATTAAAACATGAATATATACCAGAGATCAGCAACCTATCAAAAGAAACATTTTTGGTCAAAAAAAATATTAAAAATTCTGATGGGAGCAGTGAAACATTTGAGCCTTATAATGAAGGCAGTGTTTCCCATAGATGCATTTTTTTCGTGGTAACACCCAGGAGGGACACATTAGAGGGAGAAGAGGGTTGTTGAGCATCAAACACTTAATTTCTTTCGTTCTTATGAATTTTTAGACATGGGGTTTGGACTGGCACAAAGGCAACGCAAGTTTATTTGAACCCAAACGTCCTCCTCGCATGCACACACACAGAGCCACAAAATGCATTCATGGGCGGAGGTCTGTGCTCTCTGAGCACCATTTCTTGTTTTATTAAATTCTCTACGCTTAAATTACATTTACTACGTAGTCCAACTTCTTGAGACACTTTCCACAAGAAATATTGATGAAATTATGAGATGAAGCTATAGCACCACTAGAGGGCACCATCCTCAATCATCCATCTGTCCTCAGGTCCAGAAGGTGTTGATGATAATCTCCGTCATCATCGCACTGAAGAGTCTGCTGGAACAGAAGCGCTCGCCAGTCCTGAAGGACCTCATGATGGTAGATGGTGAATGGACTGCACTTATATTGCGCTTTTATCCTCTCATTCACCCATTCACACACCCAGGGGTGAAAATTAACTTTTTGGCTCACTGTGAGTCACCTGCCAAAGTATATATTTTTCAGATAGGCTTCCGAAATCTAGTCGCCAATTGGAAATTTTACCTGCGTTTGGCCGGTGGCAGGTGTTAATTTTCAGCCCTGCACACACCCATTCACGGCAGCTGCCATGCAAGGTGCTAGTCTGCTCATTGGGAGCAATTTGGGGTTCAGTGTCTTGCCCAAGGACACTTCGACATGTGGACAGGAGGAGGTGGGATTCGAACCACTGACCCTACGATCATTGGACAACCCGCTCTACCTTGTGAACTACAGCCGCCCCATGATCTACCTCCAGGTGTTAGACTGGGTTTTCCTCTACACCATGGTCTCTCACTATCAAGTTCACTATCCACACCATGGTCTCTCACTATCAAGTTCACTAACCACACCATGGTCTCTCACTATCAAGTTCAATATCCACACCATGGTCTCACTATCAAGCTCACTATCCACACCATGGTCTCTCACTATCAAGTTCACTATCCACACCATGGTCTCTCACTATCGAGTTCACTATCCACACCATGGTCTCTCACTATCGAGTTCACTATCCACACCATGGTCTATCACTATCAAGTTCACTATCCACACCATGGTCTCTCACTATCAAGTTCACTATACACACTATGATATTTCACTATCAAGTTCACTATCCACACCATCGTCTCTCACTATCAAGCTCACTATCCACACCATGGTCTCTCACTATCAAATTCACCAGACCATGGTCTCTCACTATCAAGTTCACTATCCACACCATGGTCTCTCACTATCAAGTTCACCATCCCATTTCCATAGATGCTAGGCGTTTTTCATTTGTGAAGTAGGCCTAGAGATTTTAAAATGAGGTCAAGGAGTTCTTTGCATGATGAGCTGCTGGCCATGGAGCTGGAATACAACCTGAAGATGTTCGAGAAGCAGATTGAGAACAAGGTGGCCGACTGCAGCCTGGCCAAGGTAAACGGTTTGTCTGTATATATAGACATACTGTAGGCTGTTTTTTTATTGATCATAATGTCCATTTGTCTATCTTTATAATGGATGAATTTTTGTCTTTGTAAACAAAGTAACAAAGTGTAACAAAAACAAATGTGATGTGCTGTATATTGTGAAAATTGTTTGATTTTTTTTTTTTGTTACATGTTATGCACTCAATGTATTGTCACATTTTCTGTTTATTTTCTTCTTTTATTAGTAAATAATAACATTAATACCTGTGGCCACCAGTAGGGGTCGTATGTGTTGTTTGTCTTGTGGACTGTTCTCATTCGTGTGCAGCCGTTGTGAAAGACAACTGAAAGCCTTGTTTTTGTGCGTGGCTGTAAGCCAGCGCACCAATGATAGCAAATGTCCAGTTGTCACTCCCTCCCTCTCTAGCTTCCTCCCTGGCTTCCTCCATTGTGTTGTTGACCTGCAGTTCTATGTTGCCACCACAAGAGGCAGTGGTCCCAGAACCTGCAGTTCTATGTTGCTACCACAAGAGGCAGATAGACTGCATAGATAGACTGTCACTGGATGTTATAAGCTACGTAAAAATGTGGTCACCTGGTGGTGCTATGTCAGTTATTGAATTTATGTGCAGTAATTGAACATCTGAAATACTCCTGTTTTTAAATTATACCTACAGTATAGGTGTCTCAGTAATTACCCATTATATATTAGGCTATACTTGCATGTATTTACCAGGTAAATGTTTAGTAATTGTGGACTATGAAAGGAAGGGTTACCAAAAAAATGTTCAGTCAGTTAATTTAGCAATAGAAATCCATAAGCCTTGGGCCAATGGGCCTAGGATATAGACAATAAACTACCGGTGGAATGGTGGTGGAGCATCCATCGGGGACCCGCTGTAGGTCCGCTAGCCTTGTGTTATCTGGGTTTATCCCTTACCTTTGTCCAGAATCAGAAGTTGAACCTATTGCAGCAAAATAGCTAACGTTACAGGAATCATCAGTGTAACTGCTTTAGCCACTGACCGCTACCATTAATGTTATGTAAGCTGCTGATAGTTGTTGTGAGCTCATGAGGTATCCCACCTTCTGAATCCCATTTATGGGATTTGATGCATGTTGGGCCACATATTTCTTGAAAACAATCTTTATTTGCAACTCATATACAATGAAAATGAACCACAATCAATTTGCAGCTAAGTCTGGTTATGTTAAAGCAAAGAAAATAATAAGGAATAAGGCAATCAAAGTAATGACATTAGTCATGAGCTCTCAGACTTGGCGAGCAGGGGCACCTTGCAGTGCTGCAGGAAGGCGTCCAGGAAGGGGGCAGGGCCCACAGTGGTGCAGCCTCTGCTGCTTGGCCCCCGGGCCCCTTGGAGACAACATCCATGTCCGGGCTGCAGACGCTGCAGACCACTATGGCGGGAACACCTCCGCGCACAGGAACTCACCCTTCTCCTCCTGTCTCCTTTCTGGGCCTCCCGGGCCCCTGGCCTCACCGCCACCCCCGTCTCCATCCAACAACAGTTTCGCTTAAGATTTTTTTGGTTTCTTCTCTGCCAGCTTGGCGGGCCCTCTGGGGACCTTCTCCACCCCTGATGACACCACCCCCGCCGCCTGGCACTGACTCTGGGCGTTGTGCAGCTTGGTGTGGGCCAGGAGGGACAGGTGGTGCAGAAAGACCTTGCCGCAGACCTGGTGGCAGACCAAAATGCATCTGGACGCAATTGGAGAAACCTACAAACAATCACGAGCAACGAAAGGTGGGTTAGTCGTCGTATCAAGTAGGTACAGTCGTATCAAACCCGACCCATGTTAGATAAACAGTTGTGATTGGCGTGCCTGACCTGGCAGGGGTACGTCTCGCCCTTTCGCCGCTTGTTGATCAGCGGCCGGGTGCCATCGCCCCGACGGATGTCCTTCTCCTGGCTGTGCTTCTTCTTGTGGTGCAGGTAGAGCTTGGCCGTGCTCGGGAAGTCCATGTCGCAGGAGCCACACGCCAGGACCTTCTGCTTGGCGTTGCCATTGTTCGTCAGAGGCGGCCTTCCTGCTCCTCTTCCTCCTCCTTGTCTGACTTCAGTGGGCCTAGTCCTCTTTTCCAGGAGCCACTCCTTGACGTGGTAGGTCCTCTGGTGGCTGTTGAGGCCCGCAGGAGAGTGGAAGTTCTTACCGTAGTACGAGCATGGGTACGGTGCAGCAGGCGGGGGCCGGGGCCGTCTGTGGTGTTGTCGGGGCTGTTGGAGGCATCCGAGGCGGGGGACCACATGGCCTCAAAGCTGGGAGTGGGCGAGTCGAGAGCAAGAGGGCTATTGTCATTGTCAGGGTTTTACAGATCACTGCAGCTGGACTGCTGGTGGCGGAGCAGCACCTGCTTCTGGCTGAATGTCCGTCGGCAGGGGGCGCAGGCGGCATCGGCGACTTGTCGCGGGGGCCCTCGGGGTCGGAGGTCACCGCTTCCATCGCCGCCACGCTGCCGAGACACGGATCAGCACAGTTCGCAAGGGGGGCGTCGTCATCCTCATCATCGTCGTCACGGAGATCGTCGTGGAGATGGCAGTGCAGCTGCAGGGAGGAGAGCAGGGAGAAGGCATTGCAACCGGCCGCACACTGGTGGGGGGGCGAAGTGAAAAGTTTATTTTTGAATTTCAAGGGGCGTTATCAATGGTGGCAGACCAAAATGCCTCTGGATGCAATTGGATAGACCTACAAACAATCACGAGCATCGAAAAGTGGGTTAGTCGTCATATCATTGTATCAAGTAGGTACAGTTGTTGTATCAAACCCGACTCACATTAGAGTTGTGATTGGCCTGCCAATGAGTTTTCTCCAGAGGGTGGCTGGGGTCTCCCTGAGAGATCGGGTGAGAAGTTCAGTCATCCGGGAGAGACTCGGAGTAGAGCCGCTGCTCCTTTGCATCGAAAGAAGCCAGTTGAGGTGGTTCGGGCATCTAGTGAGGATGCCTCCTGGGCGCCTCCCTAGGGAGGTGTTCCAGGCGTGTCTGGCTAGGGTGAGGCCGCGGGGTAGACCCAGGATTCCCTAGACAGAGCTGGTTGATGCTGCTAGGGAAAGGGATGTCTGGGGCCCCCTGCTGGAAGTGCTGCCTCCGCGACCTGACCCCGGATAAGCGGATGACAATGGATGGTGTTGGTGGAGTTCAGCAGGTTGGAGAACAGGCCGTGGTCACAGTGGTGTGGAGAGTTCAGCAGGTTGGAGAACAGGCCATCATTGCGGCGTTGTGGAGAGATCAGCAGGTTGGAGTACAGGCCCTGGTCACGGTGGTGTGGAGAGTTTAGCAGGTTGGAGAATTTTCTGTTGTCAGGGTGGTGTAGAGAGTTCAGCAGGCTGAAGAACAGGCCGTCATTGTGGTGCCGTGGAGAGTTCAACATGTTGGAGAACAGGCTGTGGTCGGGGTGGGTGAGATCTCTGCAACCTGAATGAAAAATTTATTTTTTAGCTTGAAATGTGTATTTTATAGGAAAAGCATGACATTTCTAGTTAGTATATCCTATACCATCACTTACCAGATGTGGAGTTCAGCAGGTTGGAGAACAGGCCGTGGTCAACGTGGTGTGGAGAGTTCAGCATGTTGGAGAACAGGCTGTGGTCAGGGTGGGTGAGATCTCTGCAACCTGAATTAAAAATTTATTTTTTAGCTTCAAATTGGGTACCGGTGCAACAAATGTGTATTTTATAAGTAAAGCATGAAATTTCTAGTTAGTATATCCTATACCATCATTTACCAGATGTGGAGTTCCGCAGGTAGGAGAACAGGCCATGGTCACAGTGGTGTGGAGAGTTCAGCCGGTTGGAGAACTTGCCGTGTTTAGGGTGGTGTGGAGAGTTCAGCTCGTTGGAGAACAGGCTGTCATTGGGGAGGTGTGGAGAGTTCAGCATGATGGAGAACAGGCCATGGTTGGGATGCTGTGGAGAGTTCAGCTGGTTGGAGAACAGGCCGCCATTGCGGCATTGTGGAGAGATGAGAGGTTGGAGAACAGGCCGTGGTCGTGGTGGTGTAGATTGTTTAGCAGTTTGGAGAACAGGCCATCATTGGGATGGTGTGGGGAGCTCAGCAAGTTGGAGAACAGGCTGTAGTTTGGGTAGTGTGGAGAGTTCAGCAGGTTGGAGAACAGGCCTTGGTTGGGGTGGTGTGTAGAGTTCAGCAGGTTGGAGAAAAGGTCATCATTGGGGTGGTGTGGAGAGTTCAGCAGGTTGGAGAACTTGCCCTATTCAGGGTGGTGTGGAGAGTTCAGCAGGTTGGAGCACAGGCCGTAGTTGAGGTGGTGTGGAGAGTTCAACAGGTTGGAGAACAGGCAGTGGTTGGGGTGATGTGGAGAGTTCAGCAGGTTTGAGAACAGGTCGTATTGGGTTGGTGTGGAGAGTTCAGCAGGTTGAAGAGCTGGCCGTCATTGGGGCAGTGTGGAGAGAACAGCTGGTGACAGAACAGGCTGTGTGGAGAGAGCAGTAGGCTGGAGAGCAGGCCATGGTTGGGGTGGCATGGAGAGATCACCAGGTTGAAGAGCTGGCCGTCATTGGGGTGTTGTAGAGAGTTCAGCATCTTGGAGAACAGGCTGTCATTGGGGTGGTGTGGAGAGTTCACCAGGTTGGAGAACAGACTGTCATTGGGGTGGTGTGGAGAGTTTAGCAGGATGAAGAACTTGCTGTGGTCGGGGTCGTGTGGAGAGTTCCCCAGGTTGAGAACAGGCCATGGTTGAGGTGCTGTGGAGAGTTCAGTAGGTTGGAGAACAGGCCGTAGCCAGGATGATTTGGAGAGATCAGCAGGTTGGAGAACAGGTCATCATTGGGGTGGTGTGAAGAGTTCAGCAGATTGGCGAACAGGCTATGTTCAGGGTGGTGTGGAGAGTTCAGCAGCTTGGAGAACTTGCGGTGTTCAGGGTGGTGTGGAGAGTTCAGCAGGTTGGAGAACAGGCTGTCATTGGGGTGGTGTGGAGAATTCAGCAGGTTGGAAAACAGGCTGTGGTCAAGATGGTGTGGAGAGTTCAGCAGGTTGGAGAACTTGCCGTGGTTGGGATGCTGTGGAGAGTTCATCAGGTTGGAGGACAGGCTGTGGTCAGGTTGGTGTGGTGAATTCAGCAGGTTGGAGAACAGGCCATGGTCACGATGGTGTGCAGAGTTCAACAGGTTGGAGAACTTGCTGTGTTTAGGGTGGTGTGGAGAGTTCAGCAGGTTGGAGCACAGGCAATTATTGGGGTGATATGAAGATTTCAGCAGGTTGGAGAACAGGCCATCATTGGGGTGGTGTGGAGAGCTCAGCAAGTTGGAGAACAGGCCGTAGTTGGGGTGGTGTGGAGATTTCAGCAGGTTGGAGAACAGGCAGTGGTTGGGGTGATGTGTAGAGTTCAGCAGGTTGGAGAACAGGTCGTATTGGATTGGTGTGGATAGTTCAGCAGGTTGGAGAATAGGCTGTGGTCGGGATCTCTGCTGATGCTGAGACCATTGTGCAGGCAGTGTTTTTGAAAAATGTATTTTTTTGACTTGAAATTGGGTACCGGTGAAACAATTGTGCATGTTATAAGAAATTGCATGACATTTCTAGTTTGAATGGCCTATACCATAATTTTATCAGATGTGGAGGGAAGCCACCTGACCCCTGAGGACCGTGAGAGGTAAAATCCAAGATGGCCGCTAGTGCCTTGGGTCTAATTTCCAAACACGCTCAATTTTGGAACCAGTGTAGAAAAACATATAAGGTGTCATATCCAACAAAATTGGGGATGTACAGTATACATTCTTTTGAGCCTGCCAGAACCCAAGGATCAAGGTCAAGGTCAAATTAACGTAGCAAGTGTTTTAATGTTCTGCTCGAGTACTACCTGGGCTGGAGTAATGTTCTCTAGTTCCAGACTTCTGTGTGGATAGCTGTTTCAAGACATCATTCATGCCGTACTACTCACTTGTTGGTTTGTACATCAGCACCACAAATCTCTCCAGCAGTAACTGATTGTTCATGGACCTCGCTTGGTATGCATAGCTCATTGAAAGCATCATTCACCTCTGAGAAAGACTTCCATGTCCCCCCCCCCCCACACACACACACACACAAACACACTAGAGATGGACAAATGAATGAGCAACAAATCTCTTAGTTAATTTGAGAACAATGTTTATTAAATAGATTGAGTGTGATGATGTTCCATCAGCATGACCAGGTAGATGATCCTAGTAGGGATATCGTGAAAAGATAAGAGACATTAGATTAGGATGATTAAATATAGGCTCACAAAGACAGTACATAGTTATACTTTAGACGTATCATCAGGCCTATTTATTAAATACATAAAGACAATGTTATCGAAATATGTAAATTATCCAGCTATCGAAATATGTCCAGTATGTCCACATCTCGAAAAATACAATTCAACAATTTACATGGCTAGAGAGCAAATTGTTTGTTAGCCTGAAACTATTAGGGCAATTTGGACATCTAAAATGTTATACTATTATGCAGTCCTACTCATATTAGCTAGCATGTAAAATGTTTCAGCTAAAATTAATTATGCATTAATTACTTTCTAGCCAGCTTGTCACATTAAAATAACAGGCTCTGTTCAGTTTAATTCAATCATAGCACAACTTTATTGTTGCAAGAAAACTGTTAGCTAGCTTACAAAATCAAAAGACATCTGTAATGTTGCAAGAAAACTGGTAACTAGCTAGCTAACAAGCAACGTCTTACAATCCTACTCAGGTTAGCTAGAATGCAAAAAAAAACAAGCATGTTCTTATGAATAAAGTTTCAGATTCAACAATCACATACCTTCATCCTGTGTTATTTTATCCATCTGCAACATTATTCCCATGAGCGCCAGTCCAGCAGGTTTTTTTTAAGAGCTAGGGCTGGCCCGGAACATTCAAAATTCGCAATTTTCAGAATGTGTTTCTCAGTTCAGAATTACGTGGATTCTTTTAGGATAGGTTAGCCTATTAAGCCTAGATAACCTCAGCATATGATAAAATAAAAAAGCACACGCAACATGCGTTGATGCACGATGACGACTGCAAAGAAATCCGTGGAAATATTGGAGCGCATATTCAAGGCTGGATATAACCAGACAAGGAATTCCCTTCTCCTTGACAGTGGAAAAACTGGTCCTCTTGGCACACAACCTGAGAGAGTATAGGCTAGGTAAGGCTTATTTCACAAGACAACCCGTGTCCATGTTCATTATTAGGCTATTTATTTGGTCGGTGGTTGTAATATCCTCATTTCATTCTTAGGTTATTCAGATGTAGCCTACCTACATTAATGGCCTTTGGATTCATTTATTTTACAATGTTTATGGTACTATATGCCTGTTTTCGATTTGATAATAAATGTTTATTTGCCAGAGAGCTTGTCCAACAGTGTCTGATTGTATCATGCTCAGCTTGACTATAATGTCGCCCTCCATTGGATCTATAGTGAACTGCATTTTTTTTTTCTCTTTGACAACAAGAGGACCATCTGGAAGCGCTCAAAGAAAAGTTCATACTGAGCTGCAGTAGAACATTCAGTTTTATGAGGCCAATATTCTTCATGAGGGCTCTGGGAATTAGTAGAGCTACTGTGCCAATACCAAGATTTGTTTATTAGTAGGGATGTAACGGTATGAACATTTCATATCACGGTTATAGTGACCAAAATTACCACGGTTATCAGTATTATCACGGTATTGTTAAAATATGCAGAAAATGCTCGAAAGGTACTGATACACAGACATCATTATCATTATTATTCTTTTTCAATCATTTACTCAATCACTCATGCACACACACACACATACACGTTTTCTCCATTGATCTTCTTTATACAAAAATGAAAGTGAAACTAAATGTGCACGACTAGCCTACAGCTGCAGAATGTGTAGTGTTTTACAAAAATAGGTTACACTGAAAGCTTCAGTTTACATTATTGACATAAGCTACTAGCAAGTTAGAGAAACCATGATATTTTCCATCCTTTCTAAAGTCCCCACATGCAAGTTAACTTCAGACGTAGCCGTCTAGGTTGAAACATCTCCACTGCTCTGCCTTCCCCCATACTTGTGAACAAATCACAACAACACAACAACAAATCCACGTTGACTGTGGACAGTATTTACCGTGGTTTATAAGTCAAACACGGTTTTAATGCTAATTTAATTTTGAGATGGTAATACTAACCGGTAACCGTTTGTTCCCTATTGGAGGAGAATGTGTACCAGGACTGCACCATATCCAGCTCTTGCTCATTGCTTCAGTTATTCATGCACCATGGAAAGTACAGTACATGTAGCACTGAAGGACAATTAAAACTGAACAGAAAAGAATGGAGGATCTTGGAGTCATTGTGAAACAGAGCGCACCGGGTTAACAGTATGGTAACAGAAGTGAAGCCCAAGAAACTCAGAATCTGCATCGATCCACAAGGTCTTAACAAAGCCATAAAGAGGAAACTCATTGGCATTGGGAGTCAGAGCAACAGAAGAGCTTAGAAATTATGAAGCTTCTTGTGAGAAGTGTCCCAGTGTTAAAGTACTGCGATGTTAACAAATAAGTAACACTGGCAGTGGACGCAATGCCTGGGAGCAGTGATACTGCAAGATGAACAGCCAGTTGCGTACGACTCGAGGTCTCTCACTGTGAGAAAAGGTACGCTCATATAGAACAAGAGTTGTTGGCGATTGTTTATGGATGTAATAAATTCCAGCAATACATCTACTGTAAGACAGTACAAGTGAAGACGGATCACAAGTCCCTTGAAACACTGTTTAAGAAATCTCTCCAAAAAGCTCCTCCAAGAGGACAATGATGAGACTACAGTCCTACAATCTGCATGTCAGTTACAAGCCTGGTAAAGGGCTGTACACCACAGACATGCTGAGCCGAG
Organism: Borostomias antarcticus; assembly: GCF_949987555.1. NCBI lineage: Eukaryota > Metazoa > Chordata > Actinopteri > Stomiiformes > Stomiidae > Borostomias > Borostomias antarcticus. Next base: position 974,775 of record NW_028175837.1, read on the forward strand.
CCTAGACGAGCCGATTTACTAGTACATCTACTATCAGCTCATCTACTAATCTCAAAAGAGAAGCTGAACACGCAACAGCCGATAAGTGCAGATGGCCATGTGAAGTGATCCAGACAGGGTGGCCAGTAGAAATATGACAAGTTTCAGCAGACACATTTACATTACACTACATTACAGTCTTTAAGCAGACGCTTTTATCCATAGCGACTAACAATAATTGCATTTAACGTAAGAAGAGCCAATGTACTACTACTTGCCAGAACTCACAAGTGCATCTTCCCTCTAAAACAAGTGACTACGAGCATAATCTAGTGCTGAAGGCAAAGTGCAAGAATAGCAATCTAAAGTACAGTGCAATATAATATAATACAATAAAATACAATAAGTGCTTAGGCGGGGGGATTGTTGTAGTACACCTGACGGAAACATCTCCAAGAGAAATCTGTGAAACCTGCTGAAGACCAGATAAATTACTTTTTTACAAGCACACCCTCTAGACCTGGAGAACTGTCCTTCAGTCAACAGTGCACCTGCAGAGAGTAACAGTCCAGTGCAATCACCTGCACTGTCATCCTGTGCTCAGCGGGAATTATGTCACATGTGCGAGTCATGCCGGAGGCGTTTTGATGAATCCCAGCTGTGGACAAATGTCACTTCATGGACAGCGACGGATGTGGTGAAATTCCAAGACGCAGTGTTATGACAAGGTAGTATATCCCAATTGCATGTGTATTGCATGCAAAGTACGTACTTTCAATGGGCAGCTGTAGTACGTACTGGAATGCAACCAACATTTACTTTATATATGCTTTGATAGAAAAAACAAACATTTCATGCAGGTAGAGGGTGCTCTCCACCAATAGAGTGCTAAGCGGAAGCAGGAAGTGAAAACCACCATGGGACCTTAAAGGACAATGCTCGTTTTTGACAACCTGGACCTTATTTACGACATATTATAAGACGTTTGACTCACCGAGATCACTTTGGTGTAGTTCGGAGGCATGTAGAAGAAATTTAAAATCCAGCGCGAGCCAGTATATCCATGTAATGGCGGTGGTCGGGGCACTTAGAATGCAGTTTCTAAAAATCGATTTTCTGCCGCGAAACAGTTGTTTTTATCAATCTGTCTTGATGAATCGCTAGTTGTGCTTACATAGAGCATAGTCCTGTTGTGTTGTTTTTCACATGCCTCTGTAATATGATCTTTAGAAACGTCTTTAGACACGAAATAGCTTCCTCACTTGCTCCAGCACGCATGCGCACAGCGTGCTGGAGCAACGATTGCGCGCTGTGCGAATTCGTGCTGGAGCAAGTGAGGAACAGGGCTTAAAAACGAAATTATTTTTCAATCGGTTCGCTCCGAGCAGAACCAGCATATTTAACGTTTCCGTTCTCGTGTTCCGCCACCAACATAGTGTTCCTGAACCGGTTAAGAACGAAAAATAACATTCCGTTCACCGTTCCGGGGGTAGCCTATTAAGACTCTATAGGCCTACAGTATTTCTTGTAAGGTAGGCTATAACCTAATCAACAAGTCTAGGGTTGTGGTGTGTGGTGGCCTTATTGCCAACAATATTAGCCTTGGTGATGTGTGCTGTAGTGTAGCCTTGTTGATTATTTTACAAGAAATACGCAACATTAGTCCTATTCCCGTATGCCCTTAATCCACACCGTAAACTATGCACAGGTCTATCTTAAATCATCATCATAGCTCATCATCCTTTTAAAAATATTTTCTTGTAGGCTACTGTTGCTGCAAGCTATTTTATTCTGCGCCTGTAGGCCTATTGTTTGTTTATTATTTCGTTTTATGTTTTATGTTATTTATAAATAATTAGTCACCTCATTCATTCATCTGCGCAATCCCTATTGTTTATGCTGCGTTCCTTTTGTATGGGAGCTCCGGATTTGGCGCCTATACACCTAATACGTAGCCTATCGTCTGGCATCCGCGGTCTTTAATATTAAAATAATTTAACTTATGCTATTCAATGATCAGGGTTGCACGGCACATTGTCACTAAAGTGTGCTCATATTAATTAATGTAGCCTAATCATTTGGTTTGTGAAAGTCAAGACGTGACGGAAACCTGTGCAACAATAGGCTATGACTAGATTCCAAGAGGCGCGCTCGCTTTCACAGCCTAATTGCCGAGTAGAACTCTGAAGGAGGTAGACCATTAAATTTGCAAAACATAGGTTTATGCATCCTGGTTTATGCATCCTAGTATAGATACTAGTATACATCCAAGCAACTGTCACAAAGTACTCCGTGTTTTAAATAGCCAAACCATACTTGGAGCGAGATGCGCTACGAGTGAAAATTGGCTTCCGCTGAATGTTGGTTATAAAGATAGAGGAACTTTATTGCAGACACGCAGGTCCATATAAAACATTATATTTGCACAGTAGGCAGGTCCATATAAAACATTATATTTGCACAGTAGGCTATTATTTCTTTCACTTTATTATTTGCATCATTCTTTGTGGACCAATGTTGGAATAAATTTGCCTTTGAACGTTATTGCCCACTCTGACATCCGCGGTCTTTATGTGAAATCTAGTTTTAGCCTACTGAAACATTACAGGCTAGCCTACTCTTCTTCAATTAAACCAAATAAATCACATTGATATCTTTGCTAAGTAATAAGCTGTAAGGACAGGCTGAACTACTGTTTTGCACTGGCAAACAAAGGAGAGTGTGTGACAGCCCTGCGCAACGCGTGCAAATTGGCTGCCGCTGAGTGGTTGGGAAACATCAAGAATAGCCATGCATCTTAGCTTGCAGAGTTTGAGAAACATCCTCAATTTTTCTAAATAGCACTTGTTGTAGAAACTTGGGAATCCTGTTTTTAGACTAGTCATGTAATCGTTACAAAACCACCGTCTAGTCGTCAGTGAAAATAGTCGCTGCGCACATCCCTAGTCTGAACTAGGCTATGGTGTGTTGTTGTAATATCTAAATCTCATTTCGCTAAGCAAGCATTTAAGATCCTGACTGTGAAATAGCCTAACAGATTTAGTGGCCTAGGCTACATTACAAAAACGGGACAAGATGTAGGCTACAAATTTAATAAATTTAATTTAGCCTATTCGGCCATAAAAGGCTCAGCTTTCTTCTTTTTTTAAATATTTTTTAAGTTATATAGGCCTACTACAAAGAACGAAAAAATAACGTTATTAACCGGTTTTAAAGATTTCAAATTAACGTTTCTGTTCTGGAACAATTAAAGACCATTTCGTTTTCGTTCGTGTTTCTGTTCCTCGTAAAATACCGTTCGTTTTCGGTTTTCGTTTCCGTTCCTTTAACCGGTTCGGAGCCTTGGTGAGGAAGCTATTTCGTTTCGAAAGACGTTTCTAAAGATCATGGCATGTGAAAACCACAACAGGCCTATGCTCTATGTAAGCACAACTAGCGATTCATCAAGACAGATTGATGAAAACAACCGTTTCGCGGCAGAAAATAGATTTTTAGAAACTGCATTCTAAGTGCCCCGACCACCGCCATTACATGGATATACTGGCTCGCGCTGGATTTTTAATTTCTTCTACATGCCTCCGAACTACGCCAAAGTGATCTCGGTGAGTCAAACGTCTTATAATATGTCGTAAATAAGGTCCAGGTTGTCAAAAACGAGCATTGTCCTTTAAATTGGAAAAAATATGGATGGTAGTGAACGGTGGATGACAAATAATTTTTTGATCCCGTTTTAATTGTGCCATGACCACAACATGTGTTTGTCAATCTAAAACATAAATTTTACTGATCTCTGTTAACTCGCAAGTTAGCTAATATTAGCTAGCTGACATTAACCAAAACCTTGTGTGGGATATTTTGATTCTGAGATATGCCTGCTAATTAGGTGTTTGGTTGTGGCTGCATTCTTTTTAGATAATCACCGGCTGGCCAATCTTCCTGTTTCCACTTAGGCACTCTATAGGGATGAGTCCATCAATATATAATCTGTAGGTTACCAGCTACAACATGAACTAGTGTTTATGCCAGCAGTCGGCCCTGAAACCATGAAGGAATGGGAGAGTAATACACTGTGTTGGGTTCATTGTGGCAACCATTTATACCACCACAATGGATTTGAAATTAAACAAGATGTGCTTTAAGGGGAGACACTACAGTCAAAATTTTCTACATACATTTTAATTTCAGTATACGTCTGTTTAATTTGATTTATCCATACTATATGATTGGAAAGTGTGCCATAGGCTGTTAGACTAGTTATTCGTCTTAACTGAGGCTGATGCTGCAGTCTTGGATCAACACTGACTGCCTGTAACGTTAACTAGAAATAGCTGGCTAGCCTACAACTAAACAGGGCATCGTTGCTTAATCTCATGAGTGAAAACATCTTCGTAAATTGCATTCTCTAACGTTAGACTAACTGTTACCCCATCTACCGGTATGTTCTGACAGAGAGGCTGCTGTCTCACTGACGTTATATAGGTTAGCTGGCTAGCAATAGAAATATATGGCTTTTCTACAACTGAACGAGAGCAATATAATGAATGAAAGCAGCATACAATGTAAAGTGAGCTAGCGCACAACAGTCGTAAACCATGTTTTGATTAGCATTTATTTATGATGCCCATGCTTGCAGCAAACAATCTTGGCTGCAGTGACGTGGTAGCTACAGTAGCACGAGCGAACGTTATGACAGCATGTTGACGCTGACTTGCTGTGTGCCTCGTGTTGACTTATATTAGATAAAGGTGACCATTAATCGATCTTGTGAGTTTTTCTGGTCATTTGGGGGGGATGATTGTGTTCACAAAAGATCTAACATAACCAGTTCCTCTGTTTACAAGCGAGATCACGAGAGCCGAGTACAGCGAGAGCCGAGTCTCAGTCTGACTTTGAAAGTCGCCCCAGCGAGGCAGTCTGCTGCTGCACGCGCTCTGTCTGGAGCTTCCACTAAATGAAACCACGCATGCGCAGGCTGCGCAGCTTACAACCAATCACAGACATGCTTGTGTTTTAGTAAATTTGGGTTTAGGTTTTCCAGACTTTTTCAGAGAACAGTTTCGCACTAAATCCCTCACACGATTCTCTCTGCCTCAGTCAGTCGCAGTACGAGTTTGTCTGAGGTAACACCAGTCAGCTGTTATTTCTCGTGTCCAGTCCACTGTCTGAGGCGAGTTATCAGGCTCATTAGTTAGTAGGGAATTGATTGATTTTTTTGGTAACAGAACTAGGACTACTGTTTTAATATTGTGGGGCATGAGTCAGACTCGGCGTATGTCCACTGCTTGAGTTAACATCGGCCAAGTTGAGCCAACACCTGCAGCTCCTTAGCTTGTAAGGTGTCACTAAGCAAATTCTTTCTCTCCTCTCTAGATGAAACTGTGCACCTTGTGTTACGGGACACTCTTCAGCCTCACCTGGACGCTAGCTAGTAGGCTAACTTGCCAGCTCATCAGCGTGTAAGGAATGGCACTGCAGTATTTTCTTATCTTCCATCTCTATATTTTCACTTTTTTGATAGTTAAGCTGTCTCTTGGTCATAGTCATACACATATAACGAAACTGTTGGCACGTGTCTGCTGCTTGTCTGAGGTAACGCCAGTCGGCTGCTATTCATCGTGTCCAGTCCAGCTGAGGCGAGCTATCAGGGTCATTAGTTAGTAGGGAATTGAAATATCCTGTTTTGATTTTTTTTGGTAACAAAACTACTAGGACTACTATGTTTTAATATATTGTGGGGCATTAGTCAGTCTCGGTGTATATCCACTGCGTTTTTGAGAGAAATGACAGAGGGTGGACTTAAGCAATGTAGGCCTAATTGAGACATTTGCGAGGATGAAGAAAAGAAGAACACAGTTCAGATAGTCTACACATTCCAAGAATAGCCTACTTTTAAATATTTTTTGTCATTTTCATGTGTTAAACAAATTTTTTGAGTAGCCTACATTGGACTATTAGGCTTTTACCATGACCTGTTGCCTCTGAGCGAATTGAGTGAAAATACCGTATAGCCTATTGAGCCTAGTGATTTGTCTTACAGTACATTAGTATGGCTATACTATTTGTTGGGGAGTTCTAGCACATACTAGGCCTACTGGTGACTACATAACTGCAGTTGATGCCTGGAAGTGCTGTGTCATGTTTAGTCTGGTCTCTTATAATAAAGAACACGTCTTTTGTTATCCCCGGTCCTCGTTCTTATGTAGAAATAAGTTTATATAGCTCCAGTATATCACAGCTATATGATTCAGCTGGTACAAATTATGATAAATTCAATAGGCTATTTTAATGAATATATTATTAGAAACATATTTTTGATTGACAGACAGGCTAGGGGCCCCTTTGAGGTGAAAAAACCCCATGGGAATAAAAGTGAATCTATGCCCCTGACAATGACCCAAAGCATTCAGCGAAATAGAAGAGTTTTTCAAGGCAAAGAAGTGCAATGTTCTGCAATGGCCAAGTCAAACACCTGACCTGAATCCAACTGAGCATGCATTTCACTTCCTGAGGACAAAATTGAAGGGAAACGGCCCAAAGAACAAGCAGGAAGTGAAGACAGTTGCAGTAGAGGCCTGGCAGAGCATCACCAGGGATGAAACCCTGCGTCTGGTGATGTCTGTGGTTCCAGACTTCAGGCTGGATTTGACTACAGTAAATGATTTGCAACCAAATATTAAACATGGCAATTTGATTCATGATTTTGTTAGTTTGTCCAACTACTTTTGTCCTTTAAAAGGGAGGTTGGGTACATATAAAATTTGTTGTAATTCCTACACCTGATTTGGATGTAAATACCAGAATTAAAGTTGAAATTCTGCATTTAAAGCACATATTTAATGTTTCATTTAAAATCCATTGTGGTAGTGTACAGAGCCAATATGATGAAAATTCTGTCAATGTCCAAATATTTATGGACCTAACTGTATACCAATGGTTCTTGCCACAATGAACCCAACACTGTCGCATTCAGTATTGGTTGGTGGAGGACAGTAGAAGACTGCCTGGGAAACGACGAAAGACTCCCCATTGGTCAATGATGCTTTCAATGAACCGCTATGCCAAGTGAGGTCAGTGAAGAATCAGTGTTACTGCTGCAGAGATGTGTGGTGCTGATATATCACCCCAACAAGTGAGCAGCAAGGACATAAAAGATGCCAGGGAAGAGCTCTCCGCACAAGTCTGGAACTAGAGAACATTCTTCCAACCCAGGTGGCACTCAAGCAGAACATAAAGAGTACATGCTACGTAATTTGACCGTGACCTTGATCCTTGGTTCTGGCATTCTTAAAAGTATCACTAAATGAGTGTGCATCTCCAATTTTGTTGGAAATTACACCTTAAATGTTTTTCTACAATGGTTCCAAAATTAAGCATGTTTGAAAATTTGAGGTTGACTCTCACTTACCCCCACATCTGAAAATAAACCTTATGGTAAGTATTATAGAACATTGCACAATTGTTGTGATGTCTGTCTGTCTGTCTGTCTGTCTGAGGGTGTTGGTCTCTGATATTTTTGAAAATATCGAAAAATCTGCAAGAGGACAAAGACACAGACGTCTGGGTCAGTGACTGTCATTACAAATACATTCACATATCCACAGTATATTGTCAGTCACTGATTTTGCTTGTGTGTTTTCAAATACTGTGAAGAAAACACAGGTGATGCTAAAGGTATACTATGTGGCTATACTCTCACCTTTGCAATGGTTGTTCTTTTTCCTCTACCAGCAGATCCTGCGTCTTATTTTACTGTTTCTCCCTTCTTTTCCTGTTTCTCCCTTTTCGTCATCTTTCTCTTTCTCCTCTTTCTGTTTCTCTTTCTCCTCCTCTCCCCTGGCCTTCTTCATCTCCTCCTCTTCTTTCCACTTTTTCATGTCCTCGGTTTCCTCCCGGTACTTTACAGCCATCTTCTCTTTCTGCTTTTCTATTTCCCTTCTATCCTTCTCCTCTTTCTCTTTGCTGTCCACCATTTCCATGTACCTTATGAAGGTCAGGAAGTTCTTGTTTTTCTTCCGGTGCTTCTCTAGAGGCTTCATCTCTTTCTGGTGTTCCTTTTCTTTCTGCTTTCTATCTTTCTCCTCTTTCTTTTTCTGTTTCTCCTCCTCTTGCCTGGCCTTCCTCTTCTCTTTCTTTTCCTGCTGTCTCATCTTAAATTCACTCCACATCTTTTTCAGGCGAGCAAAGATGCCCCCAGATGTCTGAGATGGCCGCTGGTCACTGGTCGCCAGCTCCCTAGAGGGACACTGAACAGCAATTTCAGACATCTTGGCTGTCTCCCCCCTCCACCCCTCATCTTCCTCCCTCAACTCCGTCCTCAACCTTTTCATCCTCTGGTCCAACTCCCTGATCATGACGGCCATCATGTTCTCCAGTTGCATCTGCTCCATTTTCTGGCTCTTTACCTCTCTCTCCTTCATCATCCTGGCCGTCTCAATCCTCCTCCCCTTTTCTTCCTCCCTCAACTCCACATTCAACCTGGACATCCGCTGGTCCAACTCCCTGATCAGGAGGTACTCCTCTCTCTCCTGGCTCCTTTCCCCTCTCTCCTCCAGGCATTTATTAACCATCTTGGCTATCTCGTTCCTACTCCTCTCCTCTTCCTTACTCCTCCTCCCCTCATCTTCCTCCCTCAACTCGACCCTCAACGCGGTCATCCGGTCATCCATCGATCTCGTCAGGAGGACCTGAATGCGCTCCATCTCCTCCGACTTCCCGGGTCTCCTCTTCTCCTCCTCCTGCCTCCCCCTCCCCTCATCTTCCACCCACGCCTGCCTCCTCAATCTGGGCATCTGTGAGCCGACGAGGTCCCTCTCCCTCTCCTGGCTCTGCGTCTCTCTGTCCTTCAGGTATTCCTCTACCATCCTGGCTGTCTCGCTCCTCCTCATCTCCTTCTCCTGCCTCCTCCTCCGCTCGTCTTCCTCCCTCAACTCCCTCTTCATCTTGGCCATCCGGCGGCCCATGTCTCTGGCCACGTTCTGCAGCTGCTCCTCCACCCAGACAGTCTCGCAGGGCTTTGTCATTCCTAAAGGCTATGGGGGTCAGGGGGGCACAGGGACAACCAGTCAGTCACACCGGGGTCACATTCATGCAGTCAATACACTGTAGTACAGTGATCATAAGATATCACAGTGCATTGGCTACTCCTAGCATGGCACAGTACGATTATACATAGCTTCAGTGTTGCAAGATGTCACAGTGAACTGGCTACTGCTATTAATAGCAGAGCAATACAATACATCACAGTATAGTACTGCTCCTAATAGGTTATGTACCAATTTACATTACAGCAAGCATACTGTAGTCATACAGCACTTTACAACACAGAACAGTGGGCCCATACCTAACTACTGTATACAGGTAGTTTAGGTGCAAAGCGTCTGAGCATCAAGAGACTAACAAGCTGCACGCAGAGTGAACAGTCATCATGTATTGCAAACATAAAGGCAGCAGCAAGAAAAGAGGAGAGAAAGGAACAGGATGAGAAGGTAGCAAAGCTGCTGGTCAAAGCTACCAGTCTGCTGGTCAGTTTTGAGTGTCTGTAGCTATCTGGTACGCTACAGGGAAAATAGTAGGCTAGATAGTTGGCTAGATAGTAGGCTAGTGCTGATGATTTCTGTCACAGCATACACTGCATGCCCTCTCCAGTCCCCTAATAGGTCTTATTTCATTTCCACTTGACTACTAACTTGATTGAGCATGCTACATTTGAGCAGTAGGATGATAATATGGCTAAAAGGTAGGCTACAAGATGCACAGTGCACAGGCTACTCCTATCATGGTACAGTACTCCTACACATACAGTAACTTCAGTTTTACAAGATGCCACAGTGCACTGGCTACTGCATGAATAGCAGGGCAATACAGTACCATGCTCCTTCAAAAGGTTAATATACCACTTTATATTACAGCAATACTACAGCCTATATTTGGATATACAGGATTTTACAACACAGCACAGTAGGCCTACTGTAACTAGATAACACTTTACAAAACAGCAAGCAAAACAATCTAAAATTATTATTATCATTATTGTTATTATTATTAAATCACTAATGAAGAGGAGGTTCACCCAGGAACTCATATTACCCAGACACATCACTGTTAGTCCTGTAATCAACCAGTATCGCTCTCAACCTGGACATAATTTCTAACCTGGTTAAACAAAGTTCTGAGAGAAATGTTCTGTATTCTGTCTTCAATTGGAGGTGTTTTTGTCAAAGACAGCAATACAGAATGATTTTAGAAAATTCCAACTCTAAATTCTATCCCTATTATGGACTTACTTGTTTTCTCTAAATTCGTGTGTCAAATCCAGAAGTCACTAGCTACTCTGATGAGGTGGAATCGATCACTGACTATTTAAGTGTCTGCCTCAGTAACGTCTACTATGACGTCATAAAAGCAAGGGGAGTGACGAAACGCCCTCTAGTGGTTCTTATTAGTAATAAATAAAATAAAAAATGTTTTGGGCTGCATTGAGTTATTATTCACATAGTTTCTGAGACACATTGAGTCACTGTTTATTGATTTTGATTATATGTTGCAGTTTAAAGACAGAATAAAAGGCTTTACAATAGGTTTTGGAACACTGGGTGTAAACTGACTACAGTTCATATGATGCACACACCCCGTGTTTCCTCGCTATGTCAATAGATTAATCTGTCTCGTTCTGTCGGTAACGCTTTATAATACAGCCTGTGTCTTACAGTGTCTTACCAGTGTAATACCTGTGTCTTACACTCTCTTACCAGTGTCTTACCCATACCGAGTACTTACATGTAAGTGCGGGGTACCGGTAGTCTAGGGGTACCGGGTACTTACAGGTAGTTATGGGGTAGCCTACTTACCGGGTACTTACATGTAAGTACTCCAAACCTACCTGTAAGAACCCCGTACTTACCTGTAAGTAAAAATACCTATGCTACTGTGCACGCCATGTACGTACCCGGTAAGTAACCCGTACCTACATGTAAGTACCCGGAAAGTACCCCGTACCTACATGTAAGTACCCGGTAAGACGCGGATGAGACACTTAAAGACACGGGTAAGACACAGGTAAGACACTGGTAAGACTCGGGTAAGACACTGGTATGACACAGGTAAGACACGGGTAAGACACAGGTAAGACACTGGTAAGACACAGGTAAGACACGGGTAAGACACAGGTAAGACACGGGTAAGACAGGTAAGACACAGGTAAGACACGGGTAAGACACAGGTAAGACACTGGTATGACACTGTAAGACACGGGTAAGACACCGGCTGTATTATGAAGCGTTACCGTTCTGTCCTGCAAATTTGGTCAGATTGGTCACGTTCTATTGTCCACCCTACCATTGTGCACAATAGTAGCTAGCTAGCTAGTTTGCTAAGTCAAACCAAGCTCATTCAGATGGAACTTGCATGCTACATTTGAGCAGTAGGATGATAATATGGCTAAAAGGTAGGCTACAAGATGTCACAGTGCACTGGCTACTCCTATCATGGTACAGTACTCCTACACATACAGTAAATTCAGTTTTACAAGATGCCACAGTGCACTGGCTACTAGGGGTGTGCCGGGAGCCCACTATTTGTATTTGCATCTGTATTTGACAACTAATTATTCGGATTCGGAAGTGGGCGGGTCTTAAACCGGAAGTCGGTTCAAAACGGTTTAAACTGAGGGGAAACGTCATTTCTTTAGCCTAATATTAATTGGCATTGCAATTGAATTGCTGTTTATATATTATTATTATCATTAATTATGAAGTATAATTCCTCCTCATCATCCTGTATATTTTTATTTTAACAAACTATGAAGTGTCACAACCCCACCACCACCACTGGGGGACATTCTACATTTAGTTTGAAACTGAAAAACATTTTTCTAAATCAAAATATAAGTCCTCATAGCAACTTTGCTAGAACAGCTATAGTAGTGCTATTTCTCCCGTGTCATACTATCTAATATATTATCTGCAACCATGTGACACAGGCAGCGTGATGTACTAGTATGGTTTTCACAAACCCAGCAATAAACATGTATTACTATAAATATAATTGAAAAGATAAACATTTTACACTCAAACCAATAAACTAAACTCTAAACTAATACATGCCTATGTTGTAGGGTTTGTGTTAGTTTGGCCCGGTTGCATTTTATCTGCGGAACGTGAGAACGCGCTCGGTCAAATTGATTAACTTATTGGGTGGAAAAGTGGTTAAAAAGCCTTTAATCCATATGTAGGCTACAATAAAAACCGAAACATGTTGGTGTTTTTATTGTAGGCCTATATAGCCCGATGGATTAAAGGCTTTTTAAACACTGTGCTTGTTAACCCAGAAATAACTCAGAAAGTTGTCAGGATCCTCGAGTCCGTAATCCAAAGTTTCTGCTTTCTATGTCCTTTTCCAAACAAATCGGAGGGGTCATATCATGTCACTGCTTCAGCACAACCATTAAACACAAATTATATAGGTCTATGCAAATTAGGATGTGTGAGCCACTACAATAAAGCGTAGGCCTAAATGGTTCAAAAAAGCGTTCGGCCTATGCGCTAGGACCTATGGACGAAAATAACATTACAAATGTTCAATAAACAATATTCCAACAACCCAAATATTCAATTGATAAGCTACATATTCAACCAATCATGCATTTGCACAGCAAATATGACAAAGCCAAATTAAATGTAGCCTAGGCTAATAAGCCGAGGAAAATGACTAGGCCTAATTGTAGGCCTATAGTCTACTCAAGTTTCAACAGTGCTTAAACCATGGGTAAGTGGGGTATTGTAGTGAAATTATTCTTATTCTTATTTTTTTAATCTGTTTAAATAGTTTATTATTGTTATATCAGAGATAAGGACTTTGATAATAGCCTATCCTAGGCCTACACTAGACTAGGACCTACTCTGTTGTGCTGATAACTGAACGACATGGATCAAACATTTGATCATTTGTGTTTCAGTTGTTAAAATATACTTTCATAATTAGGATATTTCATATTTCAAAATCGCCGGACATTGTATAGGCTAGTGAGAGGCTGAGCATGCGTAGCTGAAGTAGCGAGCGTTAGCTAGATATACTACACTGAGCTAACAAGCTACCGGTCCTCCACTGCACAAACAAACGCTACAGTTCACATAGGCTATTGCAGCAGGTAAACTACGACAAGCAAACAAAATCCAATAACTGTCTCAATAAACCAGTGAACTAAGGACAAACGCCCTCGGTGCTGCTTGTTCGTTGCTGCCTAGTGCCTACTATCAGCGCGCTCCAAGCTTTCTCTCCCTCTCCGCGTTGTCTAGACGTCTCTCTCTCTCTCTCTCTCTCTCTCTCTCTCTCTCTCTCTCTCTCTCTCTCTCTCTCTCTCTCTCTCTCTCCTCTCTCTCTCTCTCTCTCTCTCTCTCTCTCTCTCTCCCTCTCTCTCCCTCGTCGTGTCATGTCAACAAGCAGACAGAACGTGCGCGCACCGCTCGCTCATACAGTATTTGACTGTTCTCCCCCTCCCGAATATTTTTTTTTACAATATTCGTACGAATTTACTATTCGGGAAAAAGCTACTATTTGTACTCATCCGAATACCGTTCGGGCACACCCCTACTGGCTACTGCATCAATAGCAGAGCAATACAGTAGGCTATACCGTGCTCCTTCAATAGGTTATATACCACTTTATATTACAGTACGCATACTGTAGCTATACAGCACTTTACACCACAGAACATTAGGCCTATATCTAGCTGTACAGAACCTTACAACATACAGCAGTAGACATTAACCCACTGTAGCTGTATACAAGTACTTTACAACACAGCACACCTATAGCTGTAGAACACTTTACAACCTAGCTACTGTAGGCCAAACTTCTAGCTAGAACAGTTCGGCCTTTAGTATACCTACAGTAGCAGCACAGTTGGCCTATATTTAGATTTTTAAAGACACTTTACAAAACAGCAAGCAAAACAATCAAAAATTATTATTAGTATCATTATTGTTAGTATTAAATCACTGATGAAGAGGAGGTTCACCCGAGAACTCATATTACCCAGACACATCACTGCTAGTCCTGTAATCAACCAGTATCGCTCTCAACCTGGAAATAATTTCTAACCTGGTTAAACAAAGTTCTGAGAGAATTATGTACTGTATTCTGTCTTCAATTGGAGGTGTTTTTTGTCAAAGACAGCAATACAGAATAGTTTTAGAAAATTTCAACTCTAAATGCTATCCCTATTATGGACTTACTTGTTTTCTCTAAATTCGTGTGTCAAATCCAGAAGTCACTAGCTACTCTGATGAGGTGGAATCGATCACTGACTATTTAAGTGTCTGCGTCAGCAACGTCTACTCTGACGTCATAAAAGCAAGGGGAGATGTAAAGTGATGACGCGCCCTCTAGTGGTCTTTAATAAAAAATATATTTTGAGCTGCATTGAGTAATTATTCACATCGTTTCTAAGACACTTACATTGAGTCATCGGTGATGGATTATGATTATATGTGTGCAGTTAAAGACAGAATAATAAAACGTTTTACAGCAGGTTTTGGAACGCTGGGTGTAAACTGACTACAGTTCCCATGATGCACACACCCCGTGCTTCCTCGCTATAGATTAATCTCTCTTCTGTATGTAACATTTTATAATACAGCCCGTGTCTTACAGTGTCTTGGCGAAATGTGAGTTTTTAACTGCATAGGACATTAAAATTCACTTTTCTGAGACCCCAGAAACCGATTTTAGGTAGGTAAAAACAGCATATGCGGTGCCCTTGGTATTAATGTACAAACATGTAAACTGCGAGAATTACATCATAACGTTGATTTGAATGTGTAGGCTAAGTGTTTGAAAGTGTAATAAAGTAGTAGCTATGTGTTACAATATGTTTAATAGCAGTTAGATTAGCAAGCTAGTTATTCGCAGTGATAGCTAGCGGATTAGTAACGTAGCCGTTAGGCTAGTCTGTTATTTTAAGATCCTACAACATTTATTTTAATAAAAAGCAAAGCTCAACTTGAGGAATGCTCCTGTATACTCGAACCCTGATTATTGAATGTTTGTATGGCACTATATTTTGTAATGTATGAACGAAATATGAGTCAGTTTACTTAAGCCTAACGGTAGCCTTGTTTATTGTGTCATTAAATTAGTCAGCGCTTGCAGTTTTGGCGGTCACCCATGTAGTTCTCAACGGTGTTATAATTTGTGTAATCTGCTTTTCATGTAGCAGTAACAGTTCAGTCTTACTTTACATTAATAAGGGGACAATACTCAACATATACAAATAGGTATACTAGTTGCATGTAAACAACATGAATAGTGTTTGTAGGGAAATGTGAGTTTGGGGTTCTATAGAATAGGAATAGTGAGTTTATTTGTAATTATTACCTAGGCGACAGCCCAGGGTGAGAGGTTAATGTTTTTGGTAGCATAAGTTTATTGGTTGCTTTATTAGTTGGTTGTTAGCAGTTTTGATTGGCACAAAGCTCTCGACCTAACAAATGCAGCATTACCAAACATGTCCTGCACGCATTCTAGTTTGGATATATATTTATATTTTAGAAAAAGTATGCATAAGCTATATCCATTAGAAAAAGCATTTCTATAGAGAGAAGAAAGACAGAATTAAGACAGACCCATACTGGAGTGAGCCTATTGCTTAATCAAACTGATTCGTCTGAGAGCAGCTGTTGTGAAAGATACTGACAGCATCGTCTACTTTTTCTGTCCATCTTAAATAGACCTGCTACACCCAACCCTGTGCCTGGGAAGTGTAACACATGCAAAATCAATCTACTATCTGCTTGTCGTGCATGCCAGTTTCAAATAGAGCTAAAAAGTCGCTTTCTAATCTAATAAACAGATGCTGGTCTGGTATTACATCATCCCCTCCCCTTGCCCCTACTACGACAAGTTAGCACCGCTATTAGCTACTATTCCTCCCTCACGTCTATTTTGACTGGGTGAGTGTAACAGAGACTGTGTGTGTCTTGTGTCCGACTGTGTGTATCGTGTTTGTTTGAAGCCAGGTGTGTCCATCGCTGTCCGCTAGAGGGACACAGCAGACCAGTGGCCCACACAAGCTTCACACCCCTGGAGGGATCAGGTACTGTGTTCTCTGTCTGCACACACACACACACACACACACACACTCACACACACACACACACACACACACACACACACACACACACACACACACACACACACACAAACTAATCTGGTAACAAAGATTCTGAATTAAGTCCTATTCTCATTACAGCGCCCCCTAAAGGAAAAGTGTGTTACAGAGCTATAAGCACTGCACATGTTGAACACGCTCACCAGAATCACTACTAGTTACTATTTCTACATGCTGGCAGCTTGAGTCCTTGTTCTCAATGTAGATACCTCAGCACGCATGCAGGTAACGTGGCATCAGCAGTAGAAATGTGGGCTGTTTTCCTACTCAACCCTCAACTCATAGAAATGAGGAATGTATCTATCCCAACTCCCACGTCCTGGTATCTCCTTGCCTTCTGTACATGTAGGCTACTGGTGTAACAGAGTTGAATTGGTTAACTCACTTCTCAGTTTAAATACCGCCCACCAGTGGCATCAAACCGCTAGCTTTTCGGAGGTGTGTTTAGTAGCGGTGTTTACAAGAAGTGGTCACGTGAGTTGTCGTAAATGAGGACCCAAGTTTGAACCCAGTGTGGGCAAAGTGCTGGTGGAAGCTATACTGACGAGCGACACAATCTGAAATCAGCAACACTGGGAATATTCATGTATCCATTTATATTTCATCAGCACATTTGTGTCGGCCTCCGCTGCTGCTCTCTGCATGCGTTTCCAGTGCTGCTGTGCATCTGTCACCCTCAAATGTACCAAGGGATCCCATTGTCAAGTTCAAGTTCAGCTACAGGCTTATCCCACCCAGGTGCAATACGGAGCGGTTCAGACGTTCCTATATGGCAGCGGCCATCAGGCTCTTTAACAGTGCCTGAGTGTTGTAGAGGTGTGCATGTGTGCTATATCTATCTATCTATCTATCTATCTATCTATCTATCTATCTATCTATCTACAGTATCAGTCTATCTATCCATCTATCCATCTATCCGTCTGTCTATCTATCTATCTATCTATCTATCTATCTATCTATCTATCTATCTATCTATCTATCTATCTATCTATCTATCTATCTACAGTATCAATCTATCTAGTTACCTACCCACCCTCTCTCCCTCTGTCTGTCTGTCTGTCTGTCTGTCTGTCTGTCTGTCTGTCTGTCTGTCTATCTATCTACCTAGGTTCAATTTATTTGCCATTTACATACATACTGAGACATATATGACTGTCTAACGGCAAAATAATTCTAGAGTAGCTGATTTTAGTAGCTGAATTTACACAGAAAAAACAATTACAATTTATAAAATCCTATCAACTTGGCTTGATCCTCACAAGATGTCAGTAAAGAATAGGCTCTTTGCACAAGCTCCACCACTTCCTGAAATTCTACAGGCATAATTATTTCCTGTCCTATACCATTGGATGGAAGTGATTAATCAGGTGTGATCAGGTGTGCCGCACACCTGATAAATCACTTCCATCCAATAGTATAGGACAGGAAATAAGGATGCCTGTAGAATTTCAGGAAGTAGTGGAGCTTGTGCAAAGAGCTTATTTGACCAGTAGAGGGCAGGAGAGGCTCCATCAAACATGCGCCATTCTGCTCCACTCACCACTGTACACCTGCACATGGCACATGCATGTCTAGCCATGACTGATACACTGTGATGTGTCTGGATAAGTTGTCACTTCTGTCATTAAAACATGAATATATACCAGAGATCAGCAACCTATCAAAAGAAACATTTTTTGACAAAAAAATAATAAAAATTCTGATGGGAGCAGTGAAACATTTGAGCCTTATAATGAAGGCAGTGTTTCCCGTAGATGCATTTCTTTCGTGGTAGCACCCAGGAGGGACACATTAGAGGGAGAAGGGGGTTGTTGAGCATCACACACTTAATTTCCTTCGTTCTGATGAATTTTTAGACATGGGGTTTGGACTGGCACAAAGGCAAGGCAAGTTTATTTGAACCCAAACGTCCTCCTCGCATGCACACACACAGAGCCACAGAATGCATTCATGGGCGGAGGTCTGTGCTCTCTGAGCACCATTTCTCGTTTTATTATTCGTCTTAAATTACATTTACTCCATAGTCCAACTTCTTAAAACACTTTCCACAAGAAATATTTATGAAATTATGAGATGAAGCTATAGCACCACTAGAGGGCACCATCCTCAATCATCCATCTGTCCTCAGGTCCAGGAGGTGTTGATGATAATCTCCATCATCATCGCCCTGAAGAGTCTGCTGGAACAGAAGCGCTCGCCAATCCTGAAGGACCTCATGATGGTAGATGGTGAATGGACTGCACTTATATTGCACTTTTATCCTCTCATTCACCCATTCACACACCCAGGGGTGAAAATTAACTTTTTGGCTCACGGTGAGTTACCTGCCAAAGGGACTATAGATGAAAAAATCTACCGGCCAAGTATATATTTTTCAGATAGGCTTCCGAAATCTAGTCGCCAATTGGAAATTTTACCTGCGTTTGGCCGGTGGCAGGTGTTAATTTTCAGCCCTGCACACACCCATTCACGGCAGCTGCCATGCAAGGTGCTAGTCTGCTCATTGGGAGCAATTTGGGGTTCAGTGTCTTGCCCAAGGACACTTCGACATGTGGACAGGAGGAGGTGGGATTCGAACCACTGACCCTACGATCATTGGACAACCCGCTCTACCTTGTGAACTACAGCCGCCCCATGATCTACCTCCAGGTGTTAGACTGGGTTTTCCTCTACACCATTGTCTCTCACTATCAAGTTCACTATCCACACCATTGTCTCTCATTATCAAGTTCACTATCCACACCATTGTCTCTCACTATCAAGTTCACTATCCACACCATGGTCTCTCACTATCAAGTTCACTATCCACACCATGGTCTCTCACTATCAAGTTCACTATCCACACCATGGTCTCTCACTATCAAGTTCACTATCCACACCATGGTCTCTCACTATCAAGTTCACTATACACACCATTGTCTCTCACTATCAAGTTCACTATCCACACTATGACATTTCACTATCAAGTTCACTATCCACACCATGGTCTCTCACTATCAAGCTCACTATCCACACCATGGTCTCTCACTATCAAATTCACCACACCATGGTATCTCACTATCAAGTTCACTATACACACCATGGTCTCAAACTATCAAGTTCACTATCCACACCATGGTCTCTCACTATCAAGTTCACTATCCACACCATGGTCTCTCACTATCAAGTTCACTATCCACACCATGGTCTCTCACTATCAAGTTCACTATCCACACCATGGTCTCTCACTATCAAGTTCACTATACACACCATGGTCTCTCACTATCAAGTTCACCATCCCATTTCCATAGAGGCTAGGGCCGTGTCCGAATTGCATACTACCTGCTACATGCTATATAGTAGGCACTATATAGTATGCATACTGCATACTATATAGTACCTACTGTTCCACAAAACGCGTGTAGTATGCGAGAAAATACAGCATGCTACTCGAGTCATCCAGCGGAAGTGACGGGATACGATACTGTTTACTCCCGCGAAGCTGTGGTACAATTGTGTTTTCTGTGATCATTTTGTGTATTATCCACA
Organism: Borostomias antarcticus; assembly: GCF_949987555.1. NCBI lineage: Eukaryota > Metazoa > Chordata > Actinopteri > Stomiiformes > Stomiidae > Borostomias > Borostomias antarcticus. Next base: position 994,447 of record NW_028175837.1, read on the forward strand.
AAAATGTAGCCTTTTCCTGTCATGGGATGTGCGGCTGCTGCTGCCCTCAGGAGAAGACGTGTTAACGCTGCAAGGAGAAGAGCCGTCATGAGATCTTCTCGACATGCTTGTAGTTGAGGTAAATATTGAACGTTAGCTTGCTAGCTACGCTAGTTAGCTAGGTTAGTTGATAGCCCCGCATGTGCTGGCTTGGGGCTAGCTATACTGTTACATTTGTACCAGGGATGTTATATTAAATAGATTCTGAGAGGCAGGTAAGCAAAACAATAAAACTCAACTCATTTTAAAGAGGTGGGTAAACTGAGTTTACCTGGGTTTACTCATCACTACACGCCTGCTTTGTAATGTTACATTTTAGCTCTACAGATAATGACATCTATCTATTATCACATTGTAAAGACAAGTATATGCCATACGCACAAATGAGTTAAAGTTTGCCCTAATAATATTCCCCCTGTAGGCTCACATGGAAGACAGAGGTCCTCACCAAGTCAACCTCCACGTCCCTGCTGAGGACCTATTTGGACCTATTTTGACGGCTGGACACAAGGAGGGACTTCAGATTGTCAAAATCGACACAGAGGAACCTTGGTGATGGTCAGGAGGATGGGGCAAGACCATGGAGGTGCTAATAATAGCAATAACAATAATAATAATTCATTGCATTTAGAGCTTTTCTCAGTACTCACCCTTTACAATGGTCTTGTCATCTTGCCAGCATTACCTTAGTCATTTATTTAGCAGACACTTTTGTGTGTCTGCTAAGCGACTTACAGTAGGCCTAATTGCATTTAACCATTTGAAGGTTGAAGACCTTGATGGTGGCCATGGTCCTGCTGCTGCAGATCATCCCAACCCTGGAGATGGCCTCAGAAAGTGTCTCGCAGCGGCAGCATCAGCACCAGCACAAGCTGCCTGGATCCCAGCTCTTGGTGAGCACGACTACCCACATCCTGCCATAAGTAGTCAGTCTATCAGTTCATGAGTGTGCTTTACCTTGTTCCTTATAGACAGCCTTGAGGCTTTAAACACTGATCAGTTGGTTATAGGCAGCCTTGAGGCATTTGTTTAAATGTATGTGTAACACTGTACATAGTAATCAGTTTAAGTATTTTGGGGGGAGACAACAGATCAGCGTTCTCCTGTCAGTACCTTTTGCAAGGAAAGCTAATGATCTGACCAAATATAAACAAGTCAAAAGTATATTTGAAGACCATTGTGTAATAAAAATATCCAAGAAATGTTTATGGTTGTGTTTCTTCCATTATACATGTAAAGGTTACTTCTTGATGTATTAACATTTCAACAAAGTGTAATATCTACACATCAGACACATTGTCTTGATATGTCTACAGGTCATGTACAGTAACTTGGAAGGTCTTACAACACGCAGAGCGCTTTGGACATGTAACTCCCTTATCAAGTAGTCGTTAGTCAGACACATTAAACTGAAGCTTTCATAACCGTCTCTGAATAATTCCAATGAAGCATTGTGAACCAACATGTGTGTTCCGTCTTTTATGCCTAATTGCAAACTACAATGTCCATTAGGAATGTTCTTTTACTCTAATGACTGGTTTTAGGTATAGTGACATTTGTTCTTTGACTGGGAAGACATTACAAGGAATGACACACAAACACCAATTTAATTCAAGAAAATACATTTAATAAAAAATAACAAAAACAATAATGGAACAAGATTTTTTTTGACTGAGGCTTCTAGAAGCAACATCAGCCGGTCCTCCCTCTCCTTAAACAACCCCCTTTCCTCCCTCCACTCAGCCTTCATCTCTGCCTTCTCTCTCCCCCATTCAACATCAGCCGGTCATCCCTCTGGAGGACGGCCAACTCTTCCCTGTTTACGGGGAAGAGAAACCACGCTGAAAGGCTTGGAGTAAGTTAACTAACGTATGCATTGTTGTTCAGAAGCAATCCAGCGGTCTGTTTACTTTGGATATTGATTTATGTAGGACCTACATCTTAGAAGCTGGGCTGCAGGGGACGACGGAGACAGCCTGGATAAAGCACGCAGAGAACCTTGTAGCCATGTACAAGGTGATTTTGATCTACAGGCTACATGATAGCAAAGATATTGATAGGGACTCACAGTTTGTATGACACTAGAAAACTTATCTAACCTCATAGGAACTGGGGTCAGCACAGAGGGAGGGGAGGCCACAGCCGCTTCGTGGAAGTGGTACGGGGTCTTGGAAGAGGCGATGGGGGCCACCCATGCAGCCGTCCTCCAGAGGATCATCGTCCCTGGTGTGGTCGTTGGTCCCTGTAATACATCCAGAAGTATTATGGGACAATGAATATTAATATATGATATATTAACAGTTGAACTCGTTTAAATCATGGAATGAACAGACAATTGTTTAAACAACTTAAAGTAACGTTAGGCTCGGTGGCTTAGGTTAGCCATTTAACAACTCATCACAATTTCGACATTTCTTGCACATTTCTTAAGCGATCATGGTCATATTACATGGAAATGTTAGTCTGTTTCTCTCGATTCTAGCTATAGAAACATCTAAGATTTGACATGAATACGTTTTGAGCAAGAGCCGTCTGAACACCTGTAACGTTAGCAGCCTATTAACGTTGGCTGGGCTAGCTAGCTAACGTAACGTCCACCACAGAGATCAATGCAAGCAGCTAGCTATCATGACGTTCTTTTTCGAAATGTCATTTCTACCCCACCTATATACACAAAACTGCATTTGTAGCTCTGTGTCGTTATAACTAAGATATCTGTCCGGAAAAATAATTTTTCCATCGACAAATTAAGTCAATACTTACATTTGAAAACTCCCGCTGCGGTCCCGGAGATCTCTTCGTTCGCCATTTTTTTATTTTTCTCACAGCCCAGTGACGTTTCACCTCTCAACTTCCGGAACAGTATGCTCTGGACTATGCTACATTTACGCCCATTTTTTCGCCGATTTCGCCTACTATATAGTACCTACTATATAGTAGGCGAAATACAGTATGCACAGTTTTGATGCAGCATGCTGCATCTCGCCTACTATATAGCAAGTAGTATGCAATTCGGACACGGCCTAGGTGTTTTTCATTTGTGAAATAGGCCTAGAGATTTTAAAATGGGGTCAAGGAGTTCTTTGCATGATGAGCTGCTGGCCATGGAGCTGGAATACAACCTGAAGATGTTCGAGAAGCAGATGGAGAACAAGGTGGCCGACTGCAGCCTGGCCAAGTTAAACGGTTTGTCTGTATATATAGACATACTGTAGGCTGTTTTTTATTGATCATAATGTCCATTTGTCTATCTTTATAATGGATGATTTTTTATCTTTGTAAACAAAGTAACAAAGTGTAACAAAAACAAATGTGATGTGCTGTATATTGTGAAAATTGTTTGCAAATATTTTTTTTTACACATATGTTATGCACTCAATGTATTGTCAGATTTTCTGTTTATTTTCTTCTTTTATTATTAAATAATAACATTAATACCTGTGGCTACCAGTAGGGGTCGTATGTGTTGTTTGTCTTGTGGACTGTTCTCATTCGTGTGCAGCCGTTGTGAAAGACAACTGAAAGCCTTGTTTTTGTGCGTGGCTGTAAGCCAGCGCACCAATGATAGCAAATGTCCAGTTGTCACTCCCTCCCTCCCTAGCTTCCTCCCTGGGTTCCTCCGTCGTGTTGTTGACCCGCAGTTCTATGTTGCTACCACAAGAGGCAGTGGTCCCAGAACCTGCAGTTCTATGTTGCTACCACAAGAGGCAGATAGACTGCATTTACCACTTTCAGCCACGGGAGGGCAGCAACAGGCTTAGATAGACGTTCCTTGTTCAGTTTCAGCAATAGAGGCAGATAGACTGCATTTACCGTTTTCGGCCACGAGAGGGCAACAGGCTTAGATAGAGGTTACCTGGTGGTGCTATGTCAGTTATTGAATTTATGTGCAGTAATTGAACATCTGAAATACTCCTGTTTTTAAATTATACCTACAGTATAGGTGTCTCAGTAATTACCCATTATATATTAGGCTATACTTGCATGTATTTACCAGGTAAATGTTTAGTAATTGTGGACTATGAAAGGGTTACCAAAAAAATGTTCAGTCAGTAAATTTAGCAATAGAAATCCATAAGCCTAGGGCCAATGGGCCTAGGATATAGACAATAAACTACTGGTGGAATGGTGGTGGAGCATCCATCGGGGACTCGCTGTAGGTCCGCTAGCTTTGTGTTATCTGGGTTTATCCCTTACCTTTGCCAGAAACAGAAGTTGAACCAATTGCAGCAAAATAGCTAACGTTACCGGAATCATCAGTGTAACTGCTTTAGCCACTGACCGCTACCATTAATGTTATGTAAGCTGCTGATAGTTGTTGTGAGCTCATGAGCTATCCCACCTTCTGAATCACATTTATGGGATTTGATGCATGTTGGGCCACATATTTCTTGAAAACAATCTTTATTTGCAACTCATATACAATGAAAATGAACCACAATCAATTTGCAGCTAAGTCTGGTTATGTTAAAGCACAGAAAATAATAAGGAATAAGGCAATCAAAGTGATGACATTACTCATGAGATCTCAGACTTGGCGAGCAGGTCCACCTGGCAGTGCTGCAGGAAGGCGTCCAGGAAGGGGGCAGGGCCCACAGTGGTGCAGCCTCTGCCGCTTGGCCCCCGGGCCCCTTGGAGACAACGTCCATGTCCGGGCTGCAGACGCTGCAGACCACTACGGCGGGAACACCTCTGCGCACAGGAACTCACCCTTCGCCTCCTGTCTCCTTTCTGGGCCTCCCGGGCCCCCGGCCTCACCGCCTTCTCTGCCAGCTTGGCGGGCCCTCTGGGGACCTTCTCCACCCCTGATGACACCACCCCCGCCGCCTGGCACTGACTCTGGGCGTTGTGCAGCTTGATGTGGGCCAGGAGGGACAGGTGGTGCAGAAAGACCTTGCCGCAGACCTGGTGGCAGACTAAAATGCCTCTGGACGCAATTGGAGAAACCTACAAACAATCACGAGCAACGAAAGGTGGGTTAGTCGTCGTATCGTCGTATCAAGTAGGTACAGTCGTTGTATCAAATATCGTTGTACCCGACCCATGTTAGATAAACAGTTGTGATTGGCGTGCCTGACCTGGCAGGGGTACGTCTCGCCCTTTAGGCGCTTGTTGATCAGCGGCCGGGTGCCATCGCCCCGACGGATGTCCTTCTCCTGGCTGTGCTTCTTCTTGCGGTGCAGGTAGAGCTTGGCCGTGCTCGGGAACTCCATGTCGCAGGAGCCGTACGCCAGAACCTTCTGCTTGGTGTCGCCATTGTTCGTCAGAGGCGGCCTTCCTCCTCCTCTTCCTCCTCCTTGTCTGACTTCAGCGGGCCTAGTCCTCTTTTCCAGGAGCCACTCCTTGACGTGGTAGGTCCTCTGGTGGCTGTTGAGGCCCGCAGGAGAGTGGAAGTTCTTACCGTAGTACGAGCATGGGTACGGTGCAGCAGGCGGGGGTCGGGGCCGTCTGTGGTGGCGTCGGGGCTGTTGGAGGCATCCGAGGCGGGGGACCACAGGGCCTCAAAGCCGGGAGTGGGCGAGTCGAGAGCAAGAGGGCTATTGTCATTGTCAGGGTTTTACAGATCACTGCAGCTGGACTGCTGGTGGCGGAGCAGCACCTGCTTCTGGCTGAATGTCCGTCGGCAGGGGGCACAGGCGACATCGGCGACTTGTCGCGGGGGCCCTCGGGGTTGGAAGTTGGCCACCGCTTCCGTCGCTCCCACGCTGCCGAGACACGGATCAGCACAGTTCGCAAGGGGGGCGTCGTCATCCTCATCATCGTCGTCACGGAGATCGTCGTGGAGATGGCAGTGCAGCTGCAGGGAGGAGAGCAGGGAGAAGGCATTGCAACCGGCCGCACACTGGTGGGGGGGCGAAGTGAAAAGTTTATTTTTGAATTTCAAGGGGCGTTATCAATGGTGGCAGACCAAAATGCCTCTGGATGCAATTGGATAGACCTACAAACAATCACGAGCATCGAAAAGTGGGTTAGTCGTCATATCATTGTATCAAGTAGGTACAGTTGTTGTATCAAACCCGACTCACATTAGAGTTGTGATTGGCCTGCCAATGAGTTTTCTCCAGAGGGTGGCTGGGGTCTCCCTGAGAGATCGGGTGAGAAGTTCAGTCATCCGGGAGAGACTCGGAGTAGAGCCGCTGCTCCTTTGCATCGAAAGAAGCCAGTTGAGGTGGTTCGGGCATCTAGTGAGGATGCCTCCTGGGCGCCTCCCTAGGGAGGTGTTCCAGGCGTGTCTGGCTAGGGTGAGGCCGCGGGGTAGACCCAGGATTCCCTAGACAGAGCTGGTTGATGCTGCTAGGGAAAGGGATGTCTGGGGCCCCCTGCTGGAAGTGCTGCCTCCGCGACCTGACCCCGGATAAGCGGATGACAATGGATGGTGTTGGTGGAGTTCAGCAGGTTGGAGAACAGGCCGTGGTCACAGTGGTGTGGAGAGTTCAGCAGGTTGGAGAACAGGCCATCATTGCGGCGTTGTGGAGAGATCAGCAGGTTGGAGTACAGGCCCTGGTCACGGTGGTGTGGAGAGTTTAGCAGGTTGGAGAATTTTCTGTTGTCAGGGTGGTGTAGAGAGTTCAGCAGGCTGAAGTACAGGCCGTCATTGTGGTGCCGTGGAGAGTTCAACATGTTGGAGAACAGGCTGTGGTCGGGGTGGGTGAGATCTCTGCAACCTGAATGAAAAATTTATTTTTTAGCTTGAAATGTGTATTTTATAGGAAAAGCATGACATTTCTAGTTAGTATATCCTATACCATCACTTACCAGATGTGGAGTTCAGCAGGTTGGAGAACAGGCCGTGGTCAACGTGGTGTGGAGAGTTCAGCATGTTGGAGAACAGGCTGTGGTCAGGGTGGGTGAGATCTCTGCAACCTGAATGAAAAATTTATTTTTTAGCTTCAAATTGGGTACCGGTGCAACAAATGTGTATTTTATAAGTAAAGCATGAAATTTCTAGTTAGTATATCCTATACCATCATTTACCAGATGTGGAGTTCCGCAGGTAGGAGAACAGGCCATGGTCACAGTGGTGTGGAGAGTTCAGCCGGTTGGAGAACTTGCCGTGTTTAGGGTGGTGTGGAGAGTTCAGCTCGTTGGAGAACAGGCTGTCATTGGGGAGGTGTGGAGAGTTCAGCATGATGGAGAACAGGCCATGGTTGGGATGCTGTGGAGAGTTCAGCTGGTTGGAGAACAGGCCGCCATTGCGGCATTGTGGAGAGATGAGAGGTTGGAGAACAGGCCGTGGTCGTGGTGGTGTAGATTGTTTAGCAGTTTGGAGAACAGGCCATCATTGGGATGGTGTGGGGAGCTCAGCAAGTTGGAGAACAGGCTGTAGTTTGGGTAGTGTGGAGAGTTCAGCAGGTTGGAGAACAGGCCTTGGTTGGGGTGGTGTGTAGAGTTCAGCAGGTTGGAGAAAAGGTCATCATTGGGGTGGTGTGGAGAGTTCAGCAGGTTGGAGAACTTGCCCTATTCAGGGTGGTGTGGAGAGTTCAGCAGGTTGGAGCACAGGCCGTAGTTGAGGTGGTGTGGAGAGTTCAACAGGTTGGAGAACAGGCAGTGGTTGGGGTGATGTGGAGAGTTCAGCAGGTTTGAGAACAGGTCGTATTGGGTTGGTGTGGAGAGTTCAGCAGGTTGAAGAGCTGGCCGTCATTGGGGCAGTGTGGAGAGAACAGCTGGTGACAGAACAGGCTGTGTGGAGAGAGCAGTAGGCTGGAGAGCAGGCCATGGTTGGGGTGGCATGGAGAGATCACCAGGTTGAAGAGCTGGCCGTCATTGGGGTGTTGTAGAGAGTTCAGCATCTTGGAGAACAGGCTGTCATTGGGGTGGTGTGGAGAGTTCACCAGGTTGGAGAACAGACTGTCATTGGGGTGGTGTGGAGAGTTTAGCAGGATGAAGAACTTGCTGTGGTCGGGGTCGTGTGGAGAGTTCCCCAGGTTGAGAACAGGCCATGGTTGAGGTGCTGTGGAGAGTTCAGTAGGTTGGAGAACAGGCCGTAGCCAGGATGATTTGGAGAGATCAGCAGGTTGGAGAACAGGTCATCATTGGGGTGGTGTGAAGAGTTCAGCAGATTGGCGAACAGGCTATGTTCAGGGTGGTGTGGAGAGTTCAGCAGCTTGGAGAACTTGCGGTGTTCAGGGTGGTGTGGAGAGTTCAGCAGGTTGGAGAACAGGCTGTCATTGGGGTGGTGTGGAGAATTCAGCAGGTTGACAAACAGGCTGTGGTCAAGATGGTGTGGAGAGTTCAGCAGGTTGGAGAACTTGCCGTGGTTGGGATGCTGTGGAGAGTTCATCAGGTTGGAGGACAGGCTGTGGTCAGGTTGGTGTGGTGAATTCAGCAGGTTGGAGAACAGGCCATGGTCACGATGGTGTGCAGAGTTCAACAGGTTGGAGAACTTGCTGTGTTTAGGGTGGTGTGGAGAGTTCAGCAGGTTGGAGCACAGGCAATTATTGGGGTGATATGAAGATTTCAGCAGGTTGGAGAACAGGCCATCATTGGGGTGGTGTGGAGAGCTCAGCAAGTTGGAGAACAGGCCGTAGTTGGGGTGGTGTGGAGATTTCAGCAGGTTGGAGAACAGGCAGTGGTTGGGGTGATGTGTAGAGTTCAGCAGGTTGGAGAACAGGTCGTATTGGATTGGTGTGGATAGTTCAGCAGGTTGGAGAATAGGCTGTGGTCGGGATCTCTGCTGATGCTGAGACCATTGTGCAGGCAGTGTTTTTGAAAAATGTATTTTTTTGACTTGAAATTGGGTACCGGTGAAACAATTGTGCATGTTATAAGAAATTGCATGACATTTCTAGTTTGAATGGCCTATACCATAATTTTATCAGATGTGGAGGGAAGCCACCTGACCCCTGAGGACCGTGAGAGGTAAAATCCAAGATGGCCGCTAGTGCCTTGGGTCTAATTTCCAAACACGCTCAATTTTGGAACCAGTGTAGAAAAACATATAAGGTGTCATATCCAACAAAATTGGGGATGTACAGTATACATTCTTTTGAGCCTGCCAGAACCCAAGGATCAAGGTCAAGGTCAAATTAACGTAGCAAGTGTTTTAATGTTCTGCTCGAGTACTACCTGGGCTGGAGTAATGTTCTCTAGTTCCAGACTTCTGTGTGGATAGCTGTTTCAAGACATCATTCATGCCGTACTACTCACTTGTTGGTTTGTACATCAGCACCACAAATCTCTTCAGCAGTAACTGATTGTTCATGGACCTCGCTTGGTATGCATAGCTCATTGAAAGCATCATTCACCTCTGAGAAAGACTTCCATGTCCCCCCCCCCCCCACACACACACACACACAACACACTAGAGATGGACAAATGAATGAGCAACAAATCTCTTAGTTAATTTGAGAACAATGTTTATTAAATAGATTGAGTGTGATGATGTTCCATCAGCATGACCAGGTAGATGATCCTAGTAGGGATATCGTGAAAAGATAAGAGACATTAGATTAGGATGATTAAATATAGGCTCACAAAGACAGTACATAGTTATACTTTAGACGTATCATCAGGCCTATTTATTAAATACATAAAGACAATGTTATCGAAATATGTAAATTATCCAGCTATCGAAATATGTCCAGTATGTCCACATCTCGAAAAATACAATTCAACAATTTACATGGCTAGAGAGCAAATTGTTTGTTAGCCTGAAACTATTAGGGCAATTTGGACATCTAAAATGTTATACTATTATGCAGTCCTACTCATATTAGCTAGCATGTAAAATGTTTCAGCTAAAATTAATTATGCATTAATTACTTTCTAGCCAGCTTGTCACATTAAAATTACAGGCTCTGTTCAGTTTAATTCAATCATAGCACAACTTTATTGTTGCAAGAAAACTGTTAGCTAGCTTACAAAATCAAAAGACATCTGTAATGTTGCAAGAAAACTGGTAACTAGCTAGCTAACAAGCAACGTCTTACAATCCTACTCAGGTTAGCTAGAATGCAAAAAAAAACAAGCATGTTCTTATGAATAAAGTTTCAGATTCAACAATCACATACCTTCATCCTGTGTTATTTTATCCATCTGCAACATTATTCCCATGAGCGCCAGTCCAGCAGGTTTTTTTTAAGAGCTAGGGCTGGCCCGGAACATTCAAAATTCGCAATTTTCAGAATGTGTTTCTCAGTTCAGAATTACGTGGATTCTTTTAGGATAGGTTAGCCTATTAAGCCTAGATAACCTCAGCATATGATAAAATAAAAAAGCACACGCAACATGCGTTGATGCACGATGACGACTGCAAAGAAATCCGTGGAAATATTGGAGCGCATATTCAAGGCTGGATATAACCAGACAAGGAATTCCCTTCTCCTTGACAGTGGAAAAACTGGTCCTCTTGGCACACAACCTGAGAGAGTATAGGCTAGGTAAGGCTTATTTCACAAGACAACCCGTGTCCATGTTCATTATTAGGCTATTTATTTGGTCGGTGGTTGTAATATCCTCATTTCATTCTTAGGTTATTCAGATGTAGCCTACCTACATTAATGGCCTTTGGATTCATTTATTTTACAATGTTTATGGTACTATATGCCTGTTTTCGATTTGATAATAAATGTTTATTTGCCAGAGAGCTTGTCCAACAGTGTCTGATTGTATCATGCTCAGCTTGACTATAATGTCGCCCTCCATTGGATCTATAGTGAACTGCATTTTTTTTTTCTCTTTGACAACAAGAGGACCATCTGGAAGCGCTCAAAGAAAAGTTCATACTGAGCTGCAGTAGAACATTCAGTTTTATGAGGCCAATATTCTTCATGAGGGCTCTGGGAATTAGTAGAGCTACTGTGCCAATACCAAGATTTGTTTATTAGTAGGGATGTAACGGTATGAACATTTCATATCACGGTTATAGTGACCAAAATTACCACGGTTATCAGTATTATCACGGTATTGTTAAAATATGCAGAAAATGCTCGAAAGGTACTGATACACAGACATCATTATCATTATTATTCTTTTTCAATCATTTACTCAATCACTCATGCACACACACACACATACACGTTTTCTCCATTGATCTTCTTTATACAAAAATGAAAGTGAAACTAAATGTGCACGACTAGCCTACAGCTGCAGAATGTGTAGTGTTTTACAAAAATAGGTTACACTGAAAGCTTCAGTTTACATTATTGACATAAGCTACTAGCAAGTTAGAGAAACCATGATATTTTCCATCCTTTCTAAAGTCCCCACATGCAAGTTAACTTCAGACGTAGCCGTCTAGGTTGAAACATCTCCACTGCTCTGCCTTCCCCCATACTTGTGAACAAATCACAACAACACAACAACAAATCCACGTTGACTGTGGACAGTATTTACCGTGGTTTATAAGTCAAACACGGTTTTAATGCTAATTTAATTTTGAGATGGTAATACTAACCGGTAACCGTTTGTTCCCTATTGGAGGAGAATGTGTACCAGGACTGCACCATATCCAGCTCTTGCTCATTGCTTCAGTTATTCATGCACCATGGAAAGTACAGTACATGTAGCACTGAAGGACAATTAAAACTGAACTGAAAAGAATGGAGGATCTTGGAGTCATTGTGAAACAGAGCGCACCGGGTTAACAGTATGGTAACAGAAGTGAAGCCCAAGAAACTCAGAATCTGCATCGATCCACAAGGTCTTAACAAAGCCATAAAGAGGAAACGCATTGGGAGTCAGAGCAACAGAAGAGCTTAGAAATTATGAAGCTTCTTGTGAGAAGTGTCCCAGTGTTAAAGTACTGCGATGTTAACAAATAAGTAACACTGGCAGTGGACGCAATGCCTGGGAGCAGTGATACTGCAAGATGAACAGCCAGTTGCGTACGGCTCGAGGTCTCTCACTGTGAGAAAAGGTACGCTCATATAGAACAAGAGTTGTTGGCGATTGTTTATGGATGTAATAAATTCCAGCAATACATCTACTGTAAGACAGTACAAGTGAAGACGGATCACAAGTCCCTTGAAACACTGTTTAAGAAATCTCTCCAAAAAGCTCCTCCAAGAGGACAATGATGAGACTACAGTCCTACAATCTGCATGTCAGTTACAAGCCTGGTAAAGGGCTGTACACCACAGACATGCTGAGCCGAGCCTAGACGAGCCGATTTACTAGTACATCTACTATCAGCTCATCTACTAATCTCAAAAGAGAAGCTGAACACGCAACAGCCGATAAGTGCAGATGGCCATGTGAAGTGATCCAGACAGGGTGGCCAGTAGAAATATGACAAGTTTCAGCAGACACATTTACATTACACTACATTACAGTCTTTAAGCAGACGCTTTTATCCATAGCGACTAACAATAATTGCATTTAACGTAGGAAGAGCCAATGTACTACTACTTGCCAGAACTCACAAGTGCATCTTCCCTCTAAAACAAGTGACTACGAGCATAATCTAGTGCTGAAGGCAAAGTGCAAGAATAGCAATCTAAAGTACAGTGCAATATAATATAATACAATAAAATACAATAAGTGCTTAGGCGGGGGGATTGTTGTAGTACACCTGACGGAAACATCTCCAAGAGAAATCTGTGACACCTGCTGAAGACCAGATAAATTACTTTTTTACAAGCACACCCTCTAGACCTGGAGAACTGTCCTTCAGTCAACAGTGCACCTGCAGAGAGTAACAGTCCAGTGCAATCACCTGCACTGTCATCCTGTGCTCAGCGGGAATTATGTCACATGTGCGAGTCATGCCGGAGGCGTTTTGATGAATCCCAGCTGTGGACAAATGTCACTTCATGGACAGCGACGGATGTGGTGAAATTCCAAGACGCAGTGTTATGACAAGGTAGTATATCCCAATTGCATGTGTATTGCATGCAAAGTACGTACTTTCAATGGGCAGCTGTAGTACGTACTGGTAGTAAAAGGTAGAGATATGCGATTCGGAATGCAACCAACATTTACTTTATATATGCTTTGAAAGAAAAAACAAACATTTCATGCAGGTAGAGGGTGCTCTCCACTAATAGAGTGCTAAGCGGAAGCAGGAAGTGAAAACCACCATGGGACCTTAAAGGACAATGCTCGTTTTTGACAACCTGGACCTTATTTACGACATATTATAAGACGTTTGACTCACCGAGATCACTTTGGTGTAGTTCGGAGGCATGTAGAAGAAATTTAAAATCCAGCGCGAGCCAGTATATCCATGTAATGGCGGTGGTCGGGGCACTTAGAATGCAGTTTCTAAAAATCGATTTTCTGCCGCGAAACAGTTGTTTTTATCAATCTGTCTTGATGAATCGCTAGTTGTGCTTACATAGAGCATAGTCCTGTTGTGTTGTTTTTCACATGCCTCTGTAATATGATCTTTAGAAACGTCTTTAGACACGAAATAGCTTCCTCACTTGCTCCAGCACGCATGCGCACAGCGTGCTGGAGCAACGATTGCGCGCTGTGCGAATTCGTGCTGGAGCAAGTGAGGAACAGGGCTTAAAAACGAAATTATTTTTCAATCGGTTCGCTCCGAGCAGAACCAGCATATTTAACGTTTCCGTTCTCGTGTTCCGCCACCAACATAGCGTTCCTGAACCGGTTAAGAACGAAAAATAACATTCCGTTCACCGTTCCGGGGGTAGCCTATTAAGACTCTATAGGCCTACAGTATTTCTTGTAAGGTAGGCTATAACCTAATCAACAAGTCTAGGGTTGTGGTGTGTGGTGGCCTTATTGCCAACAATATTAGCCTTGGTGATGTGTGCTGTAGTGTAGCCTTGTTGATTATTTTACAAGAAATACGCAACATTAGTCCTATTCCCGTATGCCCTTAATCCACACCGTAAACTATGCACAGGTCTATCTTAAATCATCATCATAGCTCATCATCCTTTTAAAAATATTTTCTTGTAGGCTACTGTTGCTGCAAGCTATTTTATTCTGCGCCTGTAGGCCTATTGTTTGTTTATTATTTCGTTTTATGTTTTATGTTATTTATAAATAATTAGTCACCTCATTCATTCATCTGCGCAATCCCTATTGTTTATGCTGCGTTCCTTTTGTATGGGAGCTCCGGATTTGGCGCCTATACACCTAATACGTAGCCTATCGTCTGGCATCCGCGGTCTTTAATATTAAAATAATTTAACTTATGCTATTCAATGATCAGGGTTGCACGGCACATTGTCACTAAAGTGTGCTCATATTAATTAATGTAGCCTAATCATTTGGTTTGTGAAAGTCAAGACGTGACGGAAACCTGTGCAACAATAGGCTATGACTAGATTCCAAGAGGCGCGCTCGCTTTCACAGCCTAATTGCCGAGTAGAACTCTGAAGGAGGTAGACCATTAAATTTGCAAAACATAGGTTTATGCATCCTGGTTTATGCATCCTAGTATAGATACTAGTATACATCCAAGCAACTGTCACAAAGTACTCCATGTTTTAAATAGCCAAACCATACTTGGAGCGAGATGCGCTACGAGTGAAAATTGGCTTCCGCTGAATGTTGGTTATAAAGATAGAGGAACTTTATTGCAGACACGCAGGTCCATATAAAACATTATATTTGCACAGTAGGCAGGTCCATATAAAACATTATATTTGCACAGTAGGCTATTATTTCTTTCACTTTATTATTTGCATCATTCTTTGTGGACCAATGTTGGAATAAATTTGCCTTTGAACGTTATTGCCCACTCTGACATCCGCGGTCTTTATGTGAAATCTAGTTTTAGCCTACTGAAACATTACAGGCTAGCCTACTCTTCTTCAATTAAACCAAATAAATCACATTGATATCTTTGCTAAGTAATAAGCTGTAAGGACAGGCTGAACTACTGTTTTGCACTGGCAAACAAAGGAGAGTGTGTGACAGCCCTGCGCAACGCGTGCAAATTGGCTGCCGCTGAGTGGTTGGGAAACATCAAGAATAGCCATGCATCTTAGCTTGCAGAGTTTGAGAAACATCCTCAATTTTTGATTGATGTAGGCTACAAATTTAATAAATTTAATTTAGCCTATTCGGCCATAAAAGGCTCAGCTTTCTTCTTTTTTTAAATATTTTTTAAGTTATATAGGCCTACTACAAAGAACGAAAAAATAACGTTATTAACCGGTTTTAAAGATTTCAAATTAACGTTTCTGTTCTGGAACAATTAAAGACCATTTCGTTTTCGTTCGTGTTTCTGTTCCTCGTAAAATACCGTTCGTTTTCGGTTTTCGTTTCCGTTCCTTTAACCGGTTCGGAGCCTTGGTGAGGAAGCTATTTCGTTTCGAAAGACGTTTCTAAAGATCATGGCATGTGAAAACCACAACAGGCCTATGCTCTATGTAAGCACAACTAGCGATTCATCAAGACAGATTGATGAAAACAACCGTTTCGCGGCAGAAAATAGATTTTTAGAAACTGCATTCTAAGTGCCCCGACCACCGCCATTACATGGATATACTGGCTCGCGCTGGATTTTTAATTTCTTCTACATGCCTCCGAACTACGCCAAAGTGATCTCGGTGAGTCAAACGTCTTATAATATGTCGTAAATAAGGTCCAGGTTGTCAAAAACGAGCATTGTCCTTTAAATTGGAAAAAATATGGATGGTAGTGAACGGTGGATGACAAATAATTTTTTGATCCCGTTTTAATTGTGCCATGACCACAACATGTGTTTGTCAATCTAAAACATAAATTTTACTGATCTCTGTTAACTCGCAAGTTAGCTAATATTAGCTAGCTGACATTAACCAAAACCTTGTGTGGGATATTTTGATTCTGAGATATGCCTGCTAATTAGGTGTTTGGTTGTGGCTGCATTCTTTTTAGATAATCACCGGCTGGCCAATCTTCCTGTTTCCACTTAGGCACTCTTTAGGGATGAGTCCATCAATATATAATCTGTAGGTTACCAGCTACAACATGAACTAGTGTTTATGCCAGCAGTCGGCCCTGAAACCATGAAGGAATGGGAGAGTAATACACTGTGTTGGGTTCATTGTGGCAACCATTTATACCACCACAATGGATTTGAAATTAAACAAGATGTGCTTTAAGGGGAGACACTACAGTCAAAATTTTCTACATACATTTTAATTTCAGTATACGTCTGTTTAATTTGATTTATCCATACTATATGATTGGAAAGTGTGCCATAGGCTGTTAGACTAGTTATTCGTCTTAACTGAGGCTGATGCTGCAGTCTTGGATCAACACTGACTGCCTGTAACGTTAACTAGAAATAGCTGGCTAGCCTACAACTAAACAGGGCATCGTTGCTTAATCTCATGAGTGAAAACATCTTCGTAAATTGCATTCTCTAACGTTAGACTAACTGTTACCCCATCTACCGGTATGTTCTGACAGAGAGGCTGCTGTCTCACTGACGTTATATAGGTTAGCTGGCTAGCAATAGAAATATATGGCTTTTCTACAACTGAACGAGAGCAATATAATGAATGAAAGCAGCATACAATGTAAAGTGAGCTAGCGCACAACAGTCGTAAACCATGTTTTGATTAGCATTTATTTATGATGCCCATGCTTGCAGCAAACAATCTTGGCTGCAGTGACGTGGTAGCTACAGTAGCACGAGCGAACGTTATGACAGCATGTTGACGCTGACTTGCTGTGTGCCTCGTGTTGACTTATATTAGATAAAGGTGACCATTAATCGATCTTGTGAGTTTTTCTGGTCATTTGGGGGGGATGATTGTGTTCACAAAAGATCTAACATAACCAGTTCCTCTGTTTACAAGCGAGATCACGAGAGCCGAGTACAGCGAGAGCCGAGTCTCAGTCTGACTTTGAAAGTCGCCCCAGCGAGGCAGTCTGCTGCTGCACGCGCTCTGTCTGGAGCTTCCACTAAATGAAACCACGCATGCGCAGGCTGCGCAGCTTACAACCAATCACAGACATGCTTGTGTTTTAGTAAATTTGGGTTTAGGTTTTCCAGACTTTTTCAGAGAACAGTTTCGCACTAAATCCCTCACACGATTCTCTCTGCCTCAGTCAGTCGCAGTACGAGTTTGTCTGAGGTAACACCAGTCAGCTGTTATTTCTCGTGTCCAGTCCACTGTCTGAGGCGAGTTATCAGGCTCATTAGTTAGTAGGGAATTGATTGATTTTTTTGGTAACAGAACTAGGACTACTGTTTTAATATTGTGGGGCATGAGTCAGACTCGGCGTATGTCCACTGCTTGAGTTAACATCGGCCAAGTTGAGCCAACACCTGCAGCTCCTTAGCTTGTAAGGTGTCACTAAGCAAATTCTTTCTCTCCTCTCTAGATGAAACTGTGCACCTTGTGTTACGGGACACTCTTCAGCCTCACCTGGACGCTAGCTAGTAGGCTAACTTGCCAGCTCATCAGCGTGTAAGGAATGGCACTGCAGTATTTTCTTTTATCTTCCATCTCTATATTTTCACTTTTTTGATAGTTAAGCTGTCTCTTGGTCATAGTCATACACATATAACGAAACTGTTGGCACGTGTCTGCTGCTTGTCTGAGGTAACGCCAGTCGGCTGCTATTCATCGTGTCCAGTCCACTGTCTGAGGCGAGCTATCAGGGTCATTAGTTAGTAGGGAATTGAAATATCCTGTTTTGATTTTTTTTGGTAACAAAACTACTAGGACTACTATGTTTTAATATATTGTGGGGCATTAGTCAGACTCGGTGTATATCCACTGCGTTTTATTGAGAGAAATGACAGAGGGTGGACTTAAGCAATGTAGGCCTAATTGAGACATTTGCGAGGATGAAGAAAAGAAGAACACAGTTCAGATAGTCTACACATTCCAAGAATAGCCTACTTTTAAATATTTTTTGTCATTTTCATGTGTTAAACAAATTTTTTGAGTAGCCTACATTGGACTATTAGGCTTTTACCATGACCTGTTGCCTCTGAGCGAATTGAGTGAAAATACCGTATAGCCTATTGAGCCTAGTGATTTGTCTTACAGTACATTAGTATGGCTATACTATTTGTTGTGGAGTTCTAGCACATACTAGGCCTACTGGTGACTACGTAACTGCAGTTGATGCCTGGAAGTGCTGTGTCATGTTTAGTCTGGTCTCTTATAATAAAGAACACGTCTTTTGTTATCCCCGGTCCTCGTTCTTATGTAGAAATAAGTTTATATAGCTCCAGTATATCACAGCTATATGATTCAGCTGGTACAAATTAAGATAAATTCAATAGGCTATTTTAATGAATATATTATTAGAAACATATTTTTGATTGACAGACAGGCTAGGGGCCCCTTTGAGGTGAAAAAAACCCATGGGAATAAAAGTGAATCTATGCCCCTGACAATGACCCAAAGCATACTGCGAAAGCAAGACAAGAGTTTTTCAAGGCAAAGAAGTGCAATGTTCTGCAATGGCCAAGTCAAACACCTGACCTGAATCCAACTGAGCATGCATTTCACTTCCTGAGGACAAAACTGAAGGGAAACGGCCCAAAGAACAAGCAGGAAGTGAAGACAGTTGCAGTAGAGGCCTGGCAGAGCATCACCAGGGATGAAACCCTGCGTCTGGTGATGTCTGTGGTTCCAGACTTCAGGCTGGATTTGACTGTAAATGATTTGCAACCAAATATTAAACATGGCAATTTGATTCATAATTTTGTTAGTTTGTCCAACTACTTTTGTCCTTTAAAAGGGAGGTTGGGTACATATAAAATTTGTTGTAATTCCTACACCTGATTTGGATGTAAATACCAGAATTAAAGTTGAAATTCTGCATTTAAAGCACATATTTAATGTTTCATTTAAAATCCATTGTGGTAGTGTACAGAGCCAATATGATGAAAATTGTGTCAATGTCCAAATATTTATGGACCTAACTGTATACCAATGGTTCTTGCCACAATGAACCCAACACTGTCGCATTCAGTATTGGTTGGTGGAGGACAGTAGAAGACTGCCTGGGAAACGACGAAAGACTCCCCATTGGTCAATGATGCTTTCAATGAACCGCTATGCCAAGTGAGGTCAGTGAAGAATCAGTGTTACTGCTGCAGAGATGTGTGGTGCTGATATATCACCCCAACAAGTGAGCAGCAAGGACATAAAAGATGCCAGGAAAGAGCTCTCCACACAAGTCTGGAACTAGAGAACATTCTTCCAACCCAGGTGGCACTCAAGCAGAACATAAAGAGTACATGCTACGTAATTTGACCGTGACCTTGATCCTTGGTTCTGGCATTCTTAAAAGTATCACTAAATGAGTGTGCATCTCCAATTTTGTTGGAAATTACACCTTAAATGTTTTTCTACAATGGTTCCAAAATTAAGCATGTTTGAAAATTTGAGGTCGACTCTCACTTACCCCCACATCTGAAAATAAACCTTATGGTAAGTATTATAGAACATTGCACAATTGTTGTGATGTCTGTCTGTCTGTCTGAGGGTGTTGGTCTCTGATATTTTTGAAAATATCGAAAAATCTGCAAGAGGACAAAGACACAGACGTCTGGGTCAGTGACTGTCATTACAAATACATTCACATATCCACAGTATATTGTCAGTCACTGATTTTGCTTGTGTGTTTTCAAATACTGTGAAGAAAACACAGGTGATGCTAAAGGTATACTATGTGGCTATACTCTCACCTTTGCAATGGTTGTTCTTTTTCCTCTACCAGCAGATCCTGCGTCTTATTTTACTGTTTCTCCCTTCTTTTCCTGTTTCTCCCTTTTCGTCATCTTTCTCTTTCTCCTCTTTCTGTTTCTCTTTCTCCTCCTCTCCCCTGGCCTTCTTCATCTCCTCCTCTTCTTTCCACTTTTTCATGTCCTCGGTTTTCTCCCGGTACTTCTCTACAGCCATCTTCTCTTTCTGCTTTTCCATTTCCCTTCTATCCTTCTCCTCTTTCTCTTTGCTGTCCACCATTTCCATGTACCTTATGAAGGTCAGGAAGTTCTCGTTTTTCTTCCGGTGCTTCTCTAGAGGCTTCATCTCTTTCTGGTGTTCCTTTTCTTTCTGCTTTCTATCTTTCTCCTCTTTCTTTTTCTGTTTCTCCTCCTCTTGCCTGGCCTTCCTCTTCTCTTTCTTTTCCTGCTGTCTCATCTTAAATTCACTCCACATCTTTTTCAGGCGAGCAAAGATGCCCCCAGATGTCTGAGATGGCCGCTGGTCACTGGTCGCCAGCTCCCCAGAGGGACACTGACAAGCAATATCAGACATCTTGGCTGTCTCCCCCCTCCACCCCTCATCTTCCTCCCTCAACTCCGTCCTCAACCTTTTCATCCTCTGGTCCATCTCCCTGATCATGACGGCCATTATGTTCTCCAGTTGCATCTGCTCCATTTTCTGGCTCTTTACCTCTCTCTCCTTCATCATCCTGGCCGTCTCAATCCTCCTCCCCTTTTCTTCCTCCCTCAACTCCACATTGAACCTGGACATCCGCTGGTCCAACTCCCTGATCAGGAGGTCCTTCTCTCTCTCCTGGCTCCTTTCCCCTCTCTCCTCCAGGCATTTATTAACCATCTTGGCTATCTCGTTCCTCCTCGTCTCCTCTTCCTTCCTCCTCCTCCCCTCATCTTCCTCCCTCAACTCGACCCTCAACGCGGTCATCCGGTCGTCCATCGATCTCGTCAGGAGGACCTGAATGTGCTCCAGACTCCCCTCCGACTTCCCAGGTCTCCTCTTCTCCTCCTCCTGCCTCCCCCTCCCCTCATCTTCCACCCACGCCTGCCTCCTCAACCTGGGCATCTGTGGGCCGACGAGGTCCCTCTTCCTCTCCTGGCTCTGCGTCTCTCTGTCCTTCAGGTATTCCTCTACCATCCTGGCTGTCTCGCTCCTCCTCATCTCCTTCTCCTGCCTCCTCCTCCGCTCGTCTTCCTCCCTCAACTCCCTCTTCATCATGGCCATCCGTCGGCGCATGTCTCTGGCCACGTTCTGCAGCTGCTCCTCCACCCAGACAGTCTCGCAGGGCTTTGTCATTCCTAAAGGCTATGGGGGTCAGGGGGGCACAGGGACAACCAGTCAGTCACACCGGGGTCACATTCATGCAGTCAATACACTGTAGTACAGTGATCATAAGATATCACAGTGCATTGGCTACTCCTAGCATGGCACAGTACGATTATACATAGCTTCAGTGTTGCAAGATGTCACAGTGAACTGGCTACTGCTATTAATAGCAGAGCAATACAATACATCACAGTACAGTACTGCTCCTAATAGGTTATGTACCAATTTACATTACAGCAAGCATACTGTAGTCATACAGCACTTTACAACACAGAACAGTGGGCCCATACCTAGCTACTGTATACAGGTAGTTTAGGTGCAAAGCGTCTGAGCATCAAGAGACTAACAAGCTGCACGCAGAGTGAACAGTCATCATGTATTGCAAACATAAAGGCAGCAGCAAGAAAAGATGAGAGAAAGGAACAGGATGAGAAGGTAGCAAAGCTGCTGGTCAAAGCTACCAGTCTGCTGATCAGTTTTGAGTGTCTGTAGCTATCTGGTACACTACAGGGAAAATAGTAGGCTAGATAGTTGGCTAGATAGTAGGCTAGTGCTGATGATTTCTGTCACAGCATACACTGCATGCCCTCTCCAGTCCCCTAATAGGTCTTATTTCATTTCCACTTGACTACTAACTTGATTGAGCATGCTACATTTGAGCAGTAGGATGATAATATGGCTAAAAGGTAGGCTACAAGATGCACAGTGCACAGGCTACTCCTATCATGGTACAGTAATCCTACAAATACAGTAACTTCAGTTTTACAAGATGCCACAGTGCACTGGCTACTGCATGAATAGCAGGGCAATACAGTACCATGCTCCTTCAATAGGTTAATATACCACTTTATATTACAGCAATACTACAGCCTATATTTGGATATACATGATTTTACAACACAGCACAGTAGGCCTACTGTAGCTAGATAACACTTTACAAAACAGCAAGCAAAACAATATAAAATTATTATTATCATTATTGTTATTATTATTATTGATTCACTAATTAAGAGGAGGTTCACCCAGGAACTCATATTACCCAGACACATCACTGTTAGTCCTGTAATCAACCAGTATCGCTCTCAACCTGAACATAATTTCTAACCTGGTTAAACAAAGTTCTGAGAGAAATGTTCTGTATTCTGTCTTCAATTGGAGGTGTTTTTGTCAAAGACAGTAATACAGAATAATTTCAGAAAATTCCAACTCTAAAGTCTATCCCTATTATGGACTTACTTGTTTTCTCTAAATTAGTGTGTCAAATCCAGAAGTCACTAGCTACTCTGATGAGGTGGAATCGGATCACTGACTATTTAAGTGTCTGCCTCAGTAACGTCTACTATGACGTCATAAGCAAGGGGAGATGTAAAGTGACGAAACGCCCTCTAGTGGTTTTTATTAATAATAAATAAAATAAAAAATGTTTTGGGCTGCATTGAGTTATTATTCACATAGTTTCTGAGACACATTGAGTCACTGTTTATTGATTTTGATTATATGTTGCAGTTTAAAGACAGAATAAAAGGCTTTACAATAGGTTTTGGAACACTGGGTGTAAACTGACTACAGTTCATATGATGCACACACCCCGTGCTTCCTCGCTATGTCAATAGATTCATCTGTCTCGTTCTGTCGGTAACGCTTTATAATACAGCCTGTGTCTTACAGTGTAATACCAGTGTCTTACACTCTCTTACCAGTGTCTTACCCATACCGAGTACTTACATGTAAGTGCGGGGTACCGGTAGTCTAGGGGTACCGGGTACTTACAGGTAGTTATGGGGTAGCCTACTTACCGGGTACTTTCATGCAAGTACTCCAAACCTACCTGTAAGAACCCCGTACTTACCTGTAAGTACCCCGTACCTACCTGTAAGTAAAAGTACCTATGCTACTGTGCACGCCATGTACGTACCCGGTAAGTACCCCGTACCTACATGTAAGTACCCGGTATGTACCCCGTACCTACATGTAAGCAGGGCTGAAAATTAACACCCGCCAATGGCGGGTAAAATTTAGATTTGGCGACTAAATTTCGGAGGCTATCCGCCACGCTGGCGGGTAAATGTTTGTACCAATAGAGTCATGTAATAAATGATGCGTGCGATGTCGCCACATCCATGCCATAGACCGGCGTTCTGTTTGTTGTGCGTTGCTCCCCCGCTGCACCAAATCAAGTTTTCAGTCACATGACTGTTGCCTCGCGCACTAGGAGAGACTGGTGACGCGAGGCTACTCGCGCACAGAACATCGTTCCCATTGACCTCAGAGGACGCGCGCTTCTACAGTCAACACCTACAGTAGATGTGTACCATCCTGTCTCTGGGCTTCCATAGCATACCAAGCCACTGTTTCTCAGAAGGGATGTCTTTGATCGCTTGTCATGTAGCTTATAAACTCTGATGACGGTACTGGTTCCTCCTTGACTGACTTCACTGGTCATCCAGCCATAGGCGTAGTTTTAGGTATGGACGCTATGGACATGTCCATACCAAAGCCACGGAAACACGAATTGTCCCTACCAAAAATAATACAGAGTGAAAACTGTAGTTTTTTATTACCATTCACAACTTGCGAAAGCAAAACGGTTGGGAATTAAGACCAGGTTGACAGCTGCGTTCAGCAAGCTATCCAATCAACAATATACAGTAGCCTACTTTCCCCCCTCCCTCTGTGACCCAGCGAGGGCCTCGCGAGCTCAGCAGCTCACAGCACATCGAGCATCGACTGTCGGCAACAGCGGGAATTTTGATTAAGCAGAAGTAAGATTGAAGTTATTGAACAATAGGGAATACAATATGTTGACCGACAATTATTTTTCTGTACAGAGTTGTATCAATGATAATAGTTTAGTTTGCGTCCTACTAAATGCCTATGTAAACTGTAATGTTAGTGCTAGCTGGTGGTGCAGCTAGTCAGAGCTGTACGTATTACCTATAACGTTAGGTCTCGTAAACGTTTGCTGAGGCAGAGATAAGGTGCTGTAATGTTGTCATAACAGTTGTCTTTAGCTAGTAATAAATCAGTTTTGGTATAACCGTTGCAAATTCCTAGGTTTGAGCAATGACTAGCTAGGTTCACTCGCCCACTGAATTGCATAACAGGCTAAACAAACGAGACTAGACGTCTGGTTTGTTTATGCAATTCAGTCCAAGTCCAGCGTAATTATGTTCATATTTCATATGCTACACAGAATAGGCTGTAGGCTACACGGAAAAGAGTGTTTCATGTCTGCAAGTAGTTTGATATTGTCAATCATTTCCCTTTTATGACCAGACAAAAATGGACATTGGAATTTTTTTGGTCAAAGCAGCAGAAAGGCAGGACCTGGAGAGGCAGGCGGTAGATGCATCAGGGTTACAGGTGAGATTATAGTCTGACTCAACAGATGTAGGTTTTGTGGATAAACCTTGTCATTCGTTGTCACATTGCCCAATCAGTGGCGACAGAAATTAATCTGATTCGGCCACCACCCAGATTCAATCCAGACTACGTGAAACAACAACAACCTATTGTGTCCCTACCAAAGCTCAAATCAAACCTACGCCCCTGCATCTTGCAACACTTAAACTATGTATAATCGTACTGTGCCATGCTAGGAGTAGCCAATGCACTGTGATATCTTATGATCACTGTACTACAGTGTATTGACTGCATGAATGTGACCCCGGTGTGACCGACTGGTTGTCCCTGTGCCCCCCTGACCCCCATAGCCTTTAGGAATGACGAAGCCCTGCGAGACTGTCTGGGTGGAGGAGCAGCTGCAGAACGTGGCCAGAGACATGGGCCGCCGGATGGCCATGATGAAGAGGGAGTTGAGGGAGGAAGACGAGCGGAGGAGGAGGCAGGAGAAGGAGATGAGGAGGAGCGAGACAGCCAGGATGGTAGAGGAATACCTGAAGGACAGAGAGACGCAGAGCCAGGAGAGGGAGAGGGACCTCGTCGGCTCACAGATGCCCAGGTTGAGGAGGGAGGCGTGGGTGGAAGATGAGGGGAGGGGGAGGCAGGAGGAGAAGAGGAGAAGAGGAGACCCGGGAAGTCGGAGGGGCGTCTGGAGCGCATGCAGGTCCTCCTGACGAGATCGATGAACGACCGGGTGACCGCGTTGAGGGTCGAGTTGAGGGAGGAAGATGAGGGGAGGAGGAGTAAGGAAGGGGAGAGGAGGAGGAACGAGATAACCAAGATGGTTAATAAATGCCTGGAGGAGAGAGGGGAAAGGAGCCAGGAGAGAGAGAAGTACCTCCTGATCAGGGAGTTGGACCAGCGGATGTCCAGGTTGAATGTGGAGTTGAGGGAGGAAGAAGAGGGGAGGAGGATTGAGACGGCCAGGACGATGAAGGAGAGAGTGTTGTGGGCCCAGCTCGGTCTTTGGGTCCAGTCCGGGAGTCGAGTCGTAGGGGCAGTGAGGCACACGCTTCGAGGACGCGGACTCCACCCCTTGCCGGAGAGGCCGGCTCCGCCCGGCAGCAGCAGCAATCACCTGCCAACTCGTTGCAGCTGTTGCCTGTTAGCGGAGCCTCTACAAGAGGACGCTGGAACCACCGCTCGGGGCTCAGACGTTTCTAGCCCTCATAGGGTAATCAGACGAGCTGGCTATCGCCCCTGATCCATTTTGAAGTTTGCTTATTTCGACTAACGATTTGTTTTCCCTGTGTTGTGTTCCCTCTTTTGTTCCCCCCGGAAGGTCCAGCGTCCTCGCGCCTCTCCGGCCCCCGCGTCCTCCCGGCCTCCGCGCCGCGTTTCCCATTCGCTTCCTGCCCTCGACTCTCCCCTCCCGGACTCCGCTCCCCGCACGCCTCCTGGACCTCCCTCGCTCCGCGGGACTGCCGCCGCTCCGCCTCCTCTCACCACCAAAGACCGCCAGAGTTCCCGGACCCTTCCCTCCACCTCTCGTAGGGCCTCGCAGCACATTCACAAACACATTCCGGCTGATACCCATACCGCACACACCGCACCCACGCACCCCTCTTTGTTTCCCCATCTCATGTACATACCACACACACGCATCCATACATACCCCCCATTGGTTTGCACCTCCCCCATTTTGTTGTGGCACCAGTTCTCCCCATTTTATTATTTATTATTAAACGGCCAAGTGCCAACCACTCCCCTCTGTCTGCCTGTTCTGTCCGGGGGTCTCACTACACGGGTCCAGGGTCCGCGTTCCGGCCCCTGACAGAGAGAGGTAAAGAGCCAGAAAATGGAGCAGATGCAACTGGAGAACATGATGGCCGTCATGATCAGGGAGTTGGACCAGAGGATGAAAAGGTTGAGGACGGAGTTGAGGGAGGAAGATGAGGGGTGGAGGGGGGAGACAGCCAAGATGTCTGATATTGCTGTTCAGTGTCCCTCTAGGGAGCTGGCGACCAGTGACCAGCTGCCATCTCAGACATCTGGGGGCATCTTTGCTCGCCTGAAAAAGATGAGGAGTGAATTTAAGATGAGACAGCAGGAAAAGAAAGAGAAGAGGAAGGCCAGGCAAGAGGAGGAGAAACAGAAAAAGAAAGAGGAGAAAGATAGAAAGCAGAAAGAAAAGGAACACCAGAAAAAGATGAAGGCTCTAGAGAAGCACCGGAAGAAAACCGAGAACTTCCTGGACTTCATGAAGTGCAAAGAAATGGAGGAGCGGAAGCAGAAAAAGAAAGAGGAGAAGAAAGAGAAAGAGGAGAAGGATAGAAGGCAGAAAGAAAAGGAAATTGAAAAGCAGAAAGAGAAGATGGCTGTAGAGAAGTGCTGGGAGAAAACCGAGGACATTAAAAAGTGGAAAGAAGAGGAGGAGAGGAAGAAGGCCAGGGGAGAGGAGGAGAAAGAGAAACAAAGAGGAGAAAGAGAAAGATGACGAAAAGGGAGAAACAGTAAAAGAAGGGAGAAACAGGAAAAGAAGACGCAGGAGCTGCTGGTAGAGGAAAAAGAACAACCATTGCAAAGGTGAGAGTATAGCCACATAGTATACCTTTAGCATCACCTGTGTTTCCTTCACAGTACTTGAAAACACACAAGCAAAATCAGTGACTGACAATATACTGTGGATATGTGAATGTATTTGTAATGACAGTCACTGACCCAGACGTCTGTGTCTTTGTTCTCTTGCAGATTTTTCGATATTTTCAAAAATATCAGAGACCAACACCCTCAGACAGACAGACAGACATCACAACAATTGTGCAATGTTCTATAGGCAGGGCTGAAAATTAACTTTTAGGCTCACCTGCCAAGGGGACTGGTAGATGAAAAAATCCACCGGCCAAGTATATTTTTTACCGGCCAAAATAATAAAATAATTAATTTTTTGTCACATTATACATCTGTTTCAGTACTTTTCATTCAGATAATAGTATTATTTTGAATACATGCTTAAGGAAGAGGCCAAAGTAAAATTTAAAATAAAGTAGTTTAATTCAATGGCTTGAAACATTGCAATTCATATAAATTCAAATATTAATTTCCATTCACTTCCACAGTGTAGAATTATCCATAACTAGCTAACCCTACACAAATATGAGATATAAATGATCCAAGCCTTAACCTCATGGTCTTTATGAGTTTATGAACAAAATTAATATACTGTAACATATTCACAGCCTGTCATCATGTAAAGTTAAACCTGAGCTGGATGCAGGGGCGTAGGTTTGATTTGAGCTTTGGTAGGGACACAATAGGTTGTTGTTGTTTCACGTAGTCTGGATTGAATCTGGGTGGTGGCCGAATCAGATTAATTTCCGTCGCCAGTGATTGGGCAATGTGACAACGAATGACAAGGTTTATCCACAAAACCTACATCTGTTGAGTCAGACTATAATCTCACCTGTAACCCTGATGCATCTCCTGCCTGCCTCTCCAGGTCCTGCCTTTCTGCTGCTTTGACCAAAAAAATTCCAATGTCCATTTTTGTCTGGTCATAAAAGAGAAATGATTGACAATATCAAACTACTTGCAGACATGAAACACTCTTTTCCGTGTAGCCTACAGCCTATTCTGTGTAGCATATGAAATATGAACATAATTACGCTGGACTTGGACTGAATTGCATAAACAAACCAGACGTCTAGTCTCGTTTGTTTAGCCTGTTATGCAATTCAGTGGGCGAGTGAACCTAGCTAGTCATTGCTCAAACCTAGGAGTTTGCAACGGTTATACCAAAACTGATTCATTACTAGCTAAAGACAACTGTTATGACAACATTACAGCACCTTATCTCTGCCTCAGCAAACGTTTACGAGACCTAACGTTATAGCTAATACGTACAGCTCTGACTAGCTGCACCACCAGCTAGCACTAACATTACAGTTTACAGGCATTTAGTAGGACGCAAACTAAACTATTATCATTGATACAACTCTGTACAGAAAAATAATTGTCGGTCAACATATTGTATTCCCTATTGTTCAATAACTTCAATCTTACTTCTGCTTAATCAAAATTCCCGCTGTTGCCGACAGTCGATGCTCGATGTGCTGTGAGCTGCTGAGCTCGCGAGGCCCTCGCTGGGTCACAGAGGCGATGGCGGGAAAGTAGGCTACTGTATATTGTTGATTGGATAGCTTGCTGAACGCAGCTGTCAACCTGGTCTTAATTCCCAACCGTTTTGCTTTCGCAAGTTGTGAATGGTAATTAAAAACTACAGTTTTCACTCTGTATTATTTTTGGTAGTGACAATTCGTGTTTCCGTGGCTTTGGTATGGACATGTCCATAGCGTCCATACCTAAAACTACGCCTATGGCAAGATGTCACAGTGAACTGGCTACTGCTATTAATAGCAGAGCAATACAATACATCACAGTACAGTACTGCTCCTAATAGGTTATGTACCAATTTACATTACAGCAAGCATACTGTAGTTATACAGCACTTTACAACACAGAACAGTGGGCCCATACCTAGCTACTGTATACAGGTAGTTAAGGGCAAAGCGTCTGAGCATCAAGAGACTAACAAGCTGAACACATCAGCACGCAGAGTGAACAGTCATCATGTATTGCAAACATAAAGGCAGCAGCAAGAAAAGAGGAGAGAAAGGAACAGGATGAGAAGGTAGCAAAGCTGCTGGTCAAAGCTACCAGTCTGCTGGTCAGTTTTGAGTGTCTGTAGCTATCTGGTACGCTACAGGGAAAATAGAAGGCTAGATAGTTGGCTAGATAGTAGGCTAGTGCTGATGATTTCTGTCACAGCATACACTGCATGCCCTCTCCAGTCCCCTAATAGGTCTTATTTCATTTCCACTTGACTACTAACTTGATTGAGCATGCTACATTTGAGCAGTAGGATGATAATATGGCTAAAAGGTAGGCTACAAGATGCACAGTGCACAGGCTACTCCTATCATGGTACAGTACTCCTACACATACAGTAACTTCAGTTTTACAAGATGCCACAGTGCACTGGCTACTGCATGAATAGCAGGGCAATACAGTACCATGCTCCTTCAATAGGTTAATATACCACTTTATATTACAGCAATACTACAGCCTATATTTGGATATACAGGATTTTACCACACAGCACAGTAGGCCTACTGTAGCTAGATAACACTTTACAAAACAGCAAGCAAAACAATATAAAATTATTATTATCATTATTGTTATTATTATTATTAAATCACTAATGAAGAGGAGGTTCACCCAAGAACTCATATTACCCAGACACATCACTGCTAGTCCTGTAATCAACCAGTATCGCTCTCAACCTGGACATAATTTCTAACCTGGTTAAACAAAGTTCTGAGAGAATTATGTGCTGTATTCTGTCTTCAATTGGAGGTGTTTTTGTGAAAGACAGCAATACAGAATAATTGTAGAAAATTCCAACTCTAAATTCTATCCCTATTATGGACTTACTTGTTTTCTCTAAATTCGTGTGTCAAATCCAGAAGTCACTAGCTACTCTGATGAGGTGGAATCTGATCACTGACTATTTAAGTGTCTGCCTCGTAACGTCTACTCTGACGTCATAAAAGCAAGGGGAGATGTAAAGTGACATGGCATGGAAGCTCCAAGATGATTGCTCTGGTCTGTGTGCAAGTTACTTTTTGAAAACGATGACTTTCTCATGGCATTTTACATCCACTTTATGCTAGGTAGCTTTTCTGCTTCACTGCTGTCTTTTGTTTCTAAAGGATGGTGAAAATACCATGACTATTTTTACTTTGCATGTTGGATGACAACTACTCACTAGGGCTTGTCTAGATATCCTCAAGATACCATTACATTCCAATATTTGTGTCAGCACCTGTAGGTGTGAACACAGAATTTTTATTTTTTTAATTTTTAATTTTACAAAATCTATTGTCTTTGTAGAGTCATGTTTTAACAACATTTTCCATGTTCTTGAACATTACAATCAATGTTTTTACAGTCGTCGTTGAACTGTTGATTGTGAAATATGAAGTGTGTAGCCTCTGCTGCTGTAACAAGTATGGCAAGTGTGGTTGACATCAGATAGGATGCAATTTGAACCATCTTTGAATGATCGATTTTACTCTATTCTTCTTATTTGCACTAGTATTCAAACTATTCTTTAGTCCATGGCGCCACGTACAGTACGTCTTTAATTTGAGATTCATGGAGGGACTTGGATAATATTGAAAACACTCCTTTTTAGTTTTGAAGTTTTAATTCATTTTATTGGTTTGCTACAAACCTCGGATACCATTCAGTTCAGTATAATCGGTATTAAAACTGGATTATATCGCTCACTATTATGTTATATTGCGAACTACACCAGCAGCTTCATAGCTAGATGCTGACTAGAGCCTGTCTGTTTCTTGTTACTGCTTTATGATTATCCGAGCCGATTTTAAAACTCCCAGTGGATTCAAGATTGTCTGCGTTTGTTAACTTTGTGCCTAAGGGTTTCTTGCCAAAATGTTTTAGTGTAACGTTAATGTTTAAAGTTTTTAGTGTAACGTTAATATTAGATAAGGCCAGAGATTATTTCATTTCCTCTATGGTCATTTTACACCAATTTATACTCAGAAAATTTAATACAACTAAGGATTTGTATGGCAGTCTCAGTCTCCACCATAGGGCTCAGTGCAATTTCAATTTGAGACTATATTACAGAGACTAGAGACTTGAGACTAAAAGCGCGTTGTGTTGCCTCTGGGTATGAAATGCGCTATACAAATAAAGCTTTGATTTGATTTGATATATGACGAAACGGTCTTCCTCTTTTCGTGTCCATATACACAGCAGCTACTTCCAGTTATCCAACGTTCAGCCAGTGGTGAACAGCTTGTTGTGTCTTGGTGTTCTAAAGGGCAGTGTCCACCTAGCAGAGGACATGGAAGGAGGAGGTCTGGGGCTCTGTGCTCCACAGTCTGGCCTTCTCTGCCACAGTCTGGCCTTCTCTGCCACAGTCTGGCCTTCTCTGCCACAGTCACGTGTTGCTGACCCCTCTGGACGCAGGTTTAGAACGCCCAAAACAAGGACAAAACGAGCCAGCACTTCTTTTGTGCCAAGAAGCATTAAATTGTTGAACAGCTGTTGATGCCTGTTGCAGTGATGATGATGTTGA
Source organism: Borostomias antarcticus (assembly GCF_949987555.1). NCBI lineage: Eukaryota > Metazoa > Chordata > Actinopteri > Stomiiformes > Stomiidae > Borostomias > Borostomias antarcticus. The sequence continues at coordinate 1,025,920 of NW_028175837.1, forward strand.
TGCGATGATGTTGGTGAGGATGGTGATGACGATGATGGTGGTTGGTGACATTGTGGTGATGGTGATGGGCGTACATTTTAATGTTTTCTGTATGCTTGATGTGTGCTAAACAAATTCCCCTCTGGGGCAATAAAGGTTTCAATTCAATTCAACCAGGTCGGTAGCCCCGCCTGCTCGGTGGTTCCCTGGGACGGCCCACCCTGGTGAGGACTCAGTTCAGGCGCTTCCCCTTCGCCCAGCTGGTCTCTGGAGGGAGGCTTCCAGCAGCAGGGATAGACCAGAGCACTGTGACATCAAATTGTAGTAAATGGACACATGCAGACACCCCCCTTTTTGGGTGAAAACGAGACGAGAACTTGACGCCATTCAGATTCAAAAAAGGGGCAGTAACCATACCCATGGCATGGAAGCTCCAAGATGATTGCTCTGGTCTGTGTGCATTTTGGGGCTGCGTAGATGGTAAACAAAAGTCATGTATGAAATTCAGTTCTTTCAGGACTGTATAGAGTGGTATATCTATGTTCTTTAAACTGAATTTAAGAAATGTCTGTCAAATGTTCAGGGCACCTAATAAATCAAATGGAATAATTTAATGGCTATTATAACGGGATAGACTCCACCTAAATTTGTGTACGTGGGCAAATTAACTTGTAACCGTGACTACTACTTTTTTTGAGCCTCACCTGTGAAGTAGATTAGATTCCTTGTTGTCATAAGTTACTCATCCAGACTTCTGTTAACCCAAAAAGTAACACATTGAATCTGTATATGCCCAAACCTTCCATAACTTGGCTTTTTTGTATGTGAAAGGAATGTTAGTACATATGGTCAACTTAATCACTGTGTATACTTTGAAAGATTAACATTTTTATATTTTATACTTTGCTTGGCAAATAGGCTCAGTTCCCTTACTCTATCATTGTATGGAATAAAGATTATTTTATGGCATTAAAGACTAATGTATTGTTGTGATGAAGCTTAACTGAAAGTAATCAAAATAAATTGTGTATAAATCCAATATGAGTATTAAATTACCATGAATTTTAAATATAGGTATATTTTGACATAAAGGAAATGTAATTTATCTTTAAAAGCAAGATATATGGTACTAGCCCATTTGTGAAAGGGAACATTAATACTCCTGAGATTGAACAGCAAGCTATGGCTTAGTGCTAAAACAAGATGCAAATGTACTCTGTAACTTTGCTCTCTTGTTTCTTTGATAGTCGTATTTTGTGTTTCTGTACTTGGAAATTGTTTTTAATCCTGTTTCTCCTATTAAAAGAAAGCACCTATAAATTCTATGTTATTTGATTCATTCGTCCACGTTTGTACAGTGAATTTTCATCCTGCACAACTCTTATATTTTTGAACCTCACTTGTTTTTACTAACGGGCTTTTCCAGTAATGTACATGGAAAATATCTGTCGGCCAAAGAAGATGGAAAACAACTCACAGCTCCACTCATTCTCCCCTGTCAAACATGTGAACCAATATGCAGGGCTGGCGCCTCCTATAGGCAGAATAGGCAATTACCTTGGGCCTCCAGCCAATCAAAATTACAGATTTCAGGGAGCCTCAAAAGCCTCAAGCACTGTATGCGTTATTTGTTTAATATGACACACATGCACACACACACGCCATTACTGTTATCTCAGCTGTGCAAATGTGTTTATTCATCCCACCATTCAATGTATGTTCCTATTAGTATTCTTTCTACAGCATCAAAATGACCATGCACAGCATTCACCTACCACAGCATGAGGCAAGGACATACTGAGGAATCTAGGAAGAAATGTCTATAACATCTACAGAGTCTTACTGCTATGTATTTGATTTAATGTGTTTGTTTGTTTTCACGTGGACACTGTGTAGTCGATAGAGTGAGGGAGACAGCTGATGCTGCTGCTGCTGTGGCCGTTCGGGGTAGTGGGTTGTCAAGAGGTCACACTTAGGCCACAGGGGGGGCCACTCCTCTGGGGTATCAATGACACATCTCTATGGGACACTATAAACAGACACAACCCAGACTGACAACCAATGGTGATTAAGACATCATGTTAGGGTGATAGGCGACACATCTGTATGGTCACTCCTCCACCAATCTAGCTCCACTAGGCCCTAAACGGGCAGGCCTAGGTGTGGGGGGTGGGCCGAGAGAGCACTATTTAACGTCTCAACCAAACCTTGAGACTTCGATTTGGAAACGGTACGCAACTCAGCCGGACAGATTCGCTGCTCCCAGCAGGCAGACACGCTGATAACACCATGCGGGGAGGGAAGTCTAAGGCCTTGACTAGCAGAGAAGCAGGGAGAGAGAGAGACTAGGGAAACATCCCAGTGTTCCATGTGATTGTATCTTTGTACAATAAATCTATCATCTGTCGCCGCTTCCAATCCAGTGTTGGGTGATTTCATCATTGACTATCACAACAAGAAAGGCAATTAACATCGTGGTTCATAATTAGATGGTGCTGCAACTCTTATCAAGGCTTCTAAAAAAAAATTACACAACGCAGAGCAACAGAAGAAAAGATCTCAAAGGCCAACAATACTGTGATACGTACTCACTTCACCAAGCCTGCAGATTTTCACCTGGTTAACAATATTGGTATATGAAGAAATTCTTACAATTTACACAGAAAAAACAATTACAACTTATAAAATCCTATCAACTTGGCTTGATCCTCACAAGATGTCAGTAAAGAATAGGCTCTTTGCACAAGCTCCACCACTTCCTGAAATTCTACAGGCATAATACAGGCATAATAAATAAATATTATTTATTTCCTGTCCTATACCATTGGATGGAAGTGATTAATCAGGTGTGATCAGGTGTGCCGCACACCTGATTAATCACTTCCATCCAATAGTATAGGACAGGAAATAAGGATGCCTGTAGAATTTCAGGAAGTAGTGGAGCTTGTGCAAAGAGCCTATTTGACCAGTAGAGGGCAGGAGAGTGTTACGGCTCGCATGCCCTCGCCTCCACAACCGCCTCCCTCTCTCCCCTCTGGGCCCGCTGCGCGCTCGGGGCGTCCTACGCGCTCTTCCGCACGTCGCATCGGCCCAGGCATGCAACGCTCTGACTCTCCGGAGTTTCCCCCCACTGCCGGGCGTTCCCCGTCTCCGGCCAGCTCCGCGGACTCGGCAGTCTCCTCCCTCTCCGGTGACGAAGAGTCGGATCCCGACATGCCCAGCACATCGGCCCGTGCGCAACAACAAGAACGGCGCGCTCATCTCCGACGATGACGCGGGCGCGGCTCTACTCACCGGTTTCCTATTCATCATCACCACACCTGTCCCTCGTTCTGCAATCACCTTCAACCCCTACAAGAACCTGGTCTACACTCCACTCATCGCCAGATCTTACCATAAACTCATGTGGTAAAGTATAGCCTAGCCTACATCTCCTTACCTGTGTTTTGTAGTGTTTTTTCCCGTTCCCCGTTTGTGATTACTCTCACTCACCCTGCCTCCCCTCCTCATCTCTCCAGTTCCTGCCTGACCCACGCCTGTACGACAACCCTGCTCCTGCCTGACCCACGCCTGTACGACAACCACGCTCCTGCCTGACCATCGCCTGTACGACAACCCCGCTCCTGCCTGACCATCGCCTGTACGACTACCACGCTCCTGCCTGACCATCGGCTGTACGACTACCACGTCCCCCTTTTTGTTATCTCATTAAATCGCCCCTCCGGGCTTTACCGTCCCTTGCCTCCTCCTTTCCTGTTGCGCCTGGGTCCCTAACCAAACCCTCACAGTAAGATCTGGCCAGTTTGGACCCAGCCAACATGGAGGAGAGACCTGCACCTCCCGGACTACTCCAAGCCCTCCCACAGACCCAAGCTGTGCAATTGCAGCAGGTATCCGCCCAACAGCAAGCCCAGGACGAGCGACTGAGGGGCCCCGCTACTCTGGTCTGCACCCTGTCCGACCAGGTCACCGCGCTCAGTGCCCGCCTGGCTCCGTTCCTGAACCCCACCGCTCCACCAAACCGGGAGCCCCATCTCGCCTCCCCGGCCCCCTACGACGGGACGTTCACCCTCTGCCGGGAGTTCCTCATGCAGTGTGAGTACGTGTTTGACCTCCAGCCAAGTATGTACTCCACTGCGTCGGCTCGGGTAGCCTACATCGCCAACCTAACCACGGGACGGGCTCGCCGTTGGGTCATGGCGGGTCGCGAGGGCGCAGCTGCCTACATGCAGGACTACACTGCCTTCGTGGCTGAATTCAGGGCCGTGTTTGACCACGACGTCCACGGACAGGACGCGGACGCTGCTCTCTCCGCCCTCACCCAGGGTCCCAGTTCCGTAGCGGACTACGCCACGGAGTTCCGCATCCTCGCTGCCCGTTGCCCCTGGAACGAGTCTGCCCTGTACAGCGCTTTCCGACGGGGCCTAGGGGAGGCCATGAAGGACAGCCTGGCTGGAAGAGACAGACCAGCGACCCTGAACCAACTCGTCTCCCTCTCCATAGCCATTGACGAGCGCCACCGGGAACGCAGGCGCGAGCGGGCGCACCAACACCACAGCGCACCCAGACCGTCTCCACCTCCCTCTACCGGCCTCTCTCGGCCTGTCCCGGCCTCCCTCGCACCCCCAAACACCGCTGGAGAGGGATCCATGCACCTGGGCCGGACCCGACTGACCCCGGCGGAGCGTGAGCACCGGAGTCTGGACGGACTGTGCATATACTGCGCTAGCCCAGCGCACGCCGTCGACTCCTGTCCCTCTGCGCCTCCCAGGGCGGCAAGGGGAGTAGGTTCACTCGCCAGGGGGTACCGAGTAAGCCGGCTCATCCATCCCCTAGCCCGGACCCGTGCCGTCAGGTTCACTGTCACCCTCGCCTGGCAGGGGCACACGCTCTCCGTCCCTGTCCTCATCGACTCCGGTGCCGACGAGAACTTCGTGGACGTCCAGTTCGCCCACAAAGCGGCGCTCCCTCTCTCCCCTCTGGAGAGGCCCCTCTCGGCTTTCGCCCTGGATGGCCATCCCATGGGCCCCATCACGCACCGGACCCTGCCCCTCACTCTCACAGTCTCGGGTAACCACGTGGAGAACGTCCGCCCCTTCGTCATCCACTCTCCCGACGCTCCGTTCATCTTAGGGAGGCCCTGGCTGGAACTCCATACCCCTCATGTCTGCTGGAGCTCGGGGCGCATCCTCAGCTGGAGCACCACCTGCCACGCCCGCTGCCTCCGAGCTGCTCAGACCTCCACTCGGGTTGACCGGCCCCGTCCCGCTCCTCCTGACCTCTCCACGGTCCCTTTGATGTACCACGACCTCGGGGAGGCCTTCAGTAAGGAGCGCGCCCGCACACTCCCCCCTCATCGACCCTACGACTGCGCCATCGAGCTCCACCCTGGCGCCCCTCTCCCAGCCAGTCGTCTCTACAACCTCTCCCTCCCGGAGAAAGCTGCCATGGACACCTACATCTCTGAGTGCTTGGCCGAGGGCCTCATCCGACCATCTCGTTCCCAGGTGGCAGCGGGGTTCTTCTTTGTAAAGAAGAAGGGAGGAGACCTGAGGCCATGCATCGACTACAGGCTGCTCAACAACATCACGGTGAAGAATAAATACCCACTCCCCCTCATGAGCTCCAATTTTGAACCCCTCACCAGTGCCACCATCTTCACCAAGTTGGACCTCAGAAACGCTTATCACCTGGTGCGTATCCGTGAGGGGGACGAATGGAAGACCGCCTTCAAGACCTCCCGTGGCCACTACGAGTACCTCGTCATGCCCTTCGGCCTCACCAACGCCCCCGCCGTCTTCCAGGCCCTGATGAACGACGTGCTCAGGGACATGCTGGACGTATTTGTGGTTCTCTACCTGGACGACATCCTTGTGTTCTCCAGGAGCGCTGAGGAGCACGTCCAACACGTCCGCATGGTCATCCAGCGTCTCCGGGAGAACCGCCTGTACATCAAAGCGGAGAAGTGCACCTTTCACTCCTCGTCAGTGGAGTTCCTGGGGCTCATTGTGGAGGGAGGCCTGACGCGACCCGACCCCCGCAAAATCAAGACCGTGGTCGAATGGCCTCAACCCACTACCCGGAGGCAACTCCAGAGCTTCCTTGGCTTCGCTAACTTTTACCGCCGTTTCATACGGGACTACAGCCGGGTAGCAGCTCCCCTCACCCACCTCACCTCATCCCTGCGTCCGTTCATCTGGACACCGGCTGCCAGCGCCGCCTTCTCCGCGCTCAAGGAGCGCTTCACCACCGCTCCGGTCCTTCTCCATCCTGACCCCTCCAGGCAGTTCGTGGTCGAGGTGGACGCATCGGACACAGGCATCGGTGCTGTTCTGTCCCAGCGGTCAGTGGAGGACCAGAAGTTGCATCCCTGTGCCTTCCTCTCCCGCCGGTTCACCCCAGCTGAGGTGAATTACGACATCGGGAACAGGGAGTTGTTGGCGGTGGTGGGGGCCTTGGAGGAGTGGCGCCACTGGCTTGAGGGCGCGGAACACACCACCCTCGTCTGGTCGGACCACAAGAACCTGACCTTCATCCGGGCGGCCAAGCGCCTCAACTCCCGCCAGGCGCGGTGGTCACAGTTCCTAGGGAGGTTCGACTTTACCCTCACCTTCCGGCCCGGCTCCCGCAACGCCAAGGCCGACGCGCTGTCCCGCCTCCACGCGCCCGAGGCGCCCCCCGCGGAGCCTGAGACCATCCTGCCGGCCTCGCGTGTCGTAGGGGTGGTCACCATGAACATTGAGGCGGTGGTGAGGCAGGCCCAACGCGACCAACCCAGTCCGGCCAACGTTCCTCCTCGCCGGCTCTTCGTGCCTGACTCGGTCCGGTCCCGGGTGCTCCAGTGGGGCCATGCCAGCCGGTTTGCGTGCCATCCCGGGGTTCACCGCACCCTCTCCTTCCTGAGCCGACGGTTCTGGTGGCCCTCCATGAGGTCCGACGTCCGGGAGTTTGTGGTCGCCTGTCCCGTCTGCTCCCGCAGCAAGGCGTCCCACCAGCCCCCGGCTGGCCTCCTGCGTCCTCTCCCGGTCCCCAGCCGCCCCTGGTCCCACATCGCCCTGGACTTCATCACCGGTCTTCCCCCCTCCAGGGGCAACACGGTCATCCTCACCGTGGTGGACCGGTTCTCCAAGGCGGTCCATCTGGTGGCGCTCCCCAAGCTCCCGTCCTCTGCGGAGACAGCTGAGCTCCTCGTCCAGCATGTCTACCGGCTCCACGGTCTCCCCGGAGACATTGTCTCGGACCGTGGGCCTCAATTCACCTCCCAGGTCTGGAGGGCCTTCTGCAAGGAGATAGGCGCCACCATCAGCCTCTCCTCTGGCTACCACCCGCAGACCAACAGCCAGGCCGAACGGGCCAACCAGAGCCTGGAGTCCGCTCTCCGCTGTGTGTCGGCTCTCCACCCCACCTCCTGGAGCAAGGACCTGCCCTGGGTCGAATACTCCCTCAATGCCCTGACCAGCGCTGCCACTGGCAGGTCTCCGTTCGAGTCATCCCTCGGGTACCAGCCCCCGCTGTTCTCTCTCCAGGAGTCGGAGGCCTCCGTCCCCTCCGTCCAGGCCCACCTCAGCTGGAGGGAGGTCCGCAGGGCCCTGCTCCGCTCCAACGAGCGCTCCTGCCGCGGGGCCAACCGCCGCCGCACTCCTGCTCCGGCGTATCGGCCCGGTCAACGTGTCTACCTCTCCACTGCTGATCTTCCGCTCCAGGTCCCCTCCAGGAAGCTGGCTCCGCGCTTCGTTGGGCCCTTCGAGATCGACCGTGTCCTGAACCCGGCTGCGGTACGTCTTAAGCTCCCTGCTTCCATGCGGGTACACCCTGTATTCCATGTGTCCAAGATCAAACCTGTCTCCTCGAGTCCTCTCATGCCTTCTGCCCCTGCTCCTCCGCCTCCCCAGATGGTCGACGGGCATCCCCAGTGGACGGTTCGGCGGCTGCTGAAGGTGCGCCGCCGGGGTCGGGGGTTCCAATACCTGGTGGATTGGGAGGGGTACGGCCCCGAGGAGTGCAGCTGGATCTCCAGGCAGCTCATTATGGACCCGTCTCTCCTCCGGGACTTCTACCGGGCACATCCTGACGCCCCCGGTCGGTCGCCAGGTGGCTCCCCTCGGGGGGGGGGTCCTGTTACGGCTCGCATGCCCTCGCCTCCACAACCGCCTCCCTCTCTCCCCTCTGGGCCCGCTGCGCGCTCGGGGCGTCCTACGCGCTCTTCCGCACGTCGCATCGGCCCAGGCATGCAACGCTCTGACTCTCCGGAGTTTCCCCCCACTACCGGGCGTTCCCCGTCTCCGGCCAGCTCCGCGGACTCGGCAGTCTCCTCCCACTCCGGTGGCGAAGAGTCGGATCCCGACATGCCCAGCACATCGGCCCGTGCGCAACAACAAGAACGGCGCGCTCGTCTCCGACGATGACGCGGGCGCGGCTCTACTCACCGGTTTCCTATTCATCATCACCACACCTGTCCCTCGTTCTGCAATCACCTTCAACCCCTATAAGAACCTGGTCTACACTCCACTCATCGCAAGATCTTACCATAAACTCATGTGGTAAAGTATAGCCTAGCCTACATCTCCTTACCTGTGTTTTGTAGTGTTTTTTCCCGTTCCCCGTTTGTGATTACTCTCACTCACCCTGCCTCCCCTCCTCATCTCTCCAGTTCCTGCCTGACCCACGCCTGTACGACAACCCTGCTCCTGCCTGACCCACGCCTGTACGACAACCACGCTCCTGCCTGACCATCGCCTGTACGACAACCCCGCTCCTGCCTGACCATCGCCTGTACGACTACCACGCTCCTGCCTGACCATCGGCTGTACGACTACCACGTCCCCCTTTTTGTTATCTCATTAAATCGCCCCTCCGGGCTTTACCGTCCCTTGCCTCCTCCTTTCCTGTTGCGCCTGGGTCCCTAACCAAACCCTCACAGAGAGGCTCCATCAAACATGCGCCATTCTGCTCCACTCACCACTTTACACCTGTACATGACACATGCATGTCTAGCCATGACTGATACACTGTGATGTGTCTGGATAAGTTGTCACTTCTCTCATTAAAACATGAATATATACCAGAGATCAGCAACCTATCAAAAGAAACATTTTTGGTCAAAAAAAATATTAAAAATTCTGATGGGAGCAGTGAAACATTTGAGCCTTATAATGAAGGCAGTGTTTCCCATAGATGCATTTTTTTCGTGGTAACACCCAGGAGGGACACATTAGAGGGAGAAGAGGGTTGTTGAGCATCAAACACTTAATTTCTTTCGTTCTTATGAATTTTTAGACATGGGGTTTGGACTGGCACAAAGGCAACGCAAGTTTATTTGAACCCAAACGTCCTCCTCGCATGCACACACACAGAGCCACAAAATGCATTCATGGGCGGAGGTCTGTGCTCTCTGAGCACCATTTCTTGTTTTATTAAATTCTCTACGCTTAAATTACATTTACTACGTAGTCCAACTTCTTGAGACACTTTCCACAAGAAATATTGATGAAATTATGAGATGAAGCTATAGCACCACTAGAGGGCACCATCCTCAATCATCCATCTGTCCTCAGGTCCAGAAGGTGTTGATGATAATCTCCGTCATCATCGCACTGAAGAGTCTGCTGGAACAGAAGCGCTCGCCAGTCCTGAAGGACCTCATGATGGTAGATGGTGAATGGACTGCACTTATATTGCGCTTTTATCCTCTCATTCACCCATTCACACACCCAGGGGTGAAAATTAACTTTTTGGCTCACTGTGAGTCACCTGCCAAAGTATATATTTTTCAGATAGGCTTCCGAAATCTAGTCGCCAATTGGAAATTTTACCTGCGTTTGGCCGGTGGCAGGTGTTAATTTTCAGCCCTGCACACACCCATTCACGGCAGCTGCCATGCAAGGTGCTAGTCTGCTCATTGGGAGCAATTTGGGGTTCAGTGTCTTGCCCAAGGACACTTCGACATGTGGACAGGAGGAGGTGGGATTCGAACCACTGACCCTACGATCATTGGACAACCCGCTCTACCTTGTGAACTACAGCCGCCCCATGATCTACCTCCAGGTGTTAGACTGGGTTTTCCTCTACACCATGGTCTCTCACTATCAAGTTCACTATCCACACCATGGTCTCTCACTATCAAGTTCACTAACCACACCATGGTCTCTCACTATCAAGTTCAATATCCACACCATGGTCTCACTATCAAGCTCACTATCCACACCATGGTCTCTCACTATCAAGTTCACTATCCACACCATGGTCTCTCACTATCGAGTTCACTATCCACACCATGGTCTCTCACTATCGAGTTCACTATCCACACCATGGTCTATCACTATCAAGTTCACTATCCACACCATGGTCTCTCACTATCAAGTTCACTATACACACTATGATATTTCACTATCAAGTTCACTATCCACACCATCGTCTCTCACTATCAAGCTCACTATCCACACCATGGTCTCTCACTATCAAATTCACCAGACCATGGTCTCTCACTATCAAGTTCACTATCCACACCATGGTCTCTCACTATCAAGTTCACCATCCCATTTCCATAGATGCTAGGCGTTTTTCATTTGTGAAGTAGGCCTAGAGATTTTAAAATGAGGTCAAGGAGTTCTTTGCATGATGAGCTGCTGGCCATGGAGCTGGAATACAACCTGAAGATGTTCGAGAAGCAGATTGAGAACAAGGTGGCCGACTGCAGCCTGGCCAAGGTAAACGGTTTGTCTGTATATATAGACATACTGTAGGCTGTTTTTTTATTGATCATAATGTCCATTTGTCTATCTTTATAATGGATGAATTTTTGTCTTTGTAAACAAAGTAACAAAGTGTAACAAAAACAAATGTGATGTGCTGTATATTGTGAAAATTGTTTGATTTTTTTTTTTTGTTACATGTTATGCACTCAATGTATTGTCACATTTTCTGTTTATTTTCTTCTTTTATTAGTAAATAATAACATTAATACCTGTGGCCACCAGTAGGGGTCGTATGTGTTGTTTGTCTTGTGGACTGTTCTCATTCGTGTGCAGCCGTTGTGAAAGACAACTGAAAGCCTTGTTTTTGTGCGTGGCTGTAAGCCAGCGCACCAATGATAGCAAATGTCCAGTTGTCACTCCCTCCCTCTCTAGCTTCCTCCCTGGCTTCCTCCATTGTGTTGTTGACCTGCAGTTCTATGTTGCCACCACAAGAGGCAGTGGTCCCAGAACCTGCAGTTCTATGTTGCTACCACAAGAGGCAGATAGACTGCATAGATAGACTGTCACTGGATGTTATAAGCTACGTAAAAATGTGGTCACCTGGTGGTGCTATGTCAGTTATTGAATTTATGTGCAGTAATTGAACATCTGAAATACTCCTGTTTTTAAATTATACCTACAGTATAGGTGTCTCAGTAATTACCCATTATATATTAGGCTATACTTGCATGTATTTACCAGGTAAATGTTTAGTAATTGTGGACTATGAAAGGAAGGGTTACCAAAAAAATGTTCAGTCAGTTAATTTAGCAATAGAAATCCATAAGCCTTGGGCCAATGGGCCTAGGATATAGACAATAAACTACCGGTGGAATGGTGGTGGAGCATCCATCGGGGACCCGCTGTAGGTCCGCTAGCCTTGTGTTATCTGGGTTTATCCCTTACCTTTGTCCAGAATCAGAAGTTGAACCTATTGCAGCAAAATAGCTAACGTTACAGGAATCATCAGTGTAACTGCTTTAGCCACTGACCGCTACCATTAATGTTATGTAAGCTGCTGATAGTTGTTGTGAGCTCATGAGGTATCCCACCTTCTGAATCCCATTTATGGGATTTGATGCATGTTGGGCCACATATTTCTTGAAAACAATCTTTATTTGCAACTCATATACAATGAAAATGAACCACAATCAATTTGCAGCTAAGTCTGGTTATGTTAAAGCAAAGAAAATAATAAGGAATAAGGCAATCAAAGTAATGACATTAGTCATGAGCTCTCAGACTTGGCGAGCAGGGGCACCTTGCAGTGCTGCAGGAAGGCGTCCAGGAAGGGGGCAGGGCCCACAGTGGTGCAGCCTCTGCTGCTTGGCCCCCGGGCCCCTTGGAGACAACATCCATGTCCGGGCTGCAGACGCTGCAGACCACTATGGCGGGAACACCTCCGCGCACAGGAACTCACCCTTCTCCTCCTGTCTCCTTTCTGGGCCTCCCGGGCCCCTGGCCTCACCGCCACCCCCGTCTCCATCCAACAACAGTTTCGCTTAAGATTTTTTTGGTTTCTTCTCTGCCAGCTTGGCGGGCCCTCTGGGGACCTTCTCCACCCCTGATGACACCACCCCCGCCGCCTGGCACTGACTCTGGGCGTTGTGCAGCTTGGTGTGGGCCAGGAGGGACAGGTGGTGCAGAAAGACCTTGCCGCAGACCTGGTGGCAGACCAAAATGCATCTGGACGCAATTGGAGAAACCTACAAACAATCACGAGCAACGAAAGGTGGGTTAGTCGTCGTATCAAGTAGGTACAGTCGTATCAAACCCGACCCATGTTAGATAAACAGTTGTGATTGGCGTGCCTGACCTGGCAGGGGTACGTCTCGCCCTTTCGCCGCTTGTTGATCAGCGGCCGGGTGCCATCGCCCCGACGGATGTCCTTCTCCTGGCTGTGCTTCTTCTTGTGGTGCAGGTAGAGCTTGGCCGTGCTCGGGAAGTCCATGTCGCAGGAGCCACACGCCAGGACCTTCTGCTTGGCGTTGCCATTGTTCGTCAGAGGCGGCCTTCCTGCTCCTCTTCCTCCTCCTTGTCTGACTTCAGTGGGCCTAGTCCTCTTTTCCAGGAGCCACTCCTTGACGTGGTAGGTCCTCTGGTGGCTGTTGAGGCCCGCAGGAGAGTGGAAGTTCTTACCGTAGTACGAGCATGGGTACGGTGCAGCAGGCGGGGGCCGGGGCCGTCTGTGGTGTTGTCGGGGCTGTTGGAGGCATCCGAGGCGGGGGACCACATGGCCTCAAAGCTGGGAGTGGGCGAGTCGAGAGCAAGAGGGCTATTGTCATTGTCAGGGTTTTACAGATCACTGCAGCTGGACTGCTGGTGGCGGAGCAGCACCTGCTTCTGGCTGAATGTCCGTCGGCAGGGGGCGCAGGCGGCATCGGCGACTTGTCGCGGGGGCCCTCGGGGTCGGAGGTCACCGCTTCCATCGCCGCCACGCTGCCGAGACACGGATCAGCACAGTTCGCAAGGGGGGCGTCGTCATCCTCATCATCGTCGTCACGGAGATCGTCGTGGAGATGGCAGTGCAGCTGCAGGGAGGAGAGCAGGGAGAAGGCATTGCAACCGGCCGCACACTGGTGGGGGGGCGAAGTGAAAAGTTTATTTTTGAATTTCAAGGGGCGTTATCAATGGTGGCAGACCAAAATGCCTCTGGATGCAATTGGATAGACCTACAAACAATCACGAGCATCGAAAAGTGGGTTAGTCGTCATATCATTGTATCAAGTAGGTACAGTTGTTGTATCAAACCCGACTCACATTAGAGTTGTGATTGGCCTGCCAATGAGTTTTCTCCAGAGGGTGGCTGGGGTCTCCCTGAGAGATCGGGTGAGAAGTTCAGTCATCCGGGAGAGACTCGGAGTAGAGCCGCTGCTCCTTTGCATCGAAAGAAGCCAGTTGAGGTGGTTCGGGCATCTAGTGAGGATGCCTCCTGGGCGCCTCCCTAGGGAGGTGTTCCAGGCGTGTCTGGCTAGGGTGAGGCCGCGGGGTAGACCCAGGATTCCCTAGACAGAGCTGGTTGATGCTGCTAGGGAAAGGGATGTCTGGGGCCCCCTGCTGGAAGTGCTGCCTCCGCGACCTGACCCCGGATAAGCGGATGACAATGGATGGTGTTGGTGGAGTTCAGCAGGTTGGAGAACAGGCCGTGGTCACAGTGGTGTGGAGAGTTCAGCAGGTTGGAGAACAGGCCATCATTGCGGCGTTGTGGAGAGATCAGCAGGTTGGAGTACAGGCCCTGGTCACGGTGGTGTGGAGAGTTTAGCAGGTTGGAGAATTTTCTGTTGTCAGGGTGGTGTAGAGAGTTCAGCAGGCTGAAGAACAGGCCGTCATTGTGGTGCCGTGGAGAGTTCAACATGTTGGAGAACAGGCTGTGGTCGGGGTGGGTGAGATCTCTGCAACCTGAATGAAAAATTTATTTTTTAGCTTGAAATGTGTATTTTATAGGAAAAGCATGACATTTCTAGTTAGTATATCCTATACCATCACTTACCAGATGTGGAGTTCAGCAGGTTGGAGAACAGGCCGTGGTCAACGTGGTGTGGAGAGTTCAGCATGTTGGAGAACAGGCTGTGGTCAGGGTGGGTGAGATCTCTGCAACCTGAATTAAAAATTTATTTTTTAGCTTCAAATTGGGTACCGGTGCAACAAATGTGTATTTTATAAGTAAAGCATGAAATTTCTAGTTAGTATATCCTATACCATCATTTACCAGATGTGGAGTTCCGCAGGTAGGAGAACAGGCCATGGTCACAGTGGTGTGGAGAGTTCAGCCGGTTGGAGAACTTGCCGTGTTTAGGGTGGTGTGGAGAGTTCAGCTCGTTGGAGAACAGGCTGTCATTGGGGAGGTGTGGAGAGTTCAGCATGATGGAGAACAGGCCATGGTTGGGATGCTGTGGAGAGTTCAGCTGGTTGGAGAACAGGCCGCCATTGCGGCATTGTGGAGAGATGAGAGGTTGGAGAACAGGCCGTGGTCGTGGTGGTGTAGATTGTTTAGCAGTTTGGAGAACAGGCCATCATTGGGATGGTGTGGGGAGCTCAGCAAGTTGGAGAACAGGCTGTAGTTTGGGTAGTGTGGAGAGTTCAGCAGGTTGGAGAACAGGCCTTGGTTGGGGTGGTGTGTAGAGTTCAGCAGGTTGGAGAAAAGGTCATCATTGGGGTGGTGTGGAGAGTTCAGCAGGTTGGAGAACTTGCCCTATTCAGGGTGGTGTGGAGAGTTCAGCAGGTTGGAGCACAGGCCGTAGTTGAGGTGGTGTGGAGAGTTCAACAGGTTGGAGAACAGGCAGTGGTTGGGGTGATGTGGAGAGTTCAGCAGGTTTGAGAACAGGTCGTATTGGGTTGGTGTGGAGAGTTCAGCAGGTTGAAGAGCTGGCCGTCATTGGGGCAGTGTGGAGAGAACAGCTGGTGACAGAACAGGCTGTGTGGAGAGAGCAGTAGGCTGGAGAGCAGGCCATGGTTGGGGTGGCATGGAGAGATCACCAGGTTGAAGAGCTGGCCGTCATTGGGGTGTTGTAGAGAGTTCAGCATCTTGGAGAACAGGCTGTCATTGGGGTGGTGTGGAGAGTTCACCAGGTTGGAGAACAGACTGTCATTGGGGTGGTGTGGAGAGTTTAGCAGGATGAAGAACTTGCTGTGGTCGGGGTCGTGTGGAGAGTTCCCCAGGTTGAGAACAGGCCATGGTTGAGGTGCTGTGGAGAGTTCAGTAGGTTGGAGAACAGGCCGTAGCCAGGATGATTTGGAGAGATCAGCAGGTTGGAGAACAGGTCATCATTGGGGTGGTGTGAAGAGTTCAGCAGATTGGCGAACAGGCTATGTTCAGGGTGGTGTGGAGAGTTCAGCAGCTTGGAGAACTTGCGGTGTTCAGGGTGGTGTGGAGAGTTCAGCAGGTTGGAGAACAGGCTGTCATTGGGGTGGTGTGGAGAATTCAGCAGGTTGGAAAACAGGCTGTGGTCAAGATGGTGTGGAGAGTTCAGCAGGTTGGAGAACTTGCCGTGGTTGGGATGCTGTGGAGAGTTCATCAGGTTGGAGGACAGGCTGTGGTCAGGTTGGTGTGGTGAATTCAGCAGGTTGGAGAACAGGCCATGGTCACGATGGTGTGCAGAGTTCAACAGGTTGGAGAACTTGCTGTGTTTAGGGTGGTGTGGAGAGTTCAGCAGGTTGGAGCACAGGCAATTATTGGGGTGATATGAAGATTTCAGCAGGTTGGAGAACAGGCCATCATTGGGGTGGTGTGGAGAGCTCAGCAAGTTGGAGAACAGGCCGTAGTTGGGGTGGTGTGGAGATTTCAGCAGGTTGGAGAACAGGCAGTGGTTGGGGTGATGTGTAGAGTTCAGCAGGTTGGAGAACAGGTCGTATTGGATTGGTGTGGATAGTTCAGCAGGTTGGAGAATAGGCTGTGGTCGGGATCTCTGCTGATGCTGAGACCATTGTGCAGGCAGTGTTTTTGAAAAATGTATTTTTTTGACTTGAAATTGGGTACCGGTGAAACAATTGTGCATGTTATAAGAAATTGCATGACATTTCTAGTTTGAATGGCCTATACCATAATTTTATCAGATGTGGAGGGAAGCCACCTGACCCCTGAGGACCGTGAGAGGTAAAATCCAAGATGGCCGCTAGTGCCTTGGGTCTAATTTCCAAACACGCTCAATTTTGGAACCAGTGTAGAAAAACATATAAGGTGTCATATCCAACAAAATTGGGGATGTACAGTATACATTCTTTTGAGCCTGCCAGAACCCAAGGATCAAGGTCAAGGTCAAATTAACGTAGCAAGTGTTTTAATGTTCTGCTCGAGTACTACCTGGGCTGGAGTAATGTTCTCTAGTTCCAGACTTCTGTGTGGATAGCTGTTTCAAGACATCATTCATGCCGTACTACTCACTTGTTGGTTTGTACATCAGCACCACAAATCTCTCCAGCAGTAACTGATTGTTCATGGACCTCGCTTGGTATGCATAGCT
Organism: Borostomias antarcticus; assembly: GCF_949987555.1. Lineage (NCBI taxonomy): Eukaryota > Metazoa > Chordata > Actinopteri > Stomiiformes > Stomiidae > Borostomias > Borostomias antarcticus. The sequence continues at coordinate 1,042,592 of NW_028175837.1, forward strand.
CATTGAAAGCATCATTCACCTCTGAGAAAGACTTCCATGTCCCCCCCCCCCCACACACACACACACACAAACACACTAGAGATGGACAAATGAATGAGCAACAAATCTCTTAGTTAATTTGAGAACAATGTTTATTAAATAGATTGAGTGTGATGATGTTCCATCAGCATGACCAGGTAGATGATCCTAGTAGGGATATCGTGAAAAGATAAGAGACATTAGATTAGGATGATTAAATATAGGCTCACAAAGACAGTACATAGTTATACTTTAGACGTATCATCAGGCCTATTTATTAAATACATAAAGACAATGTTATCGAAATATGTAAATTATCCAGCTATCGAAATATGTCCAGTATGTCCACATCTCGAAAAATACAATTCAACAATTTACATGGCTAGAGAGCAAATTGTTTGTTAGCCTGAAACTATTAGGGCAATTTGGACATCTAAAATGTTATACTATTATGCAGTCCTACTCATATTAGCTAGCATGTAAAATGTTTCAGCTAAAATTAATTATGCATTAATTACTTTCTAGCCAGCTTGTCACATTAAAATAACAGGCTCTGTTCAGTTTAATTCAATCATAGCACAACTTTATTGTTGCAAGAAAACTGTTAGCTAGCTTACAAAATCAAAAGACATCTGTAATGTTGCAAGAAAACTGGTAACTAGCTAGCTAACAAGCAACGTCTTACAATCCTACTCAGGTTAGCTAGAATGCAAAAAAAAACAAGCATGTTCTTATGAATAAAGTTTCAGATTCAACAATCACATACCTTCATCCTGTGTTATTTTATCCATCTGCAACATTATTCCCATGAGCGCCAGTCCAGCAGGTTTTTTTTAAGAGCTAGGGCTGGCCCGGAACATTCAAAATTCGCAATTTTCAGAATGTGTTTCTCAGTTCAGAATTACGTGGATTCTTTTAGGATAGGTTAGCCTATTAAGCCTAGATAACCTCAGCATATGATAAAATAAAAAAGCACACGCAACATGCGTTGATGCACGATGACGACTGCAAAGAAATCCGTGGAAATATTGGAGCGCATATTCAAGGCTGGATATAACCAGACAAGGAATTCCCTTCTCCTTGACAGTGGAAAAACTGGTCCTCTTGGCACACAACCTGAGAGAGTATAGGCTAGGTAAGGCTTATTTCACAAGACAACCCGTGTCCATGTTCATTATTAGGCTATTTATTTGGTCGGTGGTTGTAATATCCTCATTTCATTCTTAGGTTATTCAGATGTAGCCTACCTACATTAATGGCCTTTGGATTCATTTATTTTACAATGTTTATGGTACTATATGCCTGTTTTCGATTTGATAATAAATGTTTATTTGCCAGAGAGCTTGTCCAACAGTGTCTGATTGTATCATGCTCAGCTTGACTATAATGTCGCCCTCCATTGGATCTATAGTGAACTGCATTTTTTTTTTCTCTTTGACAACAAGAGGACCATCTGGAAGCGCTCAAAGAAAAGTTCATACTGAGCTGCAGTAGAACATTCAGTTTTATGAGGCCAATATTCTTCATGAGGGCTCTGGGAATTAGTAGAGCTACTGTGCCAATACCAAGATTTGTTTATTAGTAGGGATGTAACGGTATGAACATTTCATATCACGGTTATAGTGACCAAAATTACCACGGTTATCAGTATTATCACGGTATTGTTAAAATATGCAGAAAATGCTCGAAAGGTACTGATACACAGACATCATTATCATTATTATTCTTTTTCAATCATTTACTCAATCACTCATGCACACACACACACATACACGTTTTCTCCATTGATCTTCTTTATACAAAAATGAAAGTGAAACTAAATGTGCACGACTAGCCTACAGCTGCAGAATGTGTAGTGTTTTACAAAAATAGGTTACACTGAAAGCTTCAGTTTACATTATTGACATAAGCTACTAGCAAGTTAGAGAAACCATGATATTTTCCATCCTTTCTAAAGTCCCCACATGCAAGTTAACTTCAGACGTAGCCGTCTAGGTTGAAACATCTCCACTGCTCTGCCTTCCCCCATACTTGTGAACAAATCACAACAACACAACAACAAATCCACGTTGACTGTGGACAGTATTTACCGTGGTTTATAAGTCAAACACGGTTTTAATGCTAATTTAATTTTGAGATGGTAATACTAACCGGTAACCGTTTGTTCCCTATTGGAGGAGAATGTGTACCAGGACTGCACCATATCCAGCTCTTGCTCATTGCTTCAGTTATTCATGCACCATGGAAAGTACAGTACATGTAGCACTGAAGGACAATTAAAACTGAACAGAAAAGAATGGAGGATCTTGGAGTCATTGTGAAACAGAGCGCACCGGGTTAACAGTATGGTAACAGAAGTGAAGCCCAAGAAACTCAGAATCTGCATCGATCCACAAGGTCTTAACAAAGCCATAAAGAGGAAACTCATTGGCATTGGGAGTCAGAGCAACAGAAGAGCTTAGAAATTATGAAGCTTCTTGTGAGAAGTGTCCCAGTGTTAAAGTACTGCGATGTTAACAAATAAGTAACACTGGCAGTGGACGCAATGCCTGGGAGCAGTGATACTGCAAGATGAACAGCCAGTTGCGTACGACTCGAGGTCTCTCACTGTGAGAAAAGGTACGCTCATATAGAACAAGAGTTGTTGGCGATTGTTTATGGATGTAATAAATTCCAGCAATACATCTACTGTAAGACAGTACAAGTGAAGACGGATCACAAGTCCCTTGAAACACTGTTTAAGAAATCTCTCCAAAAAGCTCCTCCAAGAGGACAATGATGAGACTACAGTCCTACAATCTGCATGTCAGTTACAAGCCTGGTAAAGGGCTGTACACCACAGACATGCTGAGCCGAGCCTAGACGAGCCGATTTACTAGTACATCTACTATCAGCTCATCTACTAATCTCAAAAGAGAAGCTGAACACGCAACAGCCGATAAGTGCAGATGGCCATGTGAAGTGATCCAGACAGGGTGGCCAGTAGAAATATGACAAGTTTCAGCAGACACATTTACATTACACTACATTACAGTCTTTAAGCAGACGCTTTTATCCATAGCGACTAACAATAATTGCATTTAACGTAAGAAGAGCCAATGTACTACTACTTGCCAGAACTCACAAGTGCATCTTCCCTCTAAAACAAGTGACTACGAGCATAATCTAGTGCTGAAGGCAAAGTGCAAGAATAGCAATCTAAAGTACAGTGCAATATAATATAATACAATAAAATACAATAAGTGCTTAGGCGGGGGGATTGTTGTAGTACACCTGACGGAAACATCTCCAAGAGAAATCTGTGAAACCTGCTGAAGACCAGATAAATTACTTTTTTACAAGCACACCCTCTAGACCTGGAGAACTGTCCTTCAGTCAACAGTGCACCTGCAGAGAGTAACAGTCCAGTGCAATCACCTGCACTGTCATCCTGTGCTCAGCGGGAATTATGTCACATGTGCGAGTCATGCCGGAGGCGTTTTGATGAATCCCAGCTGTGGACAAATGTCACTTCATGGACAGCGACGGATGTGGTGAAATTCCAAGACGCAGTGTTATGACAAGGTAGTATATCCCAATTGCATGTGTATTGCATGCAAAGTACGTACTTTCAATGGGCAGCTGTAGTACGTACTGGAATGCAACCAACATTTACTTTATATATGCTTTGATAGAAAAAACAAACATTTCATGCAGGTAGAGGGTGCTCTCCACCAATAGAGTGCTAAGCGGAAGCAGGAAGTGAAAACCACCATGGGACCTTAAAGGACAATGCTCGTTTTTGACAACCTGGACCTTATTTACGACATATTATAAGACGTTTGACTCACCGAGATCACTTTGGTGTAGTTCGGAGGCATGTAGAAGAAATTTAAAATCCAGCGCGAGCCAGTATATCCATGTAATGGCGGTGGTCGGGGCACTTAGAATGCAGTTTCTAAAAATCGATTTTCTGCCGCGAAACAGTTGTTTTTATCAATCTGTCTTGATGAATCGCTAGTTGTGCTTACATAGAGCATAGTCCTGTTGTGTTGTTTTTCACATGCCTCTGTAATATGATCTTTAGAAACGTCTTTAGACACGAAATAGCTTCCTCACTTGCTCCAGCACGCATGCGCACAGCGTGCTGGAGCAACGATTGCGCGCTGTGCGAATTCGTGCTGGAGCAAGTGAGGAACAGGGCTTAAAAACGAAATTATTTTTCAATCGGTTCGCTCCGAGCAGAACCAGCATATTTAACGTTTCCGTTCTCGTGTTCCGCCACCAACATAGCGTTCCTGAACCGGTTAAGAACGAAAAATAACATTCCGTTCACCGTTCCGGGGGTAGCCTATTAAGACTCTATAGGCCTACAGTATTTCTTGTAAGGTAGGCTATAACCTAATCAACAAGTCTAGGGTTGTGGTGTGTGGTGGCCTTATTGCCAACAATATTAGCCTTGGTGATGTGTGCTGTAGTGTAGCCTTGTTGATTATTTTACAAGAAATACGCAACATTAGTCCTATTCCCGTATGCCCTTAATCCACACCGTAAACTATGCACAGGTCTATCTTAAATCATCATCATAGCTCATCATCCTTTTAAAAATATTTTCTTGTAGGCTACTGTTGCTGCAAGCTATTTTATTCTGCGCCTGTAGGCCTATTGTTTGTTTATTATTTCGTTTTATGTTTTATGTTATTTATAAATAATTAGTCACCTCATTCATTCATCTGCGCAATCCCTATTGTTTATGCTGCGTTCCTTTTGTATGGGAGCTCCGGATTTGGCGCCTATACACCTAATACGTAGCCTATCGTCTGGCATCCGCGGTCTTTAATATTAAAATAATTTAACTTATGCTATTCAATGATCAGGGTTGCACGGCACATTGTCACTAAAGTGTGCTCATATTAATTAATGTAGCCTAATCATTTGGTTTGTGAAAGTCAAGACGTGACGGAAACCTGTGCAACAATAGGCTATGACTAGATTCCAAGAGGCGCGCTCGCTTTCACAGCCTAATTGCCGAGTAGAACTCTGAAGGAGGTAGACCATTAAATTTGCAAAACATAGGTTTATGCATCCTGGTTTATGCATCCTAGTATAGATACTAGTATACATCCAAGCAACTGTCACAAAGTACTCCGTGTTTTAAATAGCCAAACCATACTTGGAGCGAGATGCGCTACGAGTGAAAATTGGCTTCCGCTGAATGTTGGTTATAAAGATAGAGGAACTTTATTGCAGACACGCAGGTCCATATAAAACATTATATTTGCACAGTAGGCAGGTCCATATAAAACATTATATTTGCACAGTAGGCTATTATTTCTTTCACTTTATTATTTGCATCATTCTTTGTGGACCAATGTTGGAATAAATTTGCCTTTGAACGTTATTGCCCACTCTGACATCCGCGGTCTTTATGTGAAATCTAGTTTTAGCCTACTGAAACATTACAGGCTAGCCTACTCTTCTTCAATTAAACCAAATAAATCACATTGATATCTTTGCTAAGTAATAAGCTGTAAGGACAGGCTGAACTACTGTTTTGCACTGGCAAACAAAGGAGAGTGTGTGACAGCCCTGCGCAACGCGTGCAAATTGGCTGCCGCTGAGTGGTTGGGAAACATCAAGAATAGCCATGCATCTTAGCTTGCAGAGTTTGAGAAACATCCTCAATTTTTCTAAATAGCACTTGTTGTAGAAACTTGGGAATCCTGTTTTTAGACTAGTCATGTAATCGTTACAAAACCACCGTCTAGTCGTCAGTGAAAATAGTCGCTGCGCACATCCCTAGTCTGAACTAGGCTATGGTGTGTTGTTGTAATATCTAAATCTCATTTCGCTAAGCAAGCATTTAAGATCCTGACTGTGAAATAGCCTAACAGATTTAGTGGCCTAGGCTACATTACAAAAACGGGACAAGATGTAGGCTACAAATTTAATAAATTTAATTTAGCCTATTCGGCCATAAAAGGCTCAGCTTTCTTCTTTTTTTAAATATTTTTTAAGTTATATAGGCCTACTACAAAGAACGAAAAAATAACGTTATTAACCGGTTTTAAAGATTTCAAATTAACGTTTCTGTTCTGGAACAATTAAAGACCATTTCGTTTTCGTTCGTGTTTCTGTTCCTCGTAAAATACCGTTCGTTTTCGGTTTTCGTTTCCGTTCCTTTAACCGGTTCGGAGCCTTGGTGAGGAAGCTATTTCGTTTCGAAAGACGTTTCTAAAGATCATGGCATGTGAAAACCACAACAGGCCTATGCTCTATGTAAGCACAACTAGCGATTCATCAAGACAGATTGATGAAAACAACCGTTTCGCGGCAGAAAATAGATTTTTAGAAACTGCATTCTAAGTGCCCCGACCACCGCCATTACATGGATATACTGGCTCGCGCTGGATTTTTAATTTCTTCTACATGCCTCCGAACTACGCCAAAGTGATCTCGGTGAGTCAAACGTCTTATAATATGTCGTAAATAAGGTCCAGGTTGTCAAAAACGAGCATTGTCCTTTAAATTGGAAAAAATATGGATGGTAGTGAACGGTGGATGACAAATAATTTTTTGATCCCGTTTTAATTGTGCCATGACCACAACATGTGTTTGTCAATCTAAAACATAAATTTTACTGATCTCTGTTAACTCGCAAGTTAGCTAATATTAGCTAGCTGACATTAACCAAAACCTTGTGTGGGATATTTTGATTCTGAGATATGCCTGCTAATTAGGTGTTTGGTTGTGGCTGCATTCTTTTTAGATAATCACCGGCTGGCCAATCTTCCTGTTTCCACTTAGGCACTCTATAGGGATGAGTCCATCAATATATAATCTGTAGGTTACCAGCTACAACATGAACTAGTGTTTATGCCAGCAGTCGGCCCTGAAACCATGAAGGAATGGGAGAGTAATACACTGTGTTGGGTTCATTGTGGCAACCATTTATACCACCACAATGGATTTGAAATTAAACAAGATGTGCTTTAAGGGGAGACACTACAGTCAAAATTTTCTACATACATTTTAATTTCAGTATACGTCTGTTTAATTTGATTTATCCATACTATATGATTGGAAAGTGTGCCATAGGCTGTTAGACTAGTTATTCGTCTTAACTGAGGCTGATGCTGCAGTCTTGGATCAACACTGACTGCCTGTAACGTTAACTAGAAATAGCTGGCTAGCCTACAACTAAACAGGGCATCGTTGCTTAATCTCATGAGTGAAAACATCTTCGTAAATTGCATTCTCTAACGTTAGACTAACTGTTACCCCATCTACCGGTATGTTCTGACAGAGAGGCTGCTGTCTCACTGACGTTATATAGGTTAGCTGGCTAGCAATAGAAATATATGGCTTTTCTACAACTGAACGAGAGCAATATAATGAATGAAAGCAGCATACAATGTAAAGTGAGCTAGCGCACAACAGTCGTAAACCATGTTTTGATTAGCATTTATTTATGATGCCCATGCTTGCAGCAAACAATCTTGGCTGCAGTGACGTGGTAGCTACAGTAGCACGAGCGAACGTTATGACAGCATGTTGACGCTGACTTGCTGTGTGCCTCGTGTTGACTTATATTAGATAAAGGTGACCATTAATCGATCTTGTGAGTTTTTCTGGTCATTTGGGGGGGATGATTGTGTTCACAAAAGATCTAACATAACCAGTTCCTCTGTTTACAAGCGAGATCACGAGAGCCGAGTACAGCGAGAGCCGAGTCTCAGTCTGACTTTGAAAGTCGCCCCAGCGAGGCAGTCTGCTGCTGCACGCGCTCTGTCTGGAGCTTCCACTAAATGAAACCACGCATGCGCAGGCTGCGCAGCTTACAACCAATCACAGACATGCTTGTGTTTTAGTAAATTTGGGTTTAGGTTTTCCAGACTTTTTCAGAGAACAGTTTCGCACTAAATCCCTCACACGATTCTCTCTGCCTCAGTCAGTCGCAGTACGAGTTTGTCTGAGGTAACACCAGTCAGCTGTTATTTCTCGTGTCCAGTCCACTGTCTGAGGCGAGTTATCAGGCTCATTAGTTAGTAGGGAATTGATTGATTTTTTTGGTAACAGAACTAGGACTACTGTTTTAATATTGTGGGGCATGAGTCAGACTCGGCGTATGTCCACTGCTTGAGTTAACATCGGCCAAGTTGAGCCAACACCTGCAGCTCCTTAGCTTGTAAGGTGTCACTAAGCAAATTCTTTCTCTCCTCTCTAGATGAAACTGTGCACCTTGTGTTACGGGACACTCTTCAGCCTCACCTGGACGCTAGCTAGTAGGCTAACTTGCCAGCTCATCAGCGTGTAAGGAATGGCACTGCAGTATTTTCTTATCTTCCATCTCTATATTTTCACTTTTTTGATAGTTAAGCTGTCTCTTGGTCATAGTCATACACATATAACGAAACTGTTGGCACGTGTCTGCTGCTTGTCTGAGGTAACGCCAGTCGGCTGCTATTCATCGTGTCCAGTCCAGCTGAGGCGAGCTATCAGGGTCATTAGTTAGTAGGGAATTGAAATATCCTGTTTTGATTTTTTTTGGTAACAAAACTACTAGGACTACTATGTTTTAATATATTGTGGGGCATTAGTCAGTCTCGGTGTATATCCACTGCGTTTTTGAGAGAAATGACAGAGGGTGGACTTAAGCAATGTAGGCCTAATTGAGACATTTGCGAGGATGAAGAAAAGAAGAACACAGTTCAGATAGTCTACACATTCCAAGAATAGCCTACTTTTAAATATTTTTTGTCATTTTCATGTGTTAAACAAATTTTTTGAGTAGCCTACATTGGACTATTAGGCTTTTACCATGACCTGTTGCCTCTGAGCGAATTGAGTGAAAATACCGTATAGCCTATTGAGCCTAGTGATTTGTCTTACAGTACATTAGTATGGCTATACTATTTGTTGGGGAGTTCTAGCACATACTAGGCCTACTGGTGACTACATAACTGCAGTTGATGCCTGGAAGTGCTGTGTCATGTTTAGTCTGGTCTCTTATAATAAAGAACACGTCTTTTGTTATCCCCGGTCCTCGTTCTTATGTAGAAATAAGTTTATATAGCTCCAGTATATCACAGCTATATGATTCAGCTGGTACAAATTATGATAAATTCAATAGGCTATTTTAATGAATATATTATTAGAAACATATTTTTGATTGACAGACAGGCTAGGGGCCCCTTTGAGGTGAAAAAACCCCATGGGAATAAAAGTGAATCTATGCCCCTGACAATGACCCAAAGCATTCAGCGAAATAGAAGAGTTTTTCAAGGCAAAGAAGTGCAATGTTCTGCAATGGCCAAGTCAAACACCTGACCTGAATCCAACTGAGCATGCATTTCACTTCCTGAGGACAAAATTGAAGGGAAACGGCCCAAAGAACAAGCAGGAAGTGAAGACAGTTGCAGTAGAGGCCTGGCAGAGCATCACCAGGGATGAAACCCTGCGTCTGGTGATGTCTGTGGTTCCAGACTTCAGGCTGGATTTGACTACAGTAAATGATTTGCAACCAAATATTAAACATGGCAATTTGATTCATGATTTTGTTAGTTTGTCCAACTACTTTTGTCCTTTAAAAGGGAGGTTGGGTACATATAAAATTTGTTGTAATTCCTACACCTGATTTGGATGTAAATACCAGAATTAAAGTTGAAATTCTGCATTTAAAGCACATATTTAATGTTTCATTTAAAATCCATTGTGGTAGTGTACAGAGCCAATATGATGAAAATTCTGTCAATGTCCAAATATTTATGGACCTAACTGTATACCAATGGTTCTTGCCACAATGAACCCAACACTGTCGCATTCAGTATTGGTTGGTGGAGGACAGTAGAAGACTGCCTGGGAAACGACGAAAGACTCCCCATTGGTCAATGATGCTTTCAATGAACCGCTATGCCAAGTGAGGTCAGTGAAGAATCAGTGTTACTGCTGCAGAGATGTGTGGTGCTGATATATCACCCCAACAAGTGAGCAGCAAGGACATAAAAGATGCCAGGAAAGAGCTCTCCGCACAAGTCTGGAACTAGAGAACATTCTTCCAACCCAGGTGGCACTCAAGCAGAACATAAAGAGTACATGCTACGTAATTTGACCGTGACCTTGATCCTTGGTTCTGGCATTCTTAAAAGTATCACTAAATGAGTGTGCATCTCCAATTTTGTTGGAAATTACACCTTAAATGTTTTTCTACAATGGTTCCAAAATTAAGCATGTTTGAAAATTTGAGGTTGACTCTCACTTACCCCCACATCTGAAAATAAACCTTATGGTAAGTATTATAGAACATTGCACAATTGTTGTGATGTCTGTCTGTCTGTCTGTCTGTCTGAGGGTGTTGGTCTCTGATATTTTTGAAAATATCGAAAAATCTGCAAGAGGACAAAGACACAGACGTCTGGGTCAGTGACTGTCATTACAAATACATTCACATATCCACAGTATATTGTCAGTCACTGATTTTGCTTGTGTGTTTTCAAATACTGTGAAGAAAACACAGGTGATGCTAAAGGTATACTATGTGGCTATACTCTCACCTTTGCAATGGTTGTTCTTTTTCCTCTACCAGCAGATCCTGCGTCTTATTTTACTGTTTCTCCCTTCTTTTCCTGTTTCTCCCTTTTCGTCATCTTTCTCTTTCTCCTCTTTCTGTTTCTCTTTCTCCTCCTCTCCCCTGGCCTTCTTCATCTCCTCCTCTTCTTTCCACTTTTTCATGTCCTCGGTTTCCTCCCGGTACTTTACAGCCATCTTCTCTTTCTGCTTTTCTATTTCCCTTCTATCCTTCTCCTCTTTCTCTTTGCTGTCCACCATTTCCATGTACCTTATGAAGGTCAGGAAGTTCTTGTTTTTCTTCCGGTGCTTCTCTAGAGGCTTCATCTCTTTCTGGTGTTCCTTTTCTTTCTGCTTTCTATCTTTCTCCTCTTTCTTTTTCTGTTTCTCCTCCTCTTGCCTGGCCTTCCTCTTCTCTTTCTTTTCCTGCTGTCTCATCTTAAATTCACTCCACATCTTTTTCAGGCGAGCAAAGATGCCCCCAGATGTCTGAGATGGCCGCTGGTCACTGGTCGCCAGCTCCCTAGAGGGACACTGAACAGCAATTTCAGACATCTTGGCTGTCTCCCCCCTCCACCCCTCATCTTCCTCCCTCAACTCCGTCCTCAACCTTTTCATCCTCTGGTCCAACTCCCTGATCATGACGGCCATCATGTTCTCCAGTTGCATCTGCTCCATTTTCTGGCTCTTTACCTCTCTCTCCTTCATCATCCTGGCCGTCTCAATCCTCCTCCCCTTTTCTTCCTCCCTCAACTCCACATTCAACCTGGACATCCGCTGGTCCAACTCCCTGATCAGGAGGTACTCCTCTCTCTCCTGGCTCCTTTCCCCTCTCTCCTCCAGGCATTTATTAACCATCTTGGCTATCTCGTTCCTACTCCTCTCCTCTTCCTTACTCCTCCTCCCCTCATCTTCCTCCCTCAACTCGACCCTCAACGCGGTCATCCGGTCATCCATCGATCTCGTCAGGAGGACCTGAATGCGCTCCATCTCCTCCGACTTCCCGGGTCTCCTCTTCTCCTCCTCCTGCCTCCCCCTCCCCTCATCTTCCACCCACGCCTGCCTCCTCAATCTGGGCATCTGTGAGCCGACGAGGTCCCTCTCCCTCTCCTGGCTCTGCGTCTCTCTGTCCTTCAGGTATTCCTCTACCATCCTGGCTGTCTCGCTCCTCCTCATCTCCTTCTCCTGCCTCCTCCTCCGCTCGTCTTCCTCCCTCAACTCCCTCTTCATCTTGGCCATCCGGCGGCCCATGTCTCTGGCCACGTTCTGCAGCTGCTCCTCCACCCAGACAGTCTCGCAGGGCTTTGTCATTCCTAAAGGCTATGGGGGTCAGGGGGGCACAGGGACAACCAGTCAGTCACACCGGGGTCACATTCATGCAGTCAATACACTGTAGTACAGTGATCATAAGATATCACAGTGCATTGGCTACTCCTAGCATGGCACAGTACGATTATACATAGCTTCAGTGTTGCAAGATGTCACAGTGAACTGGCTACTGCTATTAATAGCAGAGCAATACAATACATCACAGTATAGTACTGCTCCTAATAGGTTATGTACCAATTTACATTACAGCAAGCATACTGTAGTCATACAGCACTTTACAACACAGAACAGTGGGCCCATACCTAACTACTGTATACAGGTAGTTTAGGTGCAAAGCGTCTGAGCATCAAGAGACTAACAAGCTGCACGCAGAGTGAACAGTCATCATGTATTGCAAACATAAAGGCAGCAGCAAGAAAAGAGGAGAGAAAGGAACAGGATGAGAAGGTAGCAAAGCTGCTGGTCAAAGCTACCAGTCTGCTGGTCAGTTTTGAGTGTCTGTAGCTATCTGGTACGCTACAGGGAAAATAGTAGGCTAGATAGTTGGCTAGATAGTAGGCTAGTGCTGATGATTTCTGTCACAGCATACACTGCATGCCCTCTCCAGTCCCCTAATAGGTCTTATTTCATTTCCACTTGACTACTAACTTGATTGAGCATGCTACATTTGAGCAGTAGGATGATAATATGGCTAAAAGGTAGGCTACAAGATGCACAGTGCACAGGCTACTCCTATCATGGTACAGTACTCCTACACATACAGTAACTTCAGTTTTACAAGATGCCACAGTGCACTGGCTACTGCATGAATAGCAGGGCAATACAGTACCATGCTCCTTCAAAAGGTTAATATACCACTTTATATTACAGCAATACTACAGCCTATATTTGGATATACAGGATTTTACAACACAGCACAGTAGGCCTACTGTAACTAGATAACACTTTACAAAACAGCAAGCAAAACAATCTAAAATTATTATTATCATTATTGTTATTATTATTAAATCACTAATGAAGAGGAGGTTCACCCAGGAACTCATATTACCCAGACACATCACTGTTAGTCCTGTAATCAACCAGTATCGCTCTCAACCTGGACATAATTTCTAACCTGGTTAAACAAAGTTCTGAGAGAAATGTTCTGTATTCTGTCTTCAATTGGAGGTGTTTTTGTCAAAGACAGCAATACAGAATGATTTTAGAAAATTCCAACTCTAAATTCTATCCCTATTATGGACTTACTTGTTTTCTCTAAATTCGTGTGTCAAATCCAGAAGTCACTAGCTACTCTGATGAGGTGGAATCGATCACTGACTATTTAAGTGTCTGCCTCAGTAACGTCTACTATGACGTCATAAAAGCAAGGGGAGTGACGAAACGCCCTCTAGTGGTTCTTATTAGTAATAAATAAAATAAAAAATGTTTTGGGCTGCATTGAGTTATTATTCACATAGTTTCTGAGACACATTGAGTCACTGTTTATTGATTTTGATTATATGTTGCAGTTTAAAGACAGAATAAAAGGCTTTACAATAGGTTTTGGAACACTGGGTGTAAACTGACTACAGTTCATATGATGCACACACCCCGTGTTTCCTCGCTATGTCAATAGATTAATCTGTCTCGTTCTGTCGGTAACGCTTTATAATACAGCCTGTGTCTTACAGTGTCTTACCAGTGTAATACCTGTGTCTTACACTCTCTTACCAGTGTCTTACCCATACCGAGTACTTACATGTAAGTGCGGGGTACCGGTAGTCTAGGGGTACCGGGTACTTACAGGTAGTTATGGGGTAGCCTACTTACCGGGTACTTACATGTAAGTACTCCAAACCTACCTGTAAGAACCCCGTACTTACCTGTAAGTAAAAATACCTATGCTACTGTGCACGCCATGTACGTACCCGGTAAGTAACCCGTACCTACATGTAAGTACCCGGAAAGTACCCCGTACCTACATGTAAGTACCCGGTAAGACGCGGATGAGACACTTAAAGACACGGGTAAGACACAGGTAAGACACTGGTAAGACTCGGGTAAGACACTGGTATGACACAGGTAAGACACGGGTAAGACACAGGTAAGACACTGGTAAGACACAGGTAAGACACGGGTAAGACACAGGTAAGACACGGGTAAGACAGGTAAGACACAGGTAAGACACGGGTAAGACACAGGTAAGACACTGGTATGACACTGTAAGACACGGGTAAGACACCGGCTGTATTATGAAGCGTTACCGTTCTGTCCTGCAAATTTGGTCAGATTGGTCACGTTCTATTGTCCACCCTACCATTGTGCACAATAGTAGCTAGCTAGCTAGTTTGCTAAGTCAAACCAAGCTCATTCAGATGGAACTTGCATGCTACATTTGAGCAGTAGGATGATAATATGGCTAAAAGGTAGGCTACAAGATGTCACAGTGCACTGGCTACTCCTATCATGGTACAGTACTCCTACACATACAGTAAATTCAGTTTTACAAGATGCCACAGTGCACTGGCTACTAGGGGTGTGCCGGGAGCCCACTATTTGTATTTGCATCTGTATTTGACAACTAATTATTCGGATTCGGAAGTGGGCGGGTCTTAAACCGGAAGTCGGTTCAAAACGGTTTAAACTGAGGGGAAACGTCATTTCTTTAGCCTAATATTAATTGGCATTGCAATTGAATTGCTGTTTATATATTATTATTATCATTAATTATGAAGTATAATTCCTCCTCATCATCCTGTATATTTTTATTTTAACAAACTATGAAGTGTCACAACCCCACCACCACCACTGGGGGACATTCTACATTTAGTTTGAAACTGAAAAACATTTTTCTAAATCAAAATATAAGTCCTCATAGCAACTTTGCTAGAACAGCTATAGTAGTGCTATTTCTCCCGTGTCATACTATCTAATATATTATCTGCAACCATGTGACACAGGCAGCGTGATGTACTAGTATGGTTTTCACAAACCCAGCAATAAACATGTATTACTATAAATATAATTGAAAAGATAAACATTTTACACTCAAACCAATAAACTAAACTCTAAACTAATACATGCCTATGTTGTAGGGTTTGTGTTAGTTTGGCCCGGTTGCATTTTATCTGCGGAACGTGAGAACGCGCTCGGTCAAATTGATTAACTTATTGGGTGGAAAAGTGGTTAAAAAGCCTTTAATCCATATGTAGGCTACAATAAAAACCGAAACATGTTGGTGTTTTTATTGTAGGCCTATATAGCCCGATGGATTAAAGGCTTTTTAAACACTGTGCTTGTTAACCCAGAAATAACTCAGAAAGTTGTCAGGATCCTCGAGTCCGTAATCCAAAGTTTCTGCTTTCTATGTCCTTTTCCAAACAAATCGGAGGGGTCATATCATGTCACTGCTTCAGCACAACCATTAAACACAAATTATATAGGTCTATGCAAATTAGGATGTGTGAGCCACTACAATAAAGCGTAGGCCTAAATGGTTCAAAAAAGCGTTCGGCCTATGCGCTAGGACCTATGGACGAAAATAACATTACAAATGTTCAATAAACAATATTCCAACAACCCAAATATTCAATTGATAAGCTACATATTCAACCAATCATGCATTTGCACAGCAAATATGACAAAGCCAAATTAAATGTAGCCTAGGCTAATAAGCCGAGGAAAATGACTAGGCCTAATTGTAGGCCTATAGTCTACTCAAGTTTCAACAGTGCTTAAACCATGGGTAAGTGGGGTATTGTAGTGAAATTATTCTTATTCTTATTTTTTTAATCTGTTTAAATAGTTTATTATTGTTATATCAGAGATAAGGACTTTGATAATAGCCTATCCTAGGCCTACACTAGACTAGGACCTACTCTGTTGTGCTGATAACTGAACGACATGGATCAAACATTTGATCATTTGTGTTTCAGTTGTTAAAATATACTTTCATAATTAGGATATTTCATATTTCAAAATCGCCGGACATTGTATAGGCTAGTGAGAGGCTGAGCATGCGTAGCTGAAGTAGCGAGCGTTAGCTAGATATACTACACTGAGCTAACAAGCTACCGGTCCTCCACTGCACAAACAAACGCTACAGTTCACATAGGCTATTGCAGCAGGTAAACTACGACAAGCAAACAAAATCCAATAACTGTCTCAATAAACCAGTGAACTAAGGACAAACGCCCTCGGTGCTGCTTGTTCGTTGCTGCCTAGTGCCTACTATCAGCGCGCTCCAAGCTTTCTCTCCCTCTCCGCGTTGTCTAGACGTCTCTCTCTCTCTCTCTCTCTCTCTCTCTCTCTCTCTCTCTCTCTCTCTCTCTCTCTCTCTCTCTCTCTCTCTCTCTCTCTCTCTCTCTCTCTCTCTCTCTCTCTCTCTCTCCCTCGTCGTGTCATGTCAACAAGCAGACAGAACGTGCGCGCACCGCTCGCTCATACAGTATTTGACTGTTCTCCCCCTCCCGAATATTTTTTTTTACAATATTCGTACGAATTTACTATTCGGGAAAAAGCTACTATTTGTACTCATCCGAATACCGTTCGGGCACACCCCTACTGGCTACTGCATCAATAGCAGAGCAATACAGTAGGCTATACCGTGCTCCTTCAATAGGTTATATACCACTTTATATTACAGTACGCATACTGTAGCTATACAGCACTTTACACCACAGAACATTAGGCCTATATCTAGCTGTACAGAACCTTACAACATACAGCAGTAGACATTAACCCACTGTAGCTGTATACAAGTACTTTACAACACAGCACACCTATAGCTGTAGAACACTTTACAACCTAGCTACTGTAGGCCAAACTTCTAGCTAGAACAGTTCGGCCTTTAGTATACCTACAGTAGCAGCACAGTTGGCCTATATTTAGATTTTTAAAGACACTTTACAAAACAGCAAGCAAAACAATCAAAAATTATTATTAGTATCATTATTGTTAGTATTAAATCACTGATGAAGAGGAGGTTCACCCGAGAACTCATATTACCCAGACACATCACTGCTAGTCCTGTAATCAACCAGTATCGCTCTCAACCTGGAAATAATTTCTAACCTGGTTAAACAAAGTTCTGAGAGAATTATGTACTGTATTCTGTCTTCAATTGGAGGTGTTTTTTGTCAAAGACAGCAATACAGAATAGTTTTAGAAAATTTCAACTCTAAATGCTATCCCTATTATGGACTTACTTGTTTTCTCTAAATTCGTGTGTCAAATCCAGAAGTCACTAGCTACTCTGATGAGGTGGAATCGATCACTGACTATTTAAGTGTCTGCGTCAGCAACGTCTACTCTGACGTCATAAAAGCAAGGGGAGATGTAAAGTGATGACGCGCCCTCTAGTGGTCTTTAATAAAAAATATATTTTGAGCTGCATTGAGTAATTATTCACATCGTTTCTAAGACACTTACATTGAGTCATCGGTGATGGATTATGATTATATGTGTGCAGTTAAAGACAGAATAATAAAACGTTTTACAGCAGGTTTTGGAACGCTGGGTGTAAACTGACTACAGTTCCCATGATGCACACACCCCGTGCTTCCTCGCTATAGATTAATCTCTCTTCTGTATGTAACATTTTATAATACAGCCCGTGTCTTACAGTGTCTTGGCGAAATGTGAGTTTTTAACTGCATAGGACATTAAAATTCACTTTTCTGAGACCCCAGAAACCGATTTTAGGTAGGTAAAAACAGCATATGCGGTGCCCTTGGTATTAATGTACAAACATGTAAACTGCGAGAATTACATCATAACGTTGATTTGAATGTGTAGGCTAAGTGTTTGAAAGTGTAATAAAGTAGTAGCTATGTGTTACAATATGTTTAATAGCAGTTAGATTAGCAAGCTAGTTATTCGCAGTGATAGCTAGCGGATTAGTAACGTAGCCGTTAGGCTAGTCTGTTATTTTAAGATCCTACAACATTTATTTTAATAAAAAGCAAAGCTCAACTTGAGGAATGCTCCTGTATACTCGAACCCTGATTATTGAATGTTTGTATGGCACTATATTTTGTAATGTATGAACGAAATATGAGTCAGTTTACTTAAGCCTAACGGTAGCCTTGTTTATTGTGTCATTAAATTAGTCAGCGCTTGCAGTTTTGGCGGTCACCCATGTAGTTCTCAACGGTGTTATAATTTGTGTAATCTGCTTTTCATGTAGCAGTAACAGTTCAGTCTTACTTTACATTAATAAGGGGACAATACTCAACATATACAAATAGGTATACTAGTTGCATGTAAACAACATGAATAGTGTTTGTAGGGAAATGTGAGTTTGGGGTTCTATAGAATAGGAATAGTGAGTTTATTTGTAATTATTACCTAGGCGACAGCCCAGGGTGAGAGGTTAATGTTTTTGGTAGCATAAGTTTATTGGTTGCTTTATTAGTTGGTTGTTAGCAGTTTTGATTGGCACAAAGCTCTCGACCTAACAAATGCAGCATTACCAAACATGTCCTGCACGCATTCTAGTTTGGATATATATTTATATTTTAGAAAAAGTATGCATAAGCTATATCCATTAGAAAAAGCATTTCTATAGAGAGAAGAAAGACAGAATTAAGACAGACCCATACTGGAGTGAGCCTATTGCTTAATCAAACTGATTCGTCTGAGAGCAGCTGTTGTGAAAGATACTGACAGCATCGTCTACTTTTTCTGTCCATCTTAAATAGACCTGCTACACCCAACCCTGTGCCTGGGAAGTGTAACACATGCAAAATCAATCTACTATCTGCTTGTCGTGCATGCCAGTTTCAAATAGAGCTAAAAAGTCGCTTTCTAATCTAATAAACAGATGCTGGTCTGGTATTACATCATCCCCTCCCCTTGCCCCTACTACGACAAGTTAGCACCGCTATTAGCTACTATTCCTCCCTCACGTCTATTTTGACTGGGTGAGTGTAACAGAGACTGTGTGTGTCTTGTGTCCGACTGTGTGTATCGTGTTTGTTTGAAGCCAGGTGTGTCCATCGCTGTCCGCTAGAGGGACACAGCAGACCAGTGGCCCACACAAGCTTCACACCCCTGGAGGGATCAGGTACTGTGTTCTCTGTCTGCACACACACACACACACACACACACACTCACACACACACACACACACACACACACACACACACACACACACACACACACACACACACACACACACACACACAAACTAATCTGGTAACAAAGATTCTGAATTAAGTCCTATTCTCATTACAGCGCCCCCTAAAGGAAAAGTGTGTTACAGAGCTATAAGCACTGCACATGTTGAACACGCTCACCAGAATCACTACTAGTTACTATTTCTACATGCTGGCAGCTTGAGTCCTTGTTCTCAATGTAGATACCTCAGCACGCATGCAGGTAACGTGGCATCAGCAGTAGAAATGTGGGCTGTTTTCCTACTCAACCCTCAACTCATAGAAATGAGGAATGTATCTATCCCAACTCCCACGTCCTGGTATCTCCTTGCCTTCTGTACATGTAGGCTACTGGTGTAACAGAGTTGAATTGGTTAACTCACTTCTCAGTTTAAATACCGCCCACCAGTGGCATCAAACCGCTAGCTTTTCGGAGGTGTGTTTAGTAGCGGTGTTTACAAGAAGTGGTCACGTGAGTTGTCGTAAATGAGGACCCAAGTTTGAACCCAGTGTGGGCAAAGTGCTGGTGGAAGCTATACTGACGAGCGACACAATCTGAAATCAGCAACACTGGGAATATTCATGTATCCATTTATATTTCATCAGCACATTTGTGTCGGCCTCCGCTGCTGCTCTCTGCATGCGTTTCCAGTGCTGCTGTGCATCTGTCACCCTCAAATGTACCAAGGGATCCCATTGTCAAGTTCAAGTTCAGCTACAGGCTTATCCCACCCAGGTGCAATACGGAGCGGTTCAGACGTTCCTATATGGCAGCGGCCATCAGGCTCTTTAACAGTGCCTGAGTGTTGTAGAGGTGTGCATGTGTGCTATATCTATCTATCTATCTATCTATCTATCTATCTATCTATCTATCTATCTATCTATCTATCTATCTATCTACAGTATCAGTCTATCTATCCATCTATCCATCTATCCGTCTGTCTATCTATCTATCTATCTATCTATCTATCTATCTATCTATCTATCTATCTATCTATCTATCTATCTATCTATCTATCTATCTATCTATCTACAGTATCAATCTATCTAGTTACCTACCCACCCTCTCTCCCTCTGTCTGTCTGTCTGTCTGTCTGTCTGTCTGTCTGTCTGTCTGTCTGTCTATCTATCTACCTAGGTTCAATTTATTTGCCATTTACATACATACTGAGACATATATGACTGTCTAACGGCAAAATAATTCTAGAGTAGCTGATTTTAGTAGCTGAATTTACACAGAAAAAACAATTACAATTTATAAAATCCTATCAACTTGGCTTGATCCTCACAAGATGTCAGTAAAGAATAGGCTCTTTGCACAAGCTCCACCACTTCCTGAAATTCTACAGGCATAATTATTTCCTGTCCTATACCATTGGATGGAAGTGATTAATCAGGTGTGATCAGGTGTGCCGCACACCTGATAAATCACTTCCATCCAATAGTATAGGACAGGAAATAAGGATGCCTGTAGAATTTCAGGAAGTAGTGGAGCTTGTGCAAAGAGCTTATTTGACCAGTAGAGGGCAGGAGAGGCTCCATCAAACATGCGCCATTCTGCTCCACTCACCACTGTACACCTGCACATGGCACATGCATGTCTAGCCCTGACTGATACACTGTGATGTGTCTGGATAAGTTGTCACTTCTGTCATTAAAACATGAATATATACCAGAGATCAGCAACCTATCAAAAGAAACATTTTTTGACAAAAAAATAATAAAAATTCTGATGGGAGCAGTGAAACATTTGAGCCTTATAATGAAGGCAGTGTTTCCCGTAGATGCATTTCTTTCGTGGTAGCACCCAGGAGGGACACATTAGAGGGAGAAGGGGGTTGTTGAGCATCACACACTTAATTTCCTTCGTTCTGATGAATTTTTAGACATGGGGTTTGGACTGGCACAAAGGCAAGGCAAGTTTATTTGAACCCAAACGTCCTCCTCGCATGCACACACACAGAGCCACAAAATGCATTCATGGGCGGAGGTCTGTGCTCTCTGAGCACCATTTCTCGTTTTATTATTTGTCTTAAATTACATTTACTCCATAGTCCAACTTCTTAAAACACTTTCCACAAGAAATATTTATGAAATTATGAGATGAAGCTATAGCACCACTAGAGGGCACCATCCTCAATCATCCATCTGTCCTCAGGTCCAGGAGGTGTTGATGATAATCTCCATCATCATCGCCCTGAAGAGTCTGCTGGAACAGAAGCGCTCTCCAGTCCTGAAGGACCTCATGATGATAGATGGTAAATGGACTGCACTTATATTGCACTTTTATCCTCTCATTCACCCATTCACACACCCAGGGGTGAAAATTAACTTTTTGGCTCACGGTGAGTTACCTGCCAAGGGGACTATAGATGAAAAAATCTACCGGCCAAGTATATATTTTTCAGATAGGCTTCCGAAATCTAGTCGCCAATTGGTAATTTTACCTGCGTTTGGCCGGTGGCAGGTGTTAATTTTCAGCCCTGCACACACCCATTCACGGCAGCTGCCATGCAAGGTGCTAGTCTGCTCATTGGGAGCAATTTGGGGTTCAGTGTCTTGTCCAAGGACACTTCGACATGTGGACAGGAGGAGGTGGGATTCGAACCACTGACCCTACGATCATTGGACAACCCGCTCTACCTTGTGAACTACAGCCGCCCCATGATCTACCTCCAGGTGTTAGACTGGGTTTTCCTCTACACCATGGTCTCTCACTATCAAGTTCACTATCCACACCATTGTCTCTCATTATCAAGTTCACTATCCACACCATTGTCTCTCACTATCAAGTTCACTATCCACACCATGGTCTCTCACTATCAAGTTCACTATCCACACCATGGTCTCTCACTATCGAGTTCACTATCCACACCATGGTCTCTCACTATCAAGTTCACTATCCACACCATGGTCTCTCACTATCAAGTTCACTATCCACACCATGGTCTCTCACTATCAAGTTCACTATCCACACCATGGTCTCTCACTATCAAGTTCACTATACACACCATGATCTCACTATCAAGCTCACTATCCACACCATGGTCTCTCACTATCAAGCTCACTATACACACCATGATCTCTCACTATCAAATTCACCAGACCATGGTCTCTCACTATCAAGTTCACTATACACACCATTATCTCTCACTATCAAGTTCACTATACACACCACGATCTCTCACTATCAAGTTCACTATACACACCATGGACTCTCACTGTCAAGTTCACTATCCACACCATGGTCTCCCACTATCAAGTTCACTATCCACACCATGGTCTCCCACTATCAAGTTCACTATACACACCATGGACTCTCACTGTCAAGTTCACCATCCCATTTCCATAGAGGCTAGGCGTTTTTCATTTGTGAAATAGGCCTCGAGATTTTAAAATGAGGTCAAGGAGTTCTTTGCATGATGAGCTGCTGGCCATGGAGCTGGAATACAACCTGAAGATGTTCGAGAAGCAGATGGAGAACAAGGTGGCCAACTGCAGCCTGGCCAAGTTAAACGGTTTGTCTGTATATATAGACATACTGTAGGCTGTTTTTTATTGATCATAATGTCCATTTGTCTATCTTTATAATGGATGATTTTTTGTCTTTGTAAACAAAGTAACAAAGTGTAACAAAAACAAATGTGATGTGCTGTATTTTGTGAAAATTGTTTGCAAATATTTTTTTTTACACATATGTTATGCACTCAATGTATTGTCACATTTTCTGTTTATTTTCTTCTTTTATTATTAAATAATAACATTAATACCTGTGGCTACCAGTAGGGGTCGTATGTGTTGTTTGTCTTGTGGACTGTTCTCATTCGTGTGCAGCCGTTGTGAAAGACAACTGAAAGCCTTGTTTTTGTGCGTGGCTGTAAGCCAGCGCACCAATGATAGCAAATGTCCAGTTGTCACTCCCTCCCTCCCTCGCTTCCTCCCTGGTTTCCTCCGTCGTGTTGTTGACCCGCAGTTCTATGTTGCTACCACAAGAGGCAGTGGTCCCAGAACCTGCAGTTCTATGTTGCTACCACAAGAGGCAGATAGACTGAATTTACCATTTTCAGCCACGGGAGGGCAGCAACAGGCTTAGATAGACGTTCCTTGTTCAGTTTCAGCAATAGAGGCAGATAGACTGCATTTACCATTTTCGGCCACGAGAGGGCAACAGGCTTAGATAGAGGTTACCTGGTGGTGCTATGTCAGTTATTGAATTTATGTGCAGTAATTGAACATCTGAAATACTCCTGTTTTTAAATTATACCTACAGTATAGGTGTCTCAGTAATTACCCATTATATATTAGGCTATACTTGCATGTATTTACCAGGTAAATGTTTAGTAATTGTGGACTATGAAAGGGTTACCAAAAAAATGTTCAGTCAGTTAATTTAGCAATAGAAATCCATAAGCCTAGGGCCAATGGGCCTAGGATAGACAATAAACTACCGGTGGAATGGTGGTGGAGCATCCATCGGGGACTCGCTGTAGGTCCGCTAGCCTTGTGTTATCTGGGTTTATCCCTTACCTTTGTCCAGAAACAGAAGTTGAACCAATTGCAGCAAAATAGCTAAAGTTACAGGAATCATCAGTGTAACTGCTTTAGCCACTGACCGCTACCATTAATGTTATGTAAGCTGCTGATAGTTGTTGTGAGCTCATGAGCTATCCCACCTTCTGAATCCTATTTATGGGATTTGATGCATGTTGGGCCACATATTTCTTGAAAACAATCTTTATTTGCAACTCATATTACAATGAAAATGAACCACAATCAATTTGCAGCTAAGTCTGGTTATGTTAAAGCAAAGAAAATAATAAGGAATAAGGCAATCAAAGTGATGACATTACTCATGAGCTCTCAGACTTGGCGAGCAGGTGCACCTGGCAGTGCTGCAGGAAGGCGTCCAGGAAGGGGGCAGGGCCCACAGTGGTGCAGCCTCTGCCGCTTGGCCCCCGGGCCCCTTGGAGACAACGTCCATGTCCGGGCTGCAGACGCTGCAGACCACTACGGCGGGAACACCTCCGCGCACAGGAACTCACCCTTCTCCTCCTGTCTCCTTTCTGGGCCTCCCGGGCCCCTGGCCTCACCGCCTTCTCTGCCAGCTTGGCGGGCCCACTGGGGACCTTCTCCACCCCTGATGACACCACCCCCGCCGCCTGGCACTGACTCTGGGCGTTGTGCAGCTTGGTGTGGGCCAGGAGGGACAGGTGGTGCAGAAAGACCTTGCCGCAGACCTGGTGGCAGACCAAAATGCCTCTGGACGCAATTGGAGAAACCTACAAACAATCACGAGCAACGAAAGGTGGGTTAGTCTTCGTATCGTCGTATCAAGTAAGTACAGTCGTTGTATCAAACCCGACCCATGTTAGATAAACAGTTGTGATTGGCGTGCCTGACCTGGCAGGGGTACGTCTCGCCCTTTAGGCGTTTGTTGATCAGCGGCCGGGTGCCATCGCCCCGACGGATGTCCTTCTCCTGGCTGTGCTTCTTCTTGCGGTGCAGGTAGAGCTTGGCCGTGCTCGGGAACTCCATGTCGCAGGAGCCGTACGCCAGAACCTTCTGCTTGGTGTCGCCATTGTTCGTCAGAGGCGGCCTTCCTCCTCCTCTTCCTCCTCCTTGTCTGACTTCAGCGGGCCTAGTCCTCTTTTCCAGGAGCCACTCCTTGACGTGGTAGGTCCTCTGTTGGCTGTTGAGGCCCGCAGGAGAGTGGAAGTTCTTACCGTAGTACGAGCATGGGTACGGTGCAGCAGGCGGGGGTCGGGGCCGTCTGTGGTGGCGTCGGGGCTGTTGGAGGCATCCGAGGCGGGGAACCACACGGCCTCAAAGCCGGGAGTGGGCGAGTCGAGAGCAAGAGGGCTATTGTCATTGTCAGGGTTTTACAGATCACTGCAGCTGGACTGCTGGTGGCGGAGCAGCACCTGCTTCTGGCTGAATGTCCGTCGGCAGGGGGCACAGGCGACATCGGCGACTTGTCGCGGGGGCCCTCGGGGTTGGAAGTTGGCCACCGCTTCCGTCGCTCCCACGCTGCCGAGACACGGATCAGCACAGTTCGCAAGGGGGGCGTCGTCATCCTCATCATCGTCGTCACGGAGATCGTCGTGGAGATGGCAGTGCAGCTGCAGGGAGGAGAGCAGGGAGAAGGCATTGCAACCGGCCGCACACTGGTGGGGGGGCGAAGTGTCCAGAGCTGCTAAGTTTATTTTTGAATTTCAAGGGGCGTTATCAATGGTGGCAGACCAAAATGCCCTGGATGCAATTGGATAGACCTACAAACAATCACGAGCATCGAAAAGTGGGTTAGTCGTCATATCATTGTATCAAGTAGGTACAGTTGTTGTATCAAACCCGACTCACATTAGAGTTGTGATTGGCCATCCAATGAGTTTTCTCCAGAGGGTGGCTGGGGTCTCCCTGAGAGATCGGGTGAGAAGTTCAGTCATCCAGGAGAGACTCGGAGTAGAGCCGCTGCTCCTTTGCATCGAAAGGAGCCAGTTGAGGTGGTTCGGGCATCTAGTGAGGATGCCTCCTGGGCTGGGAGGAGGCCGCTGGGTAGACCCAGGACTAGGTGGCGGGACTACATCTCCGTACTGGCCTGTGAGCGGCTAAAGATTTCCCAGACAGAGCTGGTTGATGCTGCTAGGGAAAGGGATGTCTGGGGCCCCCTGCTGGAGCTGCTGCCTCCGCGACCTGACCCCGGATAAGCGGATGACAATGGATGGTGTAGGTGGAGTTCAGCAGGTTGGAGAACAGGCCGTGGTCAACGTGGTGTGGAGAGTTCAGCAGGTTGGAGAACAGTCTGTGGTCGGGGTGGGTGAGATCTCTGCAACCTGAATGAAAAATTTATTTTTTAGCTTGAAATTGGGTACCGGTGCAACAAATGTGTATTTTATAAGTAAAGCATGACATTTCTAGTTAGTATATCCTATACCATCATTTACCAGATGTGGAGTTCCGCAGGTAGGAGAACAGGCCGTGGTCAAGGTGGTGTGGAGAGTTCAGCAGGTTGGAGAACTTGCCGTGTTTAGGGTGGTGTGGAGAGTTCAGCAGGTTGGAGAACAGGCCATGGTCACAGTGGTGTGGAGAGTTCAGCAGGTTGGAGAACAGGCCATGGTTGGGGCAGTGTGGAAAGTTCAGCTCGTTGGAGAACAGGCTGTCATTGGGGTGGTGTGGAGAGTTCAGCATGATGGAGAACAGGCCATGGTTGGGATGCTGTGGAGAGTTCAGCTGGTTGTTGAACAGGCCGCCATTGCGGCATTGTGGAGAGATGAGAAGTTGGAGAACAGGCCGTGGTCGTGGTGGTGTAGATTGTTTAGCAGTTTGGAGAACAGGCCATCATTGGGATGGTGTGGGGAGCTCAGCAAGTTGGAGAACAGGCTGTAGTTTGGGTAGTGTGGAGAGTTCAGCAGGTTGGAGAACAGGCCTTGGTTGGGGTGATGTGTAGAGTTCAGCAGGTTGGAGAAAAGGTCATCATTGGGGTGGTGTGGAGAGTTCAGCAGGTTGGAGAACAGGCCGTAGTTGAGGTGGTGTGGAGAGTTCAGCATCTTGGAGAACAGGCTGTCATTGGGGTGGTGTGGAGAGTTCACCAGGTTGGAGAACAGGCTGTCATTGGGGTGGTGTGTAGAGTTTAGCAGGATGGAGAACTTGCTGTGGTCGGGGTCGTGTGGAGAGTTCCCCAGGTTGGAGAACAGGCCATGGTTGAGGTGCTGTGGAGAGTTCAGTAGGTTGGAGAACAGGCCGTGGTCAGGGTGATTTGGAGAGATCAGCAGGTTGGAGAACAGGTCATCATTGGGGTGGTGTGGAGATTTCAGCAGATTGGCGAACAGGCTATGTTCAGGGTGGTGTGGAGAGTTCAGCAGGTTGGAGAACAGGCAATGGTCACGATGGTGTGGAGAGTTCAGCAGGTTGGAGAACTTGCGGTGTTCAGGGTGGTATAGAGAGTTCAGCAGGTTGGAGAACAGGCCGTCACTGTGGTGCCGTGGAGAGTTCAGGATGTTGGAGAACAGGCTGTCATTGGGGTGGTGTGGAGAATTCAGCAGGTTGGAGAACAGGCCATGGTCACGATGGTGTGGAGAGTTCAACAGGTTGGAGAACTTGCTGTGTTCAGGGTGGTGTGGAGAGTTCAGCAGGTTGGAGCACAGGCAATTATTGGGGTGGTATGAAGATTTCAGCAGGTTGGAGAACAGGCCATCATTGGGGTGGTGTGGAGAGCTCAGCAAGTTGGAGAACAGGCCGTAGTTGGGGTGGTGTGGAGATTTCAGCAGGTTGGAGAACAGGCAGTGGTTGGGGTGATGTGTAGAGTTAAGCAGGTTGGAGAACAGGTCGTATTGGATTGGTGTGGATAGTTCAGCAGGTTGGAGAATAGGCTGTGGTCGGGATCTCTGCTGATGCTGAGACCATTGTGCAGGCAGTGTTTTTGAAAAATGTATTTTTTTGACTTGAAATTGGGTACCGGTGAAACAATTGTGCATGTTATAAGAAATTGCATGACATTTCTAGTTTGAATGGCCTATACCATAATTTTATCAGATGTGGAGGGAAGCCACCTGACCCCTGAGGACCGTGAGAGGTAAAATCCAAGATGGCCGCTAGTGCCTTGGGTCTAATTTCCAAACACGCTCAATTTTGGAACCAGTGTAGAAAAACATATAAGGTGTCATATCCAACTAAATTGGGGATGTACAGTATACATTCTTTTGAGCCTGCCAGAACCCAAGGATCAAGGTCAAGGTCAAATTAACGTAGCAAGTGTTTTAATGTTCTGCTCGAGTACTACCTGGGCTGGAGTAATGTTCTCTAGTTCCAGACTTCTGTGTGGATAGCTGTTTCAAGACATCATTCATGCCGTACTACTCACTTGTTGGTTTGTACATCAGCACCACAAATCTCTCCAGCAGTAACTGATTGTTCATGGACCTCGCTTGGTATGCATAGCTCATTGAAAGCATCATTCACCTCTGAGAAAGACTTCCATGTCCCCCCCCCCCCCCCACACACACACACGCACAAACACACTAGAGATGGACAAATGAATGAGCAACAAATCTCTTAGTTAATTTACGAACAATGTTTATTAAATAGATTGAGTGTGATGATGTTCCATCAGCATGACCAGGTAGATGATCCTAGTAGGGATATCGTGAAAAGATAAGAGACATTAGATTAGGATGATTAAATATAGGCTCACCAAGACAGCACATAGTTATACTTTAGACGTATCATCAGGCCTATTTATTAAATACATAAAGACAATGTTATCGAAATATGTAAATTATCCAGCTATCGAAATATGTCCAGTATGTCCACATCTCGAAAAATACAATTCAACAATTTACATGGCTAGAGAGCAAATTGTTTGTTAGCCTGAAACTATTAGGGCAATTTGGACATTTAAAATGTTATACTATTATGCAGTCCTACTCATATAAGCTAGCATGTAAAATGTTTCAGCTAAAATTAATTATGCATTAATTACTTTCTAGCCAGCTTGTCACATTAAAATTACAGGCTCTGTTCAGTTTAATTCAATCATAGCACAACTTTATTGTTGCAAGAAAACTGTTAGCTAGCTTACAAAATCAAAAGGCATCTGTAATGTTGCAATGTTAGCTAGCTAACAAGCAACGTGTTACAATCCTAATCAGGTTAGCTAGAATGCAAAAAAAAACAAGCATGTTCTTATGAATAAAGTTTCAGACTCAACAATCACATACCTTCATCCTGTGTTATTTTATCCATCTGCAACATTATTCCCATGAGCGCCAGTCCAGCAGGTTTTTTTTAAGAGCTAGGGCTGGCCCGGAACATTCAAAATTCAAAGTTCGCAATTTTCAGAATGTGTTTCTCAGTTCAGAATTACGTCGATTCTTTTAGGATAGGTTAGCCTATTAAGCCTAGATAACCTCAGCATATGATAAAATAAAAAAGCACACGCAACATGCGTTGATGCACGATGGCGACTGCAAAGAAATCCGTGGAAATATTGGAGCGCATATTCAAGGCTGGATATAACCAGACAAGGAATTCCCTTCTCCTTGACAGTGGAAAAACTGGTCCTCTTGGCACACAACCTGAGAGAGTATAGGCTAGGTAAGGCTTATTTCACAAGACAACCCGTGTCCATGTTCATTATTAGGCTATTTATTTGGTCGGTGGTTGTAATATCCTCATTTCATTCTTAGGTTATTCAGATGTAGCCTACCTACATTAATGGCCTTTGGATTCATTTATATTACAATGTTTATGGTACTATATGCCTGTTTTCGATTTGATAATAAATGTTTATTTGCCAGAGAGCTTGTCCAACAGTGTCTGATTGTATCATGCTCAGCTTGACTATAATGTCGCCCTCCATTGGATCAATAGTGAACTGCAATTTTTTTTTCTCTTTGACAACAAGAGGACCATCTGGAAGCGCTCAAAGAAAAGTTCATACTGAGCTGCAGTAGAACATTCAGTTTTATGAGGCCAATATTCTTCATGAGGGCTCTGGGAATTAGTAGAGCTACTGTGCCAATACCAAGATTTGTTTATTAGTAGGGATGTAACGGTATGAACATTTCATATCACGGTTATAGTGACCAAAATTACCACGGTTATCAGTATTATCACGGTATTGTATGCAGAAAATGCTCGAAAGGTACTGATACACAGACATCATTATCATTATTATTCTTTTTCAATCATTTACTCAATCACTCATGCACACACACACACATACACGTTTTCTCCATTGATCTTCTTTATACAAAAATGAAAGTGAAACTAAATGTGCACGACTAGCCTACAGCAGCAGAATGTGTAGTGTTTTACAAAAATAGGTTACACTGAAAGCTTCAGTTTACATTATTGACACAAGCTACTAGCAAGTTAGAGAAACCATGATATTTTCCATCCTTTCTAAAGTCCCCACATGCAAGTTAACTTCAGACGTAGCCGTCTAGGTTGAAACATCTCCACTGCTCTGCCTTCCCCCATACTTGTGAACAAATCACAACAACACAACAACAAATCCACGTTGACTGTGGACAGTATTTACCGTGGTTTATAAGTCAAACACGGTTTTAATGCTAATTTAATTTTGAGATGGTAATACTAACCGGTAACCGTTTGTTCCCTATTGGAGGAGAATGTGTACCAGGACTGCACCATATCCAGCTCTTGCTCATTGCTTCAGTTATTCATGCACCATGGAAAGTACAGTACATGTAGCACTGAAGGACAATTAAAACTGAACTGAAAAGAATGGAGGATCTTGGAGTCATTGTGAAACAGAGCGCACCGGGTTAACAGTATGGTAACAGAAGTGAAGCCCAAGAAACTCAGAATCTGCATCGATCCACAAGGTCTTAACAAAGCCATAAAGAGGGAACGCATTGGCATTGGGAGTCAGAGCAACAGAAGAGCTTAGAAATTATGAAGCTTCTTGTGAGAAGTGTCCCAGTGTTAAAGTACTGCGATGTTAACAAAGAAGTAATACTGGCAGTGGACGCAATGCCTGGGAGCAGTGATACTGCAAGATGAACAGCCAGTTGCGTACGGCTCGAGGTCTCTCACTGTGAGAAAAGGTACGCTCATATAGAACAAGAGTTGTTGGCGATTGTTTATGGATGTAATAAATTCCAGCAATACATCTACTGTAAGACAGTACGAGTGAAGACGGATCACAAGTCCCTTGAAACACTGTTTAAGAAATCTCTCCAAAAAGCTCCTCCAAGAGGACAATGATGAGACTACAGTCCTACAATCTGCATGTCAGTTACAAGCCTGGTAAAGAGCTGTACACCGCAGACATGCTGAGCCGAGCCTAGACGAGCCGATTTACTAGTACATCTACTATCAGCTCATCTACTAATCTCAAAAGAGAAGCTGAACACGAGAACTGCAACAGCCGATGAGTGCAGATGGCCATGTGAAGTGATCCAGACAGGGTGGCCAGCAGAAATATGACAAGTTTCAGCAGACACATTTACATTACACTACATTACAGTCTTTAAGCAGACGCTTTTATCCATAGCGACTAACAATAATTGCATTTAACGTAGGAAGAGCCAATGTACTACTACTTGCCAGAACTCACAAGTGCATCTTCCCTCTAAAACAAGTGACTAAGAGCATAATCTAGTGCTGAAGGCAAAGTGCAAGAATAGCAATCTAAAGTACAGTGCAATATAATATAATACAATAAAATACAATAAGTGCTTAGGCGGGGGGATTGTTGTAGTACACCTGACGGAAACATCTCCAAGAGAAATCTGTGACACCTGCTGAAGACCAGATAAATTACTTTTTTACAAGCACACCCTCTAGACCTGGAGAACTGTCCTTCAGTCAACAGTGCAACTGCAGAGAGTAACAGCCCAGTGCAATCACCTGCACTGTCATCCTGTGCTCAGCGGGAATTATGTCACATGTGCGAGTCATGCCGGAGGCGTTTTGATGAATCCCAGCTGTGGACAAATGTCACTTCATGGACAGCGACGGATGTGGTGAAATTCCAAGACGCAGTGTTATGGCAAGGTAGTATATCCCAATTGCATGTGTATTGCATGCAAAGTACGCACTTTCAATGGGAAGCTGTAGTACGTACTGGTAGTAAAAGGTAGAGATATGCGATTCGGAATGCAACCAACATTTACTTTATATATGCTTTGATAGAAAAAACAAACATTTCATGCAGGTAGAGGGTGCTCTCCACCAATAGAGTGCTAAGCGGAAGCAGGAAGTGAAAACCACCATGGGACCTTAAAGGACAATGCTCGTTTTTGACAACCTGGACCTTATTTACGACATATTATAAGACGTTTGACTCACCGAGATCACTTTGGTGTAGTTCGGAGGCATGTAGAAGAAATTTAAAATCCAGCGCGAGCCAGTATATCCATGTAATGGCGGTGGTCGAGGCACTTAGAATGCAGTTTCTAAAAATCGATTTTCTGCCGCGAAACAGTTGTTTTTATCAATCTGTCTTGATGAATCGCTAGTTGTGCTTACATAGAGCATAGTCCTGTTGTGTTGTTTTTCACATGCCTCTGTAATATGATCTTTAGAAACGTCTTTAGACACGAAATAGCTTCCTCACTTGCTCCAGCACGCATGCGCACAGCGTGCTGGAGCAACGATTGCGCGCTGTGCGAATTCGTGCTGGAGCAAGTGAGGAATAGGGCTTAAAAACGAAATTATTTTTCAATCGGTTCGCTCCGAGCAGAACCAGCATATTTAACGTTTCCGTTCTCGTGTTCCGCCACCAACATAGCGTTCCTGAACCGGTTAAGAACGAAAAATAACGTTCCGTTCACCGTTCCGGGGGTAGCCTATTAAGACTCTATAGGCCTACAGTATTTCTTGTAAGGTAGGCTATAACCTAATCAACAAGTCTAGGGTTGTGGTGTGTGGTGGCCTTATTGCCAACAATATTAGCCTTGGTGATGTGTGCTGTAGTGTAGCCTTGTTGATTATTTTACAAGAAATACGCAACATTAGTCCTATTCCCGTATGCCCTTAATCCACACCGTAAACTATGCACAGGTCTATCTTAAATCATCATCATAGCTCATCATCCTTTTAAAAATATTTTCTTGTAGGCTACTGTTGCTGCAAGCTATTTTATTCTGCGCCTGTAGGCCTATTGTTTGTTTATTATTTTGTTTTATGTTTTATGTTATTTATAAATAATTAGTCACCTCATTCATTCATCTGCGCAATCCCTATTGTTTATGCTGCGTTCCTTTTGTATGGGAGCTCCGGATTTGGCGCCTATACGCCTAATACGTAGCCTATCGTCTGGCATCCGCGGTCTTTAATATTATAGTCATTTAACTTATGCTATTCAATGATCAGGGTTGCACGGCACATTGTCACTAAAGTGTGCTCATATTAATTAATGTAGCCTAATCATTTGGTTTGTGAAAGTCAAGACGTGACGGAAACCTGTGCAACAATAGGCTATGACTAGATTCCAAGAGGCGCGCTCGCTTTCACAGCCTAATTGCCGAGTAGAACTCTGAAGGAGGTAGACCATTAAATTTGCAAAACATAGGTTTATGCTTACTAGTATACATCCAAGCAACTGTCACAAAGTACTCCGTGTTTTAAATAGCCAAACCATACTTGGAGCGAGATGCGCAACGAGTGAAAATTGGCTTCCGCTGAATGTTGGTTATAAAGATAGAGGAACTTTATTGCAGACACGCAGGTCCATATAAAACATTATATTTGCACAGTAGGCAGGTCCATATAAAACATGATATTTGCACAGTAGGCTATTATTTCTTTTACTTTATTATTTGCATCATTCTTTGTGGACCAATGTTGGAATAAATTTGCCTTCGAACGTTATTGCCCACTCTGACATCAGCGGTCTTTATGTGAAATCTAGTTTTAGCCTACTGAAACATTACAGGCTAGCCTACTCTTCTTCAATTAAACCAAATAAATCACATTGATATCTTTGCTAACTAATAAGCTGTAAGGACAGGCTGAACTACTGTTTTGCACTGGCAAACAAAGGAGAGTGTGTGACAGCCCTGCGCAACGCGTGCAAATTGGCTGCCGCTGAGTGGTTGGGAAACATCAAGAATAGTCATGCATCTTAGCTTGCAGAGTTTGAGAAACATCCTCAATTTTTCTAAATAGCACTTGTTGTAGAAACTTGGGAATCCTGTTTTTAGACTAGTCATGTAATCGGTTACAAAACCACCGTCTAGTCGTCAGTGAAAATAGTCGCTGCGCACATCCCTAGTCTGAACTAGGCTATGGTGTGTTGTTGTAATATCTAAATCTCTTCATTTCGCTAAGCAAGCATTTAAGATCCTGACTGTGAAATAGCCTAACAGATTTAGTGGCCAAGGCTACATTACAAAAACAGGACAAGATGTAGGCTACAAATTTAATAAATTTAATTTAGCCTATTCGGCCATAAAAGGCTCAGCTTTCTTTTTTTTTTTTTAAATATTTTTTAAGTTATATAGGCCTACTACAAAGAATGAAAAAATAACGTTATAAACCGGTTTTAAAGATTTCAAATTAACGTTTCTGTTCTGGAACAATTAAAGACCATTTTGTTTTCGTTCCTGTTTCTGTTCCTCATAAAATACCGTTCGTTTTCGTTTTTCGTTTCCGTTCCTTGAACCGGTTCGGAGCCTTGGTGAGGAAGCTATTTCGTTTCGAAAGACGTTTCGAAAGATCATGGCATGTGAAAACCACAACAGGCCTATGCTCTATGTAAGCACAACTAGCGATTCATCAAGACAGATTGATGAAAACAACCGTTTCGCGGCAGAAAATAGATTTTTAGAAACTGCATTCTAAGTGCCCCGACCACCGCCATTACATGGATATACTGGCTCGCGCTGGATTTTTAATTTCTTCTACATGCCTCCGAACTACACCAAAGTGATCTCGGTGAGTCAAACGTCTTATAATGTCGTAAATAAGGTCCAGGTTGTCAAAAACAAGCATTGTCCTTTAAATTGGAAAAAATATGGATGGTAGTGAACGGTGGATGACAAATAATTTTTTGATCCCGTTTTAATTGTGCCATATGACCACAACATGTGTTTGTCAATTTAAAACATAAATTTTACTGATCTCTGTTAACTCGCAAGTTAGCTAATATTAGCTAGCTGACATTAACCAAAACCTTGTGTGGGATATTTTGATTCTGAGATAAGCCTGCTAATTAGGTGTTTGGTTGTGGCTGCATTCTTTTTAGATAATCACCGGCTGGCCAATCTTCCTGTTTCCACTTAGGCACTCTATAGGGATGAGTTCATCAATATATTATCTGTAGGTTACCAGCTACAACATGAACTAGTGTTTATGCCATTAGTCGGCCCTGAAACCATGAAGGAATGGGAGAGTAATACACTGTGTTGGGTTCATTGTGGCAACCATTTATACCACCACAATGGATTTGAAATTTAACAAGATGTGCTTTAAGGGGAGACACTACAGTCAAAATGGTGTTTTTTCTACATAAATTTTAATTTCAGTATACGTCTGTTTAATTTGATTTATCCATACTATATGATTGGAAAGTGTGCCATAGGCTGTTAGACTAGTTATTCGTCTTAACTGAGGCTGAGGCTGCAGTCTTGGATCAACACTGACTGCCTGTAACGTTAACTAGAAATAGCTGGCAAGCCTACAACTAAACAAGGCATCGTTGCTTAATCTCATGAGTGAAAACATCTTAGTAAATTGCATTCTCTAACGTAAGACTAACTGTTACCCCATCTACCGGTATGTTCTGCCAGAGAGGCTGCTGTCTCACTGACGTTATATAGGTTAGCTAGCTAGCAATAGAAATAGCTGGCTTTTCTACAACTGAACGAGAGCAATATATTGAATGAAAACAGCATACAATGTAAAGTGAGCTAGCGCACAACAGTCGTAAACCATGTTTTGATTAGCATTTATTTATGATGCCCATGCTTGCAGCAAACAATCTTGGCTGCAGTGATGTGGTAGCTACAGTAGCACGAGCGAACGTTATGACAGCATGTTGACGCTGACTTGCTGTGTGCCTCGTGTTGACTTATATTAGATAAAGGTGACCATTAATCGATCTCGTGAGTTTTTCTGGTCATTTGGGGGGAATGATTGTGTTCACAAAAGATACTAACATAACCAGTTCCTCTGTTTACAAGCGAGATCACGAGAGCCGAGTACAGCGAGAGCCGCGGAGTCTCAGGCTGTGTTCGGAATCGCTCCCTCGTTCCCTCACTCCCTATTCCCTATATAGGGTTCACTTTGTAGTGAACTACCTAGGGAATGGTTTAAGGAGTATTCGGACACTACACCGAACGTCACAAAAATGCGTCGGTCATTCGTGTGATGCAGGCGGATGCGCCCTCGTGTAAACAAACAAGTCTAACAGGGAGCATTCACGCTGCAGGTTGAGATGAACTCACTCAGGTAGTATCGGATTTGCTTTTGTGTGTTCATTTTGAATGTTAAATCCCAAATAAAGTGTTGAAATTGTAATTCTAATCATGTGCATGTGTGGTTTTTCTACATTTAATTGCAAGATGTAACGTTGGCTATAGCCGCGCTACCTAGCTAGCTATGAAGCGCACGATCAAGTAACATGTTTACGAACATTGCATGTTTACGATTTAGCTCTGCAAGCTAGAGTTCCTTCAGTTTATACACGAAAGTTGCCGCCGCCATCCTCCGTTCACAGCCCTCTTCGCGAGACAACTCAACTGCATTGCATTGTGGTATACCGGAGAAAATGTAGGGTACATGCACTGTACCCTGGAAATCAAGGTGACTTGTGGGTAATAAGTAGTGGACTATATAGGGAACGAAAATTCCGTAGAGAATTCGGACACTACAAACAAAATGGCTGACGCCCTATATAGTGCACTATATAGTGAATAGGGAGCGATTCCGAACACAGCCTCAGTCTGACTTTGAAAGCGCTCTGTCTGGAGCTTCCAGTAAATGAAACCACGCATGCGCAGGCTGCGCAGCTTACAACCAATCACAGACATGCTTGTGTTTTAGTAAATTTGGGTTTAGGTTCTCCAGACTTTTTCAGAGAACAGTTTCGCACTAAATCCCTCACACGATTCTCTCCGCCTCAGTCAGTCGCAGTACGAGTTTGTCTGAGGTAACACCAGTCAGCTGTTATTTCTCGTGTCCAGTCCACTGTCTGAGGCGAGTTATCAGGCTCATTAGTTAGTAGGGAATTGATTGATTTTTTTGGTAACAGAACTAGGACTAATGTTTTAATATTGTGGGGCATGAGTCAGACTCGGCGTATGTCCACTGCTTGAGTTAACATCGGCCAAGTTGAGCCAACACCTGCAGCTCCTTAGCTTGTAAGGTGTCACTAAGCAAATTCTTTCTCTCCTCTCTAGATGAAACGGTCTGCACCTTGTGTTACGGGACGTAGGCTAACTTGCCAGCTCATCAGCGTGTAAGGAATGGCACTGCAGTATTTTCTTTTATCTTCCCTCTCTATATTTTCACTTTTTTGATAGTTAAGCTGTCTCTTGGTCATAGTCATACACATATAACGACACTGTTGGAACGTGTCTGCTGCTTGTCTGAGGTAACGCCAGTCGGCTGCTATTCATCGTGTCCAGTCCAGCTGAGGCGAGCTATCAGGGTCATTAGTTAGTAGGGAATTAAAATATCCTGTTTTGATTTTTTTGGGTAACAAAACTACTAGGACTACTATGTTTTAATATATTGTGGGGCATTAGTCAGACTCGGTGTATATCCACTGCGTTTTATTGAGAGAAATGACAGAGGGTGGACTTAAGCAATGTAGGCCTAATTGAGACATTTGCGAGGATGAAGAAAAGAAGAACACAGTTCAGATAGTCTACACATTCCAAGAATAGCCTACTTTTAAATATTTTTTGTCATTTTCATGTGTTAAACAAATTTTTTGATTAGCCTACATTGGACTATTAGGCTTAGCCTTTACCATGACATGTTGCCTCTGAGCGAATTGAGTGAAAATACCGTATAGCCTTGAGCCTAGTGATTTGTCTTACAGTACATTAGTATGGCTATACTATTTGTTGTGGAGTTCTAGCACATACTAGGCCTACTGGTGACTACATAACTGCAGTTGATGCCTGGAAGTGCTGTGTCATGTTTAGTCTGGTCTCTTATAATAAAGAACACGTCTTTTGTTATCCCCGGTCCTCGTTCTTATGTAGAAATAAGTTTATATAGCTCCAGTATATCACAGCTATATGTTTCAGCTGGTACAAATTAAGATAAATTCAATAGGCTATTTTAATGAATATATTATTAGAAACATATTTTTCATTGACAGACAGGCTAGGGGCCCCTTTGAGGTGAAAAAACCCCATGGGAATAAAAGTGAATCTATGCCCCTGACAATGACCCAAAGCATTCAGCGAAAGCAAGACAAGAGTTTTTCAAGGCAAAGAAGTGCAATGTTCTGCAATGGCCAAGTCAAACACCTGACCTGAATCCAACTGAGCATGCATTTCACTTCCTGAGGACAAAACTGAAGGGAAACGGCCCAAAGAACAAGCAGGAAGTGAAGACAGTTGCAGTAGAGGCCTGGCAGAGCATCACCAGGGATGAAACCCTGCGTCTGGTGATGTCTGTGGTTCCAGACTTCAGGCTGGATTTGACTACAGTAAATGATTTGCAACCAAATATTAAACATGGCAATTTGATTCATGATTTTGTTAGTTTGTCCAACTACTTTTGTCCTTTAAAAGGGAGGTTGGGTACATATAAAATTTGTTGTAATTCCTACACCTGATTTGGATGTAAATACCAGAATTAAAGTTGAAATTCTGCATTTAAAGCACATATTTAATGTTTCATTTAAAATCCATTGTGGTAGTGTACAGAGCCAATATGATGAAAATTCTGTCAATGTCCAAATATTTATGGACCTAACTGTATACCAATGGTTCTTGCCACAATGAACCCAACACTGTCGCATTCAGTATTGGTTGGTGGAGGACAGTAGAAGAATGCCTGGGAAACGACGAAAGACTCCCCATTGGTCAATGATGCTTTCAATGAACCGCTATGCCAAGTGAGGTCAGTGAAGAATCAGTGTTACTGCTGCAGAGATGTGTGGTGCTGATATATCACCCCAACAAGTGAGCAGCAAGGACATAAAAGATGCCAGGAAAGAGCTCTCCGCACAAGTCTGGAACTAGAGAACATTCTTCCAACCCAGGTGGCACTCAAGCAGAACATAAAGAGTACATGCTACGTAATTTGACCGTGACCTTGATCCTTGGTTCTGGCATTCTTAAAAGTATCACTAAATGAGTGTGCATCTCCAATTTTGTTGGAAATTACACCTTAAATGTTTTTCTACAATGGTTCCAAAATTAAGCATGTTTGAAAATTTGAGGTTGACTCTCACTTACCCCCACATCTGAAAATAAACCTTATGGTAAGTATTATAGAACATTGCACAATTGTTGTGATGTCTGTCTGTCTGTCTGTCTGTCTGAGGGTGTTGGTCTCTGATATTTTTGAAAATATCGAAAAATCTGCAAGAGGACAAAGACACAGACGTCTGGGTCAGTGACTGTCATTACAAATACATTCACATATCCACAGTATATTGTCAGTCACTGATTTTGCTTGTGTGTTTTCAAATACTGTGAAGAAAACACAGGTGATGCTAAAGGTATACTATGTGGCTATACTCTCACCTTTGCAATGGTTGTTCTTTTTCCTCTACCAGCAGATCCTGCGTCTTATTTTACTGTTTCTCCCTTCTTTTCCTGTTTCTCCCTTTTCGTCATCTTTCTCTTTCTCCTCTTTCTGTTTCTCTTTCTCCTCCTCTCCCCTGGCCTTCTTCATCTCCTCCTCTTCTTTCCACTTTTTCATGTCCTCGGTTTCCTCCCGGTACTTTACAGCCATCTTCTCTTTCTGCTTTTCTATTTCCCTTCTATCCTTCTCCTCTTTCTCTTTGCTGTCCACCATTTCCATGTACCTTATGAAGGTCAGGAAGTTCTTGTTTTTCTTCCGGTGCTTCTCTAGAGGCTTCATCTCTTTCAGTTCCTTTTCTTTCTGCTTTCTATCTTTCTCCTCTTTCTTTTTCTGTTTCTCCTCCTCTTGCCTGGCCTTCCTCTTCTCTTTCTTTTCCTGCTGTCTCATCTTAAATTCACTCCACATCTTTTTCAGGCGAGCAAAGATGCCCCCAGATGTCTGAGATGGCCGCTGGTCACTGGTCGCCAGCTCCCTAGAGGGACACTGAACAGCAATTTCAGACATCTTGGCTGTCTCCCCCCTCCACCCCTCATCTTCCTCCCTCAACTCCGTCCTCAACCTTTTCATCCTCTGGTCCAACTCCCTGATCATGACGGCCATCATGTTCTCCAGTTGCATCTGCTCCATTTTCTGGCTCTTTACCTCTCTCTCCTTCATCATCCTGGCCGTCTCAATCCTCCTCCCCTTTTCTTCCTCCCTCAACTCCACATTCAACCTGGACATCCGCTGGTCCAACTCCCTGATCAGGAGGTACTTCTCTCTCTCCTGGCTCCTTTCCCCTCTCTCCTCCAGGCATTTATTAACCATCTTGGCTATCTCGTTCCTACTCCTCTCCTCTTCCTTACTCCTCCTCCCCTCATCTTCCTCCCTCAACTCGACCCTCAACGCGGTCATCCGGTCATCCATCGATCTCGTCAGGAGGACCTGAATGCGCTCCATCTCCTCCGACTTCCCGGGTCTCCTCTTCTCCTCCTCCTGCCTCCCCCTCCCCTCATCTTCCACCCACGCCTGCCTCCTCAATCTGGGCATCTGTGAGCCGACGAGGTCCCTCTCCCTCTCCTGGCTCTGCGTCTCTCTGTCCTTCAGGTATTCCTCTACCATCCTGGCTGTCTCGCTCCTCCTCATCTCCTTCTCCTGCCTCCTCCTCCGCTCGTCTTCCTCCCTCAACTCCCTCTTCATCTTGGCCATCCGGCGGCCCATGTCTCTGGCCACGTTCTGCAGCTGCTCCTCCACCCAGACAGTCTCGCAGGGCTTTGTCATTCCTAAAGGCTATGGGGGTCAGGGGGGCACAGGGACAACCAGTCAGTCACACCGGGGTCACATTCATGCAGTCAATACACTGTAGTACAGTGATCATAAGATATCACAGTGCATTGGCTACTCCTAGCATGGCACAGTACGATTATACATAGCTTCAGTGTTGCAAGATGTCACAGTGAACTGGCTACTGCTATTAATAGCAGAGCAATACAATACATCACAGTATAGTACTGCTCCTAATAGGTTATGTACCAATTTACATTACAGCAAGCATACTGTAGTCATACAGCACTTTACAACACAGAACAGTGGGCCCATACCTAGCTACTGTATACAGGTAGTTTAGGTGCAAAGCGTCTGAGCATCAAGAGACTAACAAGCTGCACGCAGAGTGAACAGTCATCATGTATTGCAAACATAAAGGCAGCAGCAAGAAAAGAGGAGAGAAAGGAACAGGATGAGAAGGTAGCAAAGCTGCTGGTCAAAGCTACCAGTCTGCTGGTCAGTTTTGAGTGTCTGTAGCTATCTGGTACGCTACAGGGAAAATAGTAGGCTAGATAGTTGGCTAGATAGTAGGCTAGTGCTGATGATTTCTGTCACAGCATACACTGCATGCCCTCTCCAGTCCCCTAATAGGTCTTATTTCATTTCCACTTGACTACTAACTTGATTGAGCATGCTACATTTGAGCAGTAGGATGATAATATGGCTAAAAGGTAGGCTACAAGATGCACAGTGCACAGGCTACTCCTATCATGGTACAGTACTCCTACACATACAGTAACTTCAGTTTTACAAGATGCCACAGTGCACTGGCTACTGCATGAATAGCAGGGCAATACAGTACCATGCTCCTTCAAAAGGTTAATATACCACTTTATATTACAGCAATACTACAGCCTATATTTGGATATACAGGATTTTACAACACAGCACAGTAGGCCTACTGTAACTAGATAACACTTTACAAAACAGCAAGCAAAACAATCTAAAATTATTATTATCATTATTGTTATTATTATTAAATCACTAATGAAGAGGAGGTTCACCCAGGAACTCATATTACCCAGACACATCACTGTTAGTCCTGTAATCAACCAGTATCGCTCTCAACCTGGACATAATTTCTAACCTGGTTAAACAAAGTTCTGAGAGAAATGTTCTGTATTCTGTCTTCAATTGGAGGTGTTTTTGTCAAAGACAGCAATACAGAATGATTTTAGAAAATTCCAACTCTAAATTCTATCCCTATTATGGACTTACTTGTTTTCTCTAAATTAGTGTGTCAAATCCAGAAGTCACTAGCTACTCTGATGAGGTGGAAACGGATCACTGACTATTTAAGTGTCTGCCTCAGTAACGTCTACTATGACGTCATAAAAGCAAGGGGAGTGACGAAACGCCCTCTAGTGGTTCTTATTAGTAATAAATAAAATAAAAAATGTTTTGGGCTGCATTGAGTTATTATTCACATAGTTTCTGAGACACATTGAGTCACTGTTTATTGATTTTGATTATATGTTGCAGTTTAAAGACAGAATAAAAGGCTTTACAATAGGTTTTGGAACACTGGGTGTAAACTGACTACAGTTCATATGATGCACACACCCCGTGTTTCCTCGCTATGTCAATAGATTAATCTGTCTCGTTCTGTCGGTAACGCTTTATAATACAGCCTGTGTCTTACAGTGTCTTACCAGTGTAATACCTGTGTCTTACACTCTCTTACCAGTGTCTTACCCATACCGAGTACTTACATGTAAGTGCGGGGTACCGGTAGTCTAGGGGTACCGGGTACTTACAGGTAGTTATGGGGTAGCCTACTTACCGGGTACTTACATGTAAGTACTCCAAACCTACCTGTAAGAACCCCGTACTTACCTGTAAGTAAAAATACCTATGCTACTGTGCACGCCATGTACGTACCCGGTAAGTAACCCGTACCTACATGTAAGTACCCGGAAAGTACCCCGTACCTACATGTAAGTACCCGGTAAGACGCGGATGAGACACTTAAAGACACGGGTAAGACACAGGTAAGACACTGGTAAGACTCGGGTAAGACACTGGTATGACACAGGTAAGACACGGGTAAGACACAGGTAAGACACTGGTAAGACACAGGTAAGACACGGGTAAGACACAGGTAAGACACGGGTAAGACAGGTAAGACACAGGTAAGACACGGGTAAGACACAGGTAAGACACTGGTATGACACTGTAAGACACGGGTAAGACACCGGCTGTATTATGAAGCGTTACCGTTCTGTCCTGCAAATTTGGTCAGATTGGTCACGTTCTATTGTCCACCCTACCATTGTGCACAATAGTAGCTAGCTAGCTAGTTTGCTAAGTCAAACCAAGCTCATTCAGATGGAACTTGCATGCTACATTTGAGCAGTAGGATGATAATATGGCTAAAAGGTAGGCTACAAGATGTCACAGTGCACTGGCTACTCCTATCATGGTACAGTACTCCTACACATACAGTAAATTCAGTTTTACAAGATGCCACAGTGCACTGGCTACTAGGGGTGTGCCGGGAGCCCACTATTTGTATTTGCATCTGTATTTGACAACTAATTATTCGGATTCGGAAGTGGGCGGGTCTTAAACCGGAAGTCGGTTCAAAACGGTTTAAACTGAGGGGAAACGTCATTTCTTTAGCCTAATATTAATTGGCATTGCAATTGAATTGCTGTTTATATATTATTATTATCATTAATTATGAAGTATAATTCCTCCTCATCATCCTGTATATTTTTATTTTAACAAACTATGAAGTGTCACAACCCCACCACCACCACTGGGGGACATTCTACATTTAGTTTGAAACTGAAAAACATTTTTCTAAATCAAAATATAAGTCCTCATAGCAACTTTGCTAGAACAGCTATAGTAGTGCTATTTCTCCCGTGTCATACTATCTAATATATTATCTGCAACCATGTGACACAGGCAGCGTGATGTACTAGTATGGTTTTCACAAACCCAGCAATAAACATGTATTACTATAAATATAATTGAAAAGATAAACATTTTACACTCAAACC
Source organism: Borostomias antarcticus (assembly GCF_949987555.1). Lineage (NCBI taxonomy): Eukaryota > Metazoa > Chordata > Actinopteri > Stomiiformes > Stomiidae > Borostomias > Borostomias antarcticus. Next base: position 1,086,171 of record NW_028175837.1, read on the forward strand.
AATAAACTAAACTCTAAACTAATACATGCCTATGTTGTAGGGTTTGTGTTAGTTTGGCCCGGTTGCATTTTATCTGCGGAACGTGAGAACGCGCTCGGTCAAATTGATTAACTTATTGGGTGGAAAAGTGGTTAAAAAGCCTTTAATCCATATGTAGGCTACAATAAAAACCGAAACATGTTGGTGTTTTTATTGTAGGCCTATATAGCCCGATGGATTAAAGGCTTTTTAAACACTGTGCTTGTTAACCCAGAAATAACTCAGAAAGTTGTCAGGATCCTCGAGTCCGTAATCCAAAGTTTCTGCTTTCTATGTCCTTTTCCAAACAAATCGGAGGGGTCATATCATGTCACGGCTTCAGCACAACCATTAAACACAAATTATATAGGTCTATGCAAATTAGGATGTGTGAGCCACTACAATAAAGCGTAGGCCTAAATGGTTCAAAAAAGCGTTCGGGCCTATGCGCTAGGACCTATGGACGAAAATAACATTACAAATGTTCAATAAACAATATTCCAACAACCCAAATATTCAATTGATAAGCTACATATTCAACCAATCATGCATTTGCACAGCAAATATGACAAAGCCAAATTAAATGTAGCCTAGGCTAATAAGCCGAGGAAAATGACTAGGCCTAATTGTAGGCCTATAGTCTACTCAAGTTTCAACAGTGCTTAAACCATGGGTAAGTGGGGTATTGTAGTGAAATTATTCTTATTCTTATTTTTTTAATCTGTTTAAATAGTTTATTATTGTTATATCAGAGATAAGGACTTTGATAATAGCCTATCCTAGGCCTACACTAGACTAGGACCTACTCTGTTGTGCTGATAACTGAACGACATGGATCAAACATTTGATCATTTGTGTTTCAGTTGTTAAAATATACTTTCATAATTAGGATATTTCATATTTCAAAATCGCCGGACATTGTATAGGCTAGTGAGAGGCTGAGCATGCGTAGCTGAAGTAGCGAGCGTTAGCTAGATATACTACACTGAGCTAACAAGCTACCGGTCCTCCACTGCACAAACAAACGCTACAGTTCACATAGGCTATTGCAGCAGGTAAACTACGACAAGCAAACAAAATCCAATAACTGTCTCAATAAACCAGTGAACTAAGGACAAACGCCCTCGGTGCTGCTTACGTTCGTTGCTGCCTAGTGCTACTATCAGCGCGCTCCAAGCTTTCTCTCCCTCTCCGCGTTGTCTAGACGTCTCTCTCTCTCTCTCTCTCTCTCTCTCTCTTTCTCTCTCTCTCTCTCTCTCTCTCTCTCTCTCTCTCTCTCCTCTCTCTCTCTCTCTCTCCCTCTCTCTCCCTCGTCGTGTCATGTCAACAAGCAGACAGAACGTGCGCGCACCGCTCGCTCATACAGTATTTGACTGTTCTCCCCCTCCCGAATATTTTTTTTTACAATATTCGTACGAATTTACTATTCGGGAAAAAGCTACTATTTGTACTCATCCGAATACCGTTCGGGCACACCCCTACTGGCTACTGCATCAATAGCAGAGCAATACAGTAGGCTATACCGTGCTCCTTCAATAGGTTATATACCACTTTATATTACAGTACGCATACTGTAGCTATACAGCACTTTACACCACAGAACATTAGGCCTATATCTAGCTGTACAGAACCTTACAACATACAGCAGTAGACATTAACCCACTGTAGCTGTATACAAGTACTTTACAACACAGCACACCTATAGCTGTAGAACACTTTACAACCTAGCTACTGTAGGCCAAACTTCTAGCTAGAACAGTTCGGCCTTTAGTATACCTACAGTAGCAGCACAGTTGGCCTATATTTAGATTTTTAAAGACACTTTACAAAACAGCAAGCAAAACAATCAAAAATTATTATTAGTATCATTATTGTTAGTATTAAATCACTGATGAAGAGGAGGTTCACCCGAGAACTCATATTACCCAGACACATCACTGCTAGTCCTGTAATCAACCAGTATCGCTCTCAACCTGGAAATAATTTCTAACCTGGTTAAACAAAGTTCTGAGAGAATTATGTACTGTATTCTGTCTTCAATTGGAGGTGTTTTTTGTCAAAGACAGCAATACAGAATAGTTTTAGAAAATTTCAACTCTAAATGCTATCCCTATTATGGACTTACTTGTTTTCTCTAAATTCGTGTGTCAAATCCAGAAGTCACTAGCTACTCTGATGAGGTGGAATCGATCACTGACTATTTAAGTGTCTGCGTCAGCAACGTCTACTCTGACGTCATAAAAGCAAGGGGAGATGTAAAGTGATGACGCGCCCTCTAGTGGTCTTTAATAAAAAATATATTTTGAGCTGCATTGAGTAATTATTCACATCGTTTCTAAGACACTTACATTGAGTCATCGGTGATGGATTATGATTATATGTGTGCAGTTAAAGACAGAATAATAAAACGTTTTACAGCAGGTTTTGGAACGCTGGGTGTAAACTGACTACAGTTCCCATGATGCACAGACCCCGTGCTTCCTCGCTATGTAGATTAATCTGTCTTGTTCTGTATGTAACATTTTATAATACAGCCCGTGTCTTACAGTGTCTTGGCGAAATGTGAGTTTTTAACTGCATAGGACATTAAAATTCACTTTTCTGAGACCCCAGAAACCGATTTTAGGTAGGTAAAAACAGCATATGCGGTGCCCTTGGTATTAATGTACAAACATGTAAACTGCGAGAATTACATCATAACGTTGATTTGAATGTGTAGGCTAAGTGTTTGAAAGTGTAATAAAGTAGTAGCTATGTGTTACAATATGTTTAATAGCAGTTAGATTAGCAAGCTAGTTATTCGCAGTGATAGCTAGCGGATTAGTAACGTAGCCGTTAGGCTAGTCTGTTATTTTAAGATCCTACAACATTTATTTTAATAAAAAGCAAAGCTCAACTTGAGGAATGCTCCTGTATACTCGAACCCTGATTATTGAATGTTTGTATGGCACTATATTTTGTAATGTATGAACGAAATATGAGTCAGTTTACTTAAGCCTAACGGTAGCCTTGTTTATTGTGTCATTAAATTAGTCAGCGCTTGCAGTTTTGGCGGTCACCCATGTAGTTCTCAACGGTGTTATAATTTGTGTAATCTGCTTTTCATGTAGCAGTAACAGTTCAGTCTTACTTTACATTAATAAGGGGACAATACTCAACATATACAAATAGGTATACTAGTTGCATGTAAACAACATGAATAGTGTTTGTAGGGAAATGTGAGTTTGGGGTTCTATAGAATAGGAATAGTGAGTTTATTTGTAATTATTACCTAGGCGACAGCCCAGGGTGAGAGGTTAATGTTTTTGGTAGCATAAGTTTATTGGTTGCTTTATTAGTTGGTTGTTAGCAGTTTTGATTGGCACAAAGCTCTCGACCTAACAAATGCAGCATTACCAAACATGTCCTGCACGCATTCTAGTTTGGATATATATTTATATTTTAGAAAAAGTATGCATAAGCTATATCCATTAGAAAAAGCATTTCTATAGAGAGAAGAAAGACAGAATTAAGACAGACCCATACTGGAGTGAGCCTATTGCTTAATCAAACTGATTCGTCTGAGAGCAGCTGTTGTGAAAGATACTGACAGCATCGTCTACTTTTTCTGTCCATCTTAAATAGACCTGCTACACCCAACCCTGTGCCTGGGAAGTGTAACACATGCAAAATCAATATACTATCTGCTTGTCGTGCATGCCAGTTTCAAATAGAGCTAAAAAGTCGCTTTCTAATCTAATAAACAGATGCTGGTCTGGTATTACATCATCCCCTCCCCTTGCCCCTACTACGACAAGTTAGCACCGCTATTAGCTACTATTCCTCCCTCACGTCTATTTTGACTGGGTGAGTGTAACAGAGACTGTGTGTGTCTTGTGTCCGACTGTGTGTATCGTGTTTGTTTGAAGCCAGGTGTGTCCATCGCTGTCCGCTAGAGGGACACAGCAGACCAGTGGCCCACACAAGCTTCACACCCCTGGAGGGATCAGGTACTGTGTTCTCTGTCTGCACACACACACACACACACACACACACACACACACACACACACACACACACACACACACACACACACACACACACACACAACTAATCTGGTAACAAAGATTCTGAATTAAGTCCTATTCTCATTACAGCGCCCCCTAAAGGAAAAGTGTGTTACAGAGCTATAAGCACTGCACATGTTGAACACGCTCACCAGAATCACTACTAGTTACTATTTCTACATGCTGGCAGCTTGAGTCCTTGTTCTCAATGTAGATACCTCAGCACGCATGCAGGTAACGTGGCATCAGCAGTAGAAATGTGGGCTGTTTTCCTACTCAACCCTCAACTCATAGAAATGAGGAATGTATCTATCCCAACTCCCACGTCCTGGTATCTCCTTGCCTTCTGTACATGTAGGCTACTGGTGTAACAGAGTTGAATTGGTTAACTCACTTCTCAGTTTAAATACCGCCCACCAGTGGCATCAAACCGCTAGCTTTTCGGAGGTGTGTTTAGTAGCGGTGTTTACAAGAAGTGGTCACGTGAGTTGTCGTAAATGAGGACCCAAGTTTGAACCCAGTGTGGGCAAAGTGCTGGTGGAAGCTATACTGACGAGCGACACAATCTGAAATCAGCAACACTGGGAATATTCATGTATCCATTTATATTTCATCAGCACATTTGTGTCGGCCTCCGCTGCTGCTCTCTGCATGCGTTTCCAGTGCTGCTGTGCATCTGTCACCCTCAAATGTACCAAGGGATCCCATTGTCAAGTTCAAGTTCAGCTACAGGCTTATCCCACCCAGGTGCAATACGGAGCGGTTCAGACGTTCCTATATGGCAGCGGCCATCAGGCTCTTTAACAGTGCCTGAGTGTTGTAGAGGTGTGCATGTGTGCTATATCTATCTATCTATCTATCTATCTATCTATCTATCTATCTATCTATCTATCTATCTATCTATCTATCTATCTATCTATCTATCTATCTACAGTATCAGTCTATCTATCCATCTATCCATCTATCCGTCTGTCTATCTATCTATCTATCTATCTATCTATCTATCTATCTATCTATCTATCTATCTATCTATCTATCTATCTATCTATCTATCTACAGTATCAATCTATCTAGTACCTACCCACCCTCTCTCCCTCTGTCTGTCTGTCTGTCTGTCTGTCTGTCTGTCTGTCTGTCTGTCTGTCTGTCTGTCTGTCTATCTATCTACCTAGGTTCAATTTATTTGCCATTTACATACATACTGAGACATATATGACTGTCTAACGGCAAAATAATTCTAGAGTAGCTGATTTTAGTAGCTGAATTTACACAGAAAAAACAATTACAATTTATAAAATCCTATCAACTTGGCTTGATCCTCACAAGATGTCAGTAAAGAATAGGCTCTTTGCACAAGCTCCACCACTTCCTGAAATTCTACAGGCATAATTATTTCCTGTCCTATACCATTGGATGGAAGTGATTAATCAGGTGTGATCAGGTGTGCCGCACACCTGATAAATCACTTCCATCCAATAGTATAGGACAGGAAATAAGGATGCCTGTAGAATTTCAGGAAGTAGTGGAGCTTGTGCAAAGAGCTTATTTGACCAGTAGAGGGCAGGAGAGGCTCCATCAAACATGCGCCATTCTGCTCCACTCACCACTGTACACCTGCACATGGCACATGCATGTCTAGCCCTGACTGATACACTGTGATGTGTCTGGATAAGTTGTCACTTCTGTCATTAAAACATGAATATATACCAGAGATCAGCAACCTATCAAAAGAAACATTTTTTGACAAAAAAATAATAAAAATTCTGATGGGAGCAGTGAAACATTTGAGCCTTATAATGAAGGCAGTGTTTCCCGTAGATGCATTTCTTTCGTGGTAGCACCCAGGAGGGACACATTAGAGGGAGAAGGGGGTTGTTGAGCATCACACACTTAATTTCCTTCGTTCTGATGAATTTTTAGACATGGGGTTTGGACTGGCACAAAGGCAAGGCAAGTTTATTTGAACCCAAACGTCCTCCTCGCATGCACACACACAGAGCCACAGAATGCATTCATGGGCGGAGGTCTGTGCTCTCTGAGCACCATTTCTCGTTTTATTATTCGTCTTAAATTACATTTACTCCATAGTCCAACTTCTTAAAACACTTTCCACAAGAAATATTTATGAAATTATGAGATGAAGCTATAGCACCACTAGAGGGCACCATCCTCAATCATCCATCTGTCCTCAGGTCCAGGAGGTGTTGATGATAATCTCCATCATCATCGCCCTGAAGAGTCTGCTGGAACAGAAGCGCTCTCCAGTCCTGAAGGACCTCATGATGGTAGATGGTAAATGGACTGCACTTATATTGCACTTTTATCCTCTCATTCACCCATTCACACACCCAGGGGTGAAAATTAACTTTTTGGCTCACGGTGAGTTACCTGCCAAAGGGACTATAGATGAAAAAATCTACCGGCCAAGTATATATTTTTCAGATAGGCTTCCGAAATCTAGTCGCCAATTGGAAATTTTACCTGCGTTTGGCCGGTGGCAGGTGTTAATTTTCAGCCCTGCACACACCCATTCACGGCAGCTGCCATGCAAGGTGCTAGTCTGCTCATTGGGAGCAATTTGGGGTTCAGTGTCTTGCCCAAGGACACTTCGACATGTGGACAGGAGGAGGTGGGATTCGAACCACTGACCCTACGATCATTGGACAACCCGCTCTACCTTGTGAACTACAGCCGCCCCATGATCTACCTCCAGGTGTTAGACTGGGTTTTCCTCTACACCATTGTCTCTCACTATCAAGTTCACTATCCACACCATTGTCTCTCATTATCAAGTTCACTATCCACACCATTGTCTCTCACTATCAAGTTCACTATCCACACCATGGTCTCTCACTATCAAGTTCACTATCCACACCATGGTCTCTCACTATCAAGTTCACTATCCACACCATGGTCTCTCACTATCAAGTTCACTATCCACACCATGGTCTCTCACTATCAAGTTCACTATACACACCATTGTCTCTCACTATCAAGTTCACTATCCACACTATGACATTTCACTATCAAGTTCACTATCCACACCATGGTCTCTCACTATCAAGCTCACTATCCACACCATGGTCTCTCACTATCAAATTCACCACACCATGGTATCTCACTATCAAGTTCACTATACACACCATGGTCTCAAACTATCAAGTTCACTATCCACACCATGGTCTCTCACTATCAAGTTCACTATCCACACCATGGTCTCTCACTATCAAGTTCACTATCCACACCATGGTCTCTCACTATCAAGTTCACTATCCACACCATGGTCTCTCACTATCAAGTTCACTATACACACCATGGTCTCTCACTATCAAGTTCACCATCCCATTTCCATAGAGGCTAGGGCCGTGTCCGAATTGCATACTACCTGCTACATGCTATATAGTAGGCACTATATAGTATGCATACTGCATACTATATAGTACCTACTGTTCCACAAAACGCGTGTAGTATGCGAGAAAATACAGCATGCTACTCGAGTCATCCAGCGGAAGTGACGGGATACGATACTGTTTACTCCCGCGAAGCTGTGGTACAATTGTGTTTTCTGTGATCATTTTGTGTATTATCCACAAAAATGTAGCCTTTTCCTGTCATGGGATGTGCGGCTGCTGCTGCCCTCAGGAGAAGACGTGTTAACGCTGCAAGGAGAAGAGCCGTCATGAGATCTTCTCGACATGCTTGTAGTTGAGGTAAATATTGAACGTTAGCTTGCTAGCTACGCTAGTTAGCTAGGTTAGTTGATAGCCCCGCATGTGCTGGCTTGGGGCTAGCTATACTGTTACATTTGTACCAGGGATGTTATATTAAATAGATTCTGAGAGGCAGGTAAGCAAAACAATAAAACTCAACTCATTTTAAAGAGGTGGGTAAACTGAGTTTACCTGGGTTTACTCATCACTACACGCCTGCTTTGTAATGTTACATTTTAGCTCTACAGATAATGACATCTATCTATTATCACATTGTAAAGACAAGTATATGCCATACGCACAAATGAGTTAAAGTTTGCCCTAATAATATTCCCCCTGTAGGCTCACATGGAAGACAGAGGTCCTCACCAAGTCAACCTCCACGTCCCTGCTGAGGACCTATTTGGACCTATTTTGACGGCTGGACACAAGGAGGGACTTCAGATTGTCAAAATCGACACAGAGGAACCTTGGTGATGGTCAGGAGGATGGGGCAAGACCATGGAGGTGCTAATAATAGCAATAACAATAATAATAATTCATTGCATTTAGAGCTTTTCTCAGTACTCACCCTTTACAATGGTCTTGTCATCTTGCCAGCATTACCTTAGTCATTTATTTAGCAGACACTTTTGTGTGTCTGCTAAGCGACTTACAGTAGGCCTAATTGCATTTAACCATTTGAAGGTTGAAGACCTTGATGGTGGCCATGGTCCTGCTGCTGCAGATCATCCCAACCCTGGAGATGGCCTCAGAAAGTGTCTCGCAGCGGCAGCATCAGCACCAGCACAAGCTGCCTGGATCCCAGCTCTTGGTGAGCACGACTACCCACATCCTGCCATAAGTAGTCAGTCTATCAGTTCATGAGTGTGCTTTACCTTGTTCCTTATAGACAGCCTTGAGGCTTTAAACACTGATCAGTTGGTTATAGGCAGCCTTGAGGCATTTGTTTAAATGTATGTGTAACACTGTACATAGTAATCAGTTTAAGTATTTTGGGGGGAGACAACAGATCAGCGTTCTCCTGTCAGTACCTTTTGCAAGGAAAGCTAATGATCTGACCAAATATAAACAAGTCAAAAGTATATTTGAAGACCATTGTGTAATAAAAATATCCAAGAAATGTTTATGGTTGTGTTTCTTCCATTATACATGTAAAGGTTACTTCTTGATGTATTAACATTTCAACAAAGTGTAATATCTACACATCAGACACATTGTCTTGATATGTCTACAGGTCATGTACAGTAACTTGGAAGGTCTTACAACACGCAGAGCGCTTTGGACATGTAACTCCCTTATCAAGTAGTCGTTAGTCAGACACATTAAACTGAAGCTTTCATAACCGTCTCTGAATAATTCCAATGAAGCATTGTGAACCAACATGTGTGTTCCGTCTTTTATGCCTAATTGCAAACTACAATGTCCATTAGGAATGTTCTTTTACTCTAATGACTGGTTTTAGGTATAGTGACATTTGTTCTTTGACTGGGAAGACATTACAAGGAATGACACACAAACACCAATTTAATTCAAGAAAATACATTTAATAAAAAATAACAAAAACAATAATGGAACAAGATTTTTTTTGACTGAGGCTTCTAGAAGCAACATCAGCCGGTCCTCCCTCTCCTTAAACAACCCCCTTTCCTCCCTCCACTCAGCCTTCATCTCTGCCTTCTCTCTCCCCCATTCAACATCAGCCGGTCATCCCTCTGGAGGACGGCCAACTCTTCCCTGTTTACGGGGAAGAGAAACCACGCTGAAAGGCTTGGAGTAAGTTAACTAACGTATGCATTGTTGTTCAGAAGCAATCCAGCGGTCTGTTTACTTTGGATATTGATTTATGTAGGACCTACATCTTAGAAGCTGGGCTGCAGGGGACGACGGAGACAGCCTGGATAAAGCACGCAGAGAACCTTGTAGCCATGTACAAGGTGATTTTGATCTACAGGCTACATGATAGCAAAGATATTGATAGGGACTCACAGTTTGTATGACACTAGAAAACTTATCTAACCTCATAGGAACTGGGGTCAGCACAGAGGGAGGGGAGGCCACAGCCGCTTCCTGGAAGTGGTACGGGGTCTTGGAAGAGGCGATGGGGGCCACCCATGCAGCCGTCCTCCAGAGGATCATCGTCCCTGGTGTGGTCGTTGGTCCCTGTAATACATCCAGAAGTATTATGGGACAATGAATATTAATATATGATATATTAACAGTTGAACTCGTTTAAATCATGGAATGAACAGACAATTGTTTAAACAACTTAAAGTAACGTTAGGATCGGTGGCTTAGGTTAGCCATTTAACAACTCATCACAATTTCGACATTTCTTGCACATTTCTTAAGCGATCATGGTCATATTACATGGAAATGTTAGTCTGTTTCTCTCGATTCTAGCTATAGAAACATCTAAGATTTGACATGAATACGTTTTGAGCAAGAGCCGTCTGAACACCTGTAACGTTAGCAGCCTATTAACGTTGGCTGGGCTAGCTAGCTAACGTAACGTCCACCACAGAGATCAATGCAAGCAGCTAGCTATCATGACGTTCTTTTTCGAAATGTCATTTCTACCCCACCTATATACACAAAACTGCATTTGTAGCTCTGTGTCGTTATAACTAAGATATCTGTCCGGAAAAATAATTTTTCCATCGACAAATTAAGTCAATACTTACATTTGAAAACTCCCGCTGCGGTCCCGGAGATCTCTTCGTTCGCCATCTTTTTTTATTTTTCTCACAGCCCAGTGACGTTTCACCTCTCGACTTCCGGAACAGTATGCTCTGGACTATGCTACATTTACGCCCATTTTTTCGCCGATTTCGCCTACTATATAGTACCTACTATATAGTAGGCGAAATACAGTATGCACAGTTTTGATGCAGCATGCTGCATCTCGCCTACTATATAGCAAGTAGTATGCAATTCGGACACGGCCTAGGTGTTTTTCATTTGTGAAATAGGCCTAGAGATTTTAAAATGGGGTCAAGGAGTTCTTTGCATGATGAGCTGCTGGCCATGGAGCTGGAATACAACCTGAAGATGTTCGAGAAGCAGATGGAGAACAAGGTGGCCGACTGCAGCCTGGCCAAGTTAAACGGTTTGTCTGTATATATAGACATACTGTAGGCTGTTTTTTATTGATCATAATGTCCATTTGTCTATCTTTATAATGGATGATTTTTTGTCTTTGTAAACAAAGTAACAAAGTGTAACAAAAACAAATGTGATGTGCTGTATATTGTGAAAATTGTTTGCAAATATTTTTTTTTACACATATGTTATGCACTCAATGTATTGTCAGATTTTCTGTTTATTTTCTTCTTTTATTATTAAATAATAACATTAATACCTGTGGCTACCAGTAGGGGTCGTATGTGTTGTTTGTCTTGTGGACTGTTCTCATTCGTGTGCAGCCGTTGTGAAAGACAACTGAAAGCCTTGTTTTTGTGCGTGGCTGTAAGCCAGCGCACCAATGATAGCAAATGTCCAGTTGTCACTCCCTCCCTCCCTAGCTTCCTCCCTGGGTTCCTCCGTCGTGTTGTTGACCCGCAGTTCTATGTTGCTACCACAAGAGGCAGTGGTCCCAGAACCTGCAGTTCTATGTTGCTACCACAAGAGGCAGATAGACTGCATTTACCACTTTCAGCCACGGGAGGGCAGCAACAGGCTTAGATAGACGTTCCTTGTTCAGTTTCAGCAATAGAGGCAGATAGACTGCATTTACCGTTTTCGGCCACGAGAGGGCAACAGGCTTAGATAGAGGTTACCTGGTGGTGCTATGTCAGTTATTGAATTTATGTGCAGTAATTGAACATCTGAAATACTCCTGTTTTTAAATTATACCTACAGTATAGGTGTCTCAGTAATTACCCATTATATATTAGGCTATACTTGCATGTATTTACCAGGTAAATGTTTAGTAATTGTGGACTATGAAAGGGTTACCAAAAAAATGTTCAGTCAGTAAATTTAGCAATAGAAATCCATAAGCCTAGGGCCAATGGGCCTAGGATATAGACAATAAACTACTGGTGGAATGGTGGTGGAGCATCCATCGGGGACTCGCTGTAGGTCCGCTAGCTTTGTGTTATCTGGGTTTATCCCTTACCTTTGCCAGAAACAGAAGTTGAACCAATTGCAGCAAAATAGCTAACGTTACCGGAATCATCAGTGTAACTGCTTTAGCCACTGACCGCTACCATTAATGTTATGTAAGCTGCTGATAGTTGTTGTGAGCTCATGAGCTATCCCACCTTCTGAATCACATTTATGGGATTTGATGCATGTTGGGCCACATATTTCTTGAAAACAATCTTTATTTGCAACTCATATACAATGAAAATGAACCACAATCAATTTGCAGCTAAGTCTGGTTATGTTAAAGCACAGAAAATAATAAGGAATAAGGCAATCAAAGTGATGACATTACTCATGAGATCTCAGACTTGGCGAGCAGGTCCACCTGGCAGTGCTGCAGGAAGGCGTCCAGGAAGGGGGCAGGGCCCACAGTGGTGCAGCCTCTGCCGCTTGGCCCCCGGGCCCCTTGGAGACAACGTCCATGTCCGGGCTGCAGACGCTGCAGACCACTACGGCGGGAACACCTCCGCGCACAGGAACTCACCCTTCGCCTCCTGTCTCCTTTCTGGGCCTCCCGGGCCCCCGGCCTCACCGCCTTCTCTGCCAGCTTGGCGGGCCCTCTGGGGACCTTCTCCACCCCTGATGACACCACCCCCGCCGCCTGGCACTGACTCTGGGCGTTGTGCAGCTTGATGTGGGCCAGGAGGGACAGGTGGTGCAGAAAGACCTTGCCGCAGACCTGGTGGCAGACTAAAATGCCTCTGGACGCAATTGGAGAAACCTACAAACAATCACGAGCAACGAAAGGTGGGTTAGTCGTCGTATCGTCGTATCAAGTAGGTACAGTCGTTGTATCAAACCCGACCCATGTTAGATAAACAGTTGTGATTGGCGTGCCTGACCTGGCAGGGGTACGTCTCGCCCTTTAGGCGCTTGTTGATCAGCGGCCGGGTGCCATCGCCCCGACGGATGTCCTTCTCCTGGCTGTGCTTCTTCTTGCGGTGCAGGTAGAGCTTGGCCGTGCTCGGGAACTCCATGTCGCAGGAGCCGTACGCCAGAACCTTCTGCTTGGTGTCGCCATTGTTCGTCAGAGGCGGCCTTCCTCCTCCTCTTCCTCCTCCTTGTCTGACTTCAGCGGGCCTAGTCCTCTTTTCCAGGAGCCACTCCTTGACGTGGTAGGTCCTCTGGTGGCTGTTGAGGCCCGCAGGAGAGTGGAAGTTCTTACCGTAGTACGAGCATGGGTACGGTGCAGCAGGCGGGGGTCGGGGCCGTCTGTGGTGGCGTCGGGGCTGTTGGAGGCATCCGAGGCGGGGGACCACACGGCCTCAAAGCCGGGAGTGGGCGAGTCGAGAGCAAGAGGGCTATTGTCATTGTCAGGGTTTTACAGATCACTGCAGCTGGACTGCTGGTGGCGGAGCAGCACCTGCTTCTGGCTGAATGTCCGTCGGCAGGGGGCACAGGCGACATCGGCGACTTGTCGCGGGGGCCCTCGGGGTTGGAAGTTGGCCACCGCTTCCGTCGCTCCCACGCTGCCGAGACACGGATCAGCACAGTTCGCAAGGGGGGCGTCGTCATCCTCATCATCGTCGTCACGGAGATCGTCGTGGAGATGGCAGTGCAGCTGCAGGGAGGAGAGCAGGGAGAAGGCATTGCAACCGGCCGCACACTGGTGGGGGGGCGAAGTGAAAAGTTTATTTTTGAATTTCAAGGGGCGTTATCAATGGTGGCAGACCAAAATGCCTCTGGATGCAATTGGATAGACCTACAAACAATCACGAGCATCGAAAAGTGGGTTAGTCGTCATATCATTGTATCAAGTAGGTACAGTTGTTGTATCAAACCCGACTCACATTAGAGTTGTGATTGGCCTGCCAATGAGTTTTCTCCAGAGGGTGGCTGGGGTCTCCCTGAGAGATCGGGTGAGAAGTTCAGTCATCCGGGAGAGACTCGGAGTAGAGCCGCTGCTCCTTTGCATCGAAAGAAGCCAGTTGAGGTGGTTCGGGCATCTAGTGAGGATGCCTCCTGGGCGCCTCCCTAGGGAGGTGTTCCAGGCGTGTCTGGCTAGGGTGAGGCCGCGGGGTAGACCCAGGATTCCCTAGACAGAGCTGGTTGATGCTGCTAGGGAAAGGGATGTCTGGGGCCCCCTGCTGGAAGTGCTGCCTCCGCGACCTGACCCCGGATAAGCGGATGACAATGGATGGTGTTGGTGGAGTTCAGCAGGTTGGAGAACAGGCCGTGGTCACAGTGGTGTGGAGAGTTCAGCAGGTTGGAGAACAGGCCATCATTGCGGCGTTGTGGAGAGATCAGCAGGTTGGAGTACAGGCCCTGGTCACGGTGGTGTGGAGAGTTTAGCAGGTTGGAGAATTTTCTGTTGTCAGGGTGGTGTAGAGAGTTCAGCAGGCTGAAGTACAGGCCGTCATTGTGGTGCCGTGGAGAGTTCAACATGTTGGAGAACAGGCTGTGGTCGGGGTGGGTGAGATCTCTGCAACCTGAATGAAAAATTTATTTTTTAGCTTGAAATGTGTATTTTATAGGAAAAGCATGACATTTCTAGTTAGTATATCCTATACCATCACTTACCAGATGTGGAGTTCAGCAGGTTGGAGAACAGGCCGTGGTCAACGTGGTGTGGAGAGTTCAGCATGTTGGAGAACAGGCTGTGGTCAGGGTGGGTGAGATCTCTGCAACCTGAATTAAAAATTTATTTTTTAGCTTCAAATTGGGTACCGGTGCAACAAATGTGTATTTTATAAGTAAAGCATGAAATTTCTAGTTAGTATATCCTATACCATCATTTACCAGATGTGGAGTTCCGCAGGTAGGAGAACAGGCCATGGTCACAGTGGTGTGGAGAGTTCAGCCGGTTGGAGAACTTGCCGTGTTTAGGGTGGTGTGGAGAGTTCAGCTCGTTGGAGAACAGGCTGTCATTGGGGAGGTGTGGAGAGTTCAGCATGATGGAGAACAGGCCATGGTTGGGATGCTGTGGAGAGTTCAGCTGGTTGGAGAACAGGCCGCCATTGCGGCATTGTGGAGAGATGAGAGGTTGGAGAACAGGCCGTGGTCGTGGTGGTGTAGATTGTTTAGCAGTTTGGAGAACAGGCCATCATTGGGATGGTGTGGGGAGCTCAGCAAGTTGGAGAACAGGCTGTAGTTTGGGTAGTGTGGAGAGTTCAGCAGGTTGGAGAACAGGCCTTGGTTGGGGTGGTGTGTAGAGTTCAGCAGGTTGGAGAAAAGGTCATCATTGGGGTGGTGTGGAGAGTTCAGCAGGTTGGAGAACTTGCCCTATTCAGGGTGGTGTGGAGAGTTCAGCAGGTTGGAGCACAGGCCGTAGTTGAGGTGGTGTGGAGAGTTCAACAGGTTGGAGAACAGGCAGTGGTTGGGGTGATGTGGAGAGTTCAGCAGGTTTGAGAACAGGTCGTATTGGGTTGGTGTGGAGAGTTCAGCAGGTTGAAGAGCTGGCCGTCATTGGGGCAGTGTGGAGAGAACAGCTGGTGACAGAACAGGCTGTGTGGAGAGAGCAGTAGGCTGGAGAGCAGGCCATGGTTGGGGTGGCATGGAGAGATCACCAGGTTGAAGAGCTGGCCGTCATTGGGGTGTTGTAGAGAGTTCAGCATCTTGGAGAACAGGCTGTCATTGGGGTGGTGTGGAGAGTTCACCAGGTTGGAGAACAGACTGTCATTGGGGTGGTGTGGAGAGTTTAGCAGGATGAAGAACTTGCTGTGGTCGGGGTCGTGTGGAGAGTTCCCCAGGTTGAGAACAGGCCATGGTTGAGGTGCTGTGGAGAGTTCAGTAGGTTGGAGAACAGGCCGTAGCCAGGATGATTTGGAGAGATCAGCAGGTTGGAGAACAGGTCATCATTGGGGTGGTGTGAAGAGTTCAGCAGATTGGCGAACAGGCTATGTTCAGGGTGGTGTGGAGAGTTCAGCAGCTTGGAGAACTTGCGGTGTTCAGGGTGGTGTGGAGAGTTCAGCAGGTTGGAGAACAGGCTGTCATTGGGGTGGTGTGGAGAATTCAGCAGGTTGGAAAACAGGCTGTGGTCAAGATGGTGTGGAGAGTTCAGCAGGTTGGAGAACTTGCCGTGGTTGGGATGCTGTGGAGAGTTCATCAGGTTGGAGGACAGGCTGTGGTCAGGTTGGTGTGGTGAATTCAGCAGGTTGGAGAACAGGCCATGGTCACGATGGTGTGCAGAGTTCAACAGGTTGGAGAACTTGCTGTGTTTAGGGTGGTGTGGAGAGTTCAGCAGGTTGGAGCACAGGCAATTATTGGGGTGATATGAAGATTTCAGCAGGTTGGAGAACAGGCCATCATTGGGGTGGTGTGGAGAGCTCAGCAAGTTGGAGAACAGGCCGTAGTTGGGGTGGTGTGGAGATTTCAGCAGGTTGGAGAACAGGCAGTGGTTGGGGTGATGTGTAGAGTTCAGCAGGTTGGAGAACAGGTCGTATTGGATTGGTGTGGATAGTTCAGCAGGTTGGAGAATAGGCTGTGGTCGGGATCTCTGCTGATGCTGAGACCATTGTGCAGGCAGTGTTTTTGAAAAATGTATTTTTTTGACTTGAAATTGGGTACCGGTGAAACAATTGTGCATGTTATAAGAAATTGCATGACATTTCTAGTTTGAATGGCCTATACCATAATTTTATCAGATGTGGAGGGAAGCCACCTGACCCCTGAGGACCGTGAGAGGTAAAATCCAAGATGGCCGCTAGTGCCTTGGGTCTAATTTCCAAACACGCTCAATTTTGGAACCAGTGTAGAAAAACATATAAGGTGTCATATCCAACAAAATTGGGGATGTACAGTATACATTCTTTTGAGCCTGCCAGAACCCAAGGATCAAGGTCAAGGTCAAATTAACGTAGCAAGTGTTTTAATGTTCTGCTCGAGTACTACCTGGGCTGGAGTAATGTTCTCTAGTTCCAGACTTCTGTGTGGATAGCTGTTTCAAGACATCATTCATGCCGTACTACTCACTTGTTGGTTTGTACATCAGCACCACAAATCTCTCCAGCAGTAACTGATTGTTCATGGACCTCGCTTGGTATGCATAGCTCATTGAAAGCATCATTCACCTCTGAGAAAGACTTCCATGTCCCCCCCCCCCCACACACACACACACACAACACACTAGAGATGGACAAATGAATGAGCAACAAATCTCTTAGTTAATTTGAGAACAATGTTTATTAAATAGATTGAGTGTGATGATGTTCCATCAGCATGACCAGGTAGATGATCCTAGTAGGGATATCGTGAAAAGATAAGAGACATTAGATTAGGATGATTAAATATAGGCTCACAAAGACAGTACATAGTTATACTTTAGACGTATCATCAGGCCTATTTATTAAATACATAAAGACAATGTTATCGAAATATGTAAATTATCCAGCTATCGAAATATGTCCAGTATGTCCACATCTCGAAAAATACAATTCAACAATTTACATGGCTAGAGAGCAAATTGTTTGTTAGCCTGAAACTATTAGGGCAATTTGGACATCTAAAATGTTATACTATTATGCAGTCCTACTCATATTAGCTAGCATGTAAAATGTTTCAGCTAAAATTAATTATGCATTAATTACTTTCTAGCCAGCTTGTCACATTAAAATTACAGGCTCTGTTCAGTTTAATTCAATCATAGCACAACTTTATTGTTGCAAGAAAACTGTTAGCTAGCTTACAAAATCAAAAGACATCTGTAATGTTGCAAGAAAACTGGTAACTAGCTAGCTAACAAGCAACGTCTTACAATCCTACTCAGGTTAGCTAGAATGCAAAAAAAAACAAGCATGTTCTTATGAATAAAGTTTCAGATTCAACAATCACATACCTTCATCCTGTGTTATTTTATCCATCTGCAACATTATTCCCATGAGCGCCAGTCCAGCAGGTTTTTTTTAAGAGCTAGGGCTGGCCCGGAACATTCAAAATTCGCAATTTTCAGAATGTGTTTCTCAGTTCAGAATTACGTGGATTCTTTTAGGATAGGTTAGCCTATTAAGCCTAGATAACCTCAGCATATGATAAAATAAAAAAGCACACGCAACATGCGTTGATGCACGATGACGACTGCAAAGAAATCCGTGGAAATATTGGAGCGCATATTCAAGGCTGGATATAACCAGACAAGGAATTCCCTTCTCCTTGACAGTGGAAAAACTGGTCCTCTTGGCACACAACCTGAGAGAGTAGAGGCTAGGTAAGGCTTATTTCACAAGACAACCCGTGTCCATGTTCATTATTAGGCTATTTATTTGGTCGGTGGTTGTAATATCCTCATTTCATTCTTAGGTTATTCAGATGTAGCCTACCTACATTAATGGCCTTTGGATTCATTTATTTTACAATGTTTATGGTACTATATGCCTGTTTTCGATTTGATAATAAATGTTTATTTGCCAGAGAGCTTGTCCAACAGTGTCTGATTGTATCATGCTCAGCTTGACTATAATGTCGCCCTCCATTGGATCTATAGTGAACTGCATTTTTTTTTTCTCTTTGACAACAAGAGGACCATCTGGAAGCGCTCAAAGAAAAGTTCATACTGAGCTGCAGTAGAACATTCAGTTTTATGAGGCCAATATTCTTCATGAGGGCTCTGGGAATTAGTAGAGCTACTGTGCCAATACCAAGATTTGTTTATTAGTAGGGATGTAACGGTATGAACATTTCATATCACGGTTATAGTGACCAAAATTACCACGGTTATCAGTATTATCACGGTATTGTTAAAATATGCAGAAAATGCTCGAAAGGTACTGATACACAGACATCATTATCATTATTATTCTTTTTCAATCATTTACTCAATCACTCATGCACACACACACACATACACGTTTTCTCCATTGATCTTCTTTATACAAAAATGAAAGTGAAACTAAATGTGCACGACTAGCCTACAGCTGCAGAATGTGTAGTGTTTTACAAAAATAGGTTACACTGAAAGCTTCAGTTTACATTATTGACATAAGCTACTAGCAAGTTAGAGAAACCATGATATTTTCCATCCTTTCTAAAGTCCCCACATGCAAGTTAACTTCAGACGTAGCCGTCTAGGTTGAAACATCTCCACTGCTCTGCCTTCCCCCATACTTGTGAACAAATCACAACAACACAACAACAAATCCACGTTGACTGTGGACAGTATTTACCGTGGTTTATAAGTCAAACACGGTTTTAATGCTAATTTAATTTTGAGATGGTAATACTAACCGGTAACCGTTTGTTCCCTATTGGAGGAGAATGTGTACCAGGACTGCACCATATCCAGCTCTTGCTCATTGCTTCAGTTATTCATGCACCATGGAAAGTACAGTACATGTAGCACTGAAGGACAATTAAAACTGAACTGAAAAGAATGGAGGATCTTGGAGTCATTGTGAAACAGAGCGCACCGGGTTAACAGTATGGTAACAGAAGTGAAGCCCAAGAAACTCAGAATCTGCATCGATCCACAAGGTCTTAACAAAGCCATAAAGAGGAAACGCATTGGCATTGGGAGTCAGAGCAACAGAAGAGCTTAGAAATTATGAAGCTTCTTGTGAGAAGTGTCCCAGTGTTAAAGTACTGCGATGTTAACAAATAAGTAACACTGGCAGTGGACGCAATGCCTGGGAGCAGTGATACTGCAAGATGAACAGCCAGTTGCGTACGGCTCGAGGTCTCTCACTGTGAGAAAAGGTACGCTCATATAGAACAAGAGTTGTTGGCGATTGTTTATGGATGTAATAAATTCCAGCAATACATCTACTGTAAGACAGTACAAGTGAAGACGGATCACAAGTCCCTTGAAACACTGTTTAAGAAATCTCTCCAAAAAGCTCCTCCAAGAGGACAATGATGAGACTACAGTCCTACAATCTGCATGTCAGTTACAAGCCTGGTAAAGGGCTGTACACCACAGACATGCTGAGCCGAGCCTAGACGAGCCGATTTACTAGTACATCTACTATCAGCTCATCTACTAATCTCAAAAGAGAAGCTGAACACGCAACAGCCGATAAGTGCAGATGGCCATGTGAAGTGATCCAGACAGGGTGGCCAGTAGAAATATGACAAGTTTCAGCAGACACATTTACATTACACTACATTACAGTCTTTAAGCAGACGCTTTTATCCATAGCGACTAACAATAATTGCATTTAACGTAGGAAGAGCCAATGTACTACTACTTGCCAGAACTCACAAGTGCATCTTCCCTCTAAAACAAGTGACTACGAGCATAATCTAGTGCTGAAGGCAAAGTGCAAGAATAGCAATCTAAAGTACAGTGCAATATAATATAATACAATAAAATACAATAAGTGCTTAGGCGGGGGGATTGTTGTAGTACACCTGACGGAAACCTCTCCAAGAGAAATCTGTGACACCTGCTGAAGACCAGATAAATTACTTTTTTACAAGCACACCCTCTAGACCTGGAGAACTGTCCTTCAGTCAACAGTGCACCTGCAGAGAGTAACAGTCCAGTGCAATCACCTGCACTGTCATCCTGTGCTCAGCGGGAATTATGTCACATGTGCGAGTCATGCCGGAGGCGTTTTGATGAATCCCAGCTGTGGACAAATGTCACTTCATGGACAGCGACGGATGTGGTGAAATTCCAAGACGCAGTGTTATGACAAGGTAGTATATCCCAATTGCATGTGTATTGCATGCAAAGTACGTACTTTCAATGGGCAGCTGTAGTACGTACTGGTAGTAAAAGGTAGAGATATGCGATTCGGAATGCAACCAACATTTACTTTATATATGCTTTGATAGAAAAAACAAACATTTCATGCAGGTAGAGGGTGCTCTCCACCAATAGAGTGCTAAGCGGAAGCAGGAAGTGAAAACCACCATGGGACCTTAAAGGACAATGCTCGTTTTTGACAACCTGGACCTTATTTACGACATATTATAAGACGTTTGACTCACCGAGATCACTTTGGTGTAGTTCGGAGGCATGTAGAAGAAATTTAAAATCCAGCGCGAGCCAGTATATCCATGTAATGGCGGTGGTCGGGGCACTTAGAATGCAGTTTCTAAAAATCGATTTTCTGCCGCGAAACAGTTGTTTTTATCAATCTGTCTTGATGAATCGCTAGTTGTGCTTACATAGAGCATAGTCCTGTTGTGTTGTTTTTCACATGCCTCTGTAATATGATCTTTAGAAACGTCTTTAGACACGAAATAGCTTCCTCACTTGCTCCAGCACGCATGCGCACAGCGTGCTGGAGCAACGATTGCGCGCTGTGCGAATTCGTGCTGGAGCAAGTGAGGAACAGGGCTTAAAAACGAAATTATTTTTCAATCGGTTCGCTCCGAGCAGAACCAGCATATTTAACGTTTCCGTTCTCGTGTTCCGCCACCAACATAGCGTTCCTGAACCGGTTAAGAACGAAAAATAACATTCCGTTCACCGTTCCGGGGGTAGCCTATTAAGACTCTATAGGCCTACAGTATTTCTTGTAAGGTAGGCTATAACCTAATCAACAAGTCTAGGGTTGTGGTGTGTGGTGGCCTTATTGCCAACAATATTAGCCTTGGTGATGTGTGCTGTAGTGTAGCCTTGTTGATTATTTTACAAGAAATACGCAACATTAGTCCTATTCCCGTATGCCCTTAATCCACACCGTAAACTATGCACAGGTCTATCTTAAATCATCATCATAGCTCATCATCCTTTTAAAAATATTTTCTTGTAGGCTACTGTTGCTGCAAGCTATTTTATTCTGCGCCTGTAGGCCTATTGTTTGTTTATTATTTCGTTTTATGTTTTATGTTATTTATAAATAATTAGTCACCTCATTCATTCATCTGCGCAATCCCTATTGTTTATGCTGCGTTCCTTTTGTATGGGAGCTCCGGATTTGGCGCCTATACACCTAATACGTAGCCTATCGTCTGGCATCCGCGGTCTTTAATATTAAAATAATTTAACTTATGCTATTCAATGATCAGGGTTGCACGGCACATTGTCACTAAAGTGTGCTCATATTAATTAATGTAGCCTAATCATTTGGTTTGTGAAAGTCAAGACGTGACGGAAACCTGTGCAACAATAGGCTATGACTAGATTCCAAGAGGCGCGCTCGCTTTCACAGCCTAATTGCCGAGTAGAACTCTGAAGGAGGTAGACCATTAAATTTGCAAAACATAGGTTTATGCATCCTGGTTTATGCATCCTAGTATAGATACTAGTATACATCCAAGCAACTGTCACAAAGTACTCCATGTTTTAAATAGCCAAACCATACTTGGAGCGAGATGCGCTACGAGTGAAAATTGGCTTCCGCTGAATGTTGGTTATAAAGATAGAGGAACTTTATTGCAGACACGCAGGTCCATATAAAACATTATATTTGCACAGTAGGCAGGTCCATATAAAACATTATATTTGCACAGTAGGCTATTATTTCTTTCACTTTATTATTTGCATCATTCTTTGTGGACCAATGTTGGAATAAATTTGCCTTTGAACGTTATTGCCCACTCTGACATCCGCGGTCTTTATGTGAAATCTAGTTTTAGCCTACTGAAACATTACAGGCTAGCCTACTCTTCTTCAATTAAACCAAATAAATCACATTGATATCTTTGCTAAGTAATAAGCTGTAAGGACAGGCTGAACTACTGTTTTGCACTGGCAAACAAAGGAGAGTGTGTGACAGCCCTGCGCAACGCGTGCAAATTGGCTGCCGCTGAGTGGTTGGGAAACATCAAGAATAGCCATGCATCTTAGCTTGCAGAGTTTGAGAAACATCCTCAATTTTTCTAAATAGCACTTGTTGTAGAAACTTGGGAATCCTGTTTTTAGACTAGTCATGTAATCGTTACAAAACCACCGTCTAGTCGTCAGTGAAAATAGTCGCTGCGCACATCCCTAGTCTGAACTAGGCTATGGTGTGTTGTTGTAATATCTAAATCTCATTTCGCTAAGCAAGCATTTAAGATCCTGACTGTGAAATAGCCTAACAGATTTAGTGGCCTAGGCTACATTACAAAAACGGGACAAGATGTAGGCTACAAATTTAATAAATTTAATTTAGCCTATTCGGCCATAAAAGGCTCAGCTTTCTTCTTTTTTTAAATATTTTTTAAGTTATATAGGCCTACTACAAAGAACGAAAAAATAACGTTATTAACCGGTTTTAAAGATTTCAAATTAACGTTTCTGTTCTGGAACAATTAAAGACCATTTCGTTTTCGTTCGTGTTTCTGTTCCTCGTAAAATACCGTTCGTTTTCGGTTTTCGTTTCCGTTCCTTTAACCGGTTCGGAGCCTTGGTGAGGAAGCTATTTCGTTTCGAAAGACGTTTCTAAAGATCATGGCATGTGAAAACCACAACAGGCCTATGCTCTATGTAAGCACAACTAGCGATTCATCAAGACAGATTGATGAAAACAACCGTTTCGCGGCAGAAAATAGATTTTTAGAAACTGCATTCTAAGTGCCCCGACCACCGCCATTACATGGATATACTGGCTCGCGCTGGATTTTTAATTTCTTCTACATGCCTCCGAACTACGCCAAAGTGATCTCGGTGAGTCAAACGTCTTATAATATGTCGTAAATAAGGTCCAGGTTGTCAAAAACGAGCATTGTCCTTTAAATTGGAAAAAATATGGATGGTAGTGAACGGTGGATGACAAATAATTTTTTGATCCCGTTTTAATTGTGCCATGACCACAACATGTGTTTGTCAATCTAAAACATAAATTTTACTGATCTCTGTTAACTCGCAAGTTAGCTAATATTAGCTAGCTGACATTAACCAAAACCTTGTGTGGGATATTTTGATTCTGAGATATGCCTGCTAATTAGGTGTTTGGTTGTGGCTGCATTCTTTTTAGATAATCACCGTCTGGCCAATCTTCCTGTTTCCACTTAGGCACTCTATAGGGATGAGTCCATCAATATATAATCTGTAGGTTACCAGCTACAACATGAACTAGTGTTTATGCCAGCAGTCGGCCCTGAAACCATGAAGGAATGGGAGAGTAATACACTGTGTTGGGTTCATTGTGGCAACCATTTATACCACCACAATGGATTTGAAATTAAACAAGATGTGCTTTAAGGGGAGACACTACAGTCAAAATTTTCTACATACATTTTAATTTCAGTATACGTCTGTTTAATTTGATTTATCCATACTATATGATTGGAAAGTGTGCCATAGGCTGTTAGACTAGTTATTCGTCTTAACTGAGGCTGATGCTGCAGTCTTGGATCAACACTGACTGCCTGTAACGTTAACTAGAAATAGCTGGCTAGCCTACAACTAAACAGGGCATCGTTGCTTAATCTCATGAGTGAAAACATCTTCGTAAATTGCATTCTCTAACGTTAGACTAACTGTTACCCCATCTACCGGTATGTTCTGACAGAGAGGCTGCTGTCTCACTGACGTTATATAGGTTAGCTGGCTAGCAATAGAAATATATGGCTTTTCTACAACTGAACGAGAGCAATATAATGAATGAAAGCAGCATACAATGTAAAGTGAGCTAGCGCACAACAGTCGTAAACCATGTTTTGATTAGCATTTATTTATGATGCCCATGCTTGCAGCAAACAATCTTGGCTGCAGTGACGTGGTAGCTACAGTAGCACGAGCGAACGTTATGACAGCATGTTGACGCTGACTTGCTGTGTGCCTCGTGTTGACTTATATTAGATAAAGGTGACCATTAATCGATCTTGTGAGTTTTTCTGGTCATTTGGGGGGGATGATTGTGTTCACAAAAGATCTAACATAACCAGTTCCTCTGTTTACAAGCGAGATCACGAGAGCCGAGTACAGCGAGAGCCGAGTCTCAGTCTGACTTTGAAAGTCGCCCCAGCGAGGCAGTCTGCTGCTGCACGCGCTCTGTCTGGAGCTTCCACTAAATGAAACCACGCATGCGCAGGCTGCGCAGCTTACAACCAATCACAGACATGCTTGTGTTTTAGTAAATTTGGGTTTAGGTTTTCCAGACTTTTTCAGAGAACAGTTTCGCACTAAATCCCTCACACGATTCTCTCTGCCTCAGTCAGTCGCAGTACGAGTTTGTCTGAGGTAACACCAGTCAGCTGTTATTTCTCGTGTCCAGTCCACTGTCTGAGGCGAGTTATCAGGCTCATTAGTTAGTAGGGAATTGATTGATTTTTTTGGTAACAGAACTAGGACTACTGTTTTAATATTGTGGGGCATGAGTCAGACTCGGCGTATGTCCACTGCTTGAGTTAACATCGGCCAAGTTGAGCCAACACCTGCAGCTCCTTAGCTTGTAAGGTGTCACTAAGCAAATTCTTTCTCTCCTCTCTAGATGAAACGGTCTGCACCTTGTGTTACGGGACGTAGGCTAACTTGCCAGCTCATCAGCGTGTAAGGAATGGCACTGCAGTATTTTCTTTTATCTTCCCTCTCTATATTTTCACTTTTTTGATAGTTAAGCTGTCTCTTGGTCATAGTCATACACATATAACGACACTGTTGGAACGTGTCTGCTGCTTGTCTGAGGTAACGCCAGTCGGCTGCTATTCATCGTGTCCAGTCCAGCTGAGGCGAGCTATCAGGGTCATTAGTTAGTAGGGAATTAAAATATCCTGTTTTGATTTTTTTGGGTAACAAAACTACTAGGACTACTATGTTTTAATATATTGTGGGGCATTAGTCAGACTCGGTGTATATCCACTGCGTTTTATTGAGAGAAATGACAGAGGGTGGACTTAAGCAATGTAGGCCTAATTGAGACATTTGCGAGGATGAAGAAAAGAAGAACACAGTTCAGATAGTCTACACATTCCAAGAATAGCCTACTTTTAAATATTTTTTGTCATTTTCATGTGTTAAACACATTTTTTGAGTAGCCTACATTGGACTATTAGGCTTTTACCATGACCTGTTGCCTCTGAGCGAATTGAGTGAAAATACCGTATAGCCTATTGAGCCTAGTGATTTGTCTTACAGTACATTAGTATGGCTATACTATTTGTTGTGGAGTTCTAGCACATACTAGGCCTACTGGTGACTACGTAACTGCAGTTGATGCCTGGAAGTGCTGTGTCATGTTTAGTCTGGTCTCTTATAATAAAGAACACGTCTTTTGTTATCCCCGGTCCTCGTTCTTATGTAGAAATAAGTTTATATAGCTCCAGTATATCACAGCTATATGTTTCAGCTGGTACAAATTAAGATAAATTCAATAGGCTATTTTAATGAATATATTATTAGAAACATATTTTTGATTGACAGACAGGCTAGGGGCCCCTTGAGGTGAAAAAAACCCATGGGAATAAAAGTGAATCTATGCCCCTGACAATGACCCAAAGCATACTGCGAAAGCAAGACAAGAGTTTTTCAAGGCAAAGAAGTGCAATGTTCTGCAATGGCCAAGTCAAACACCTGACCTGAATCCAACTGAGCATGCATTTCACTTCCTGAGGACAAAACTGAAGGGAAACGGCCCAAAGAACAAGCAGGAAGTGAAGACAGTTGCAGTAGAGGCCTGGCAGAGCATCACCAGGGATGAAACCCTGCGTCTGGTGATGTCTGTGGTTCCAGACTTCAGGCTGGATTTGACTGTAAATGATTTGCAACCAAATATTAAACATGGCAATTTGATTCATAATTTTGTTAGTTTGTCCAACTACTTTTGTCCTTTAAAAGGGAGGTTGGGTACATATAAAATTTGTTGTAATTCCTACACCTGATTTGGATGTAAATACCAGAATTAAAGTTGAAATTCTGCATTTAAAGCACATATTTAATGTTTCATTTAAAATCCATTGTGGTAGTGTACAGAGCCAATATGATGAAAATTGTGTCAATGTCCAAATATTTATGGACCTAACTGTATACCAATGGTTCTTGCCACAATGAACCCAACACTGTCGCATTCAGTATTGGTTGGTGGAGGACAGTAGAAGACTGCCTGGGAAACGACGAAAGACTCCCCATTGGTCAATGATGCTTTCAATGAACCGCTATGCCAAGTGAGGTCAGTGAAGAATCAGTGTTACTGCTGCAGAGATGTGTGGTGCTGATATATCACCCCAACAAGTGAGCAGCAAGGACATAAAAGATGCCAGGAAAGAGCTCTCCGCACAAGTCTGGAACTAGAGAACATTCTTCCAACCCAGGTGGCACTCAAGCAGAACATAAAGAGTACATGCTACGTAATTTGACCGTGACCTTGATCCTTGGTTCTGGCATTCTTAAAAGTATCACTAAATGAGTGTGCATCTCCAATTTTGTTGGAAATTACACCTTAAATGTTTTTCTACAATGGTTCCAAAATTAAGCATGTTTGAAAATTTGAGGTTGACTCTCACTTACCCCCACATCTGAAAATAAACCTTATGGTAAGTATTATAGAACATTGCACAATTGTTCTGATGTCTGTCTGTCTGTCTGTCTGTCTGAGGGTGTTGGTCTCTGATATTTTTGAAAATATCGAAAAATCTGCAAGAGGACAAAGACACAGACGTCTGGGTCAGTGACTGTCATTACAAATACATTCACATATCCACAGTATATTGTCAGTCACTGATTTTGCTTGTGTGTTTTCAAATACTGTGAAGAAAACACAGGTGATGCTAAAGGTATACTATGTGGCTATACTCTCACCTTTGCAATGGTTGTTCTTTTTCCTCTACCAGCAGATCCTGCGTCTTATTTTACTGTTTCTCCCTTCTTTTCCTGTTTCTCCCTTTTCGTCATCTTTCTCTTTCTCCTCTTTCTGTTTATCTTTCTCCTCCTCTCCCCTGGCCTTCTTCATCTCCTCCTCTTCTTTCCACTTTTTCATGTCCTCGGTTTCCTCCCGGTACTTTACAGCCATCTTCTCTTTCTGCTTTTCCATTTCCCTTCTATCCTTCTCCTCTTTCTCTTTGCTGTCCACCATTTCCATGTACCTTATGAAGGTCAGGAAGTTCTCGTTTTTCTTCCGGTGCTTCTCTAGAGGCTTCATCTCTTTCAGTTCCTTTTCTTTCTGCTTTCTATCTTTCTCCTCTTTCTTTTTCTGTTTCTCCTCCTCTTGCCTGGCCTTCCTCTTCTCTTTCTTTTCCTGCTGTCTCATCTTAAATTCACTCCACATCTTTTTCAGGCGAGCAAAGATGCCCCCAGATGTCTGAGATGGCCGCTGGTCACTGGTCGCCAGCTCCCTAGAGGGACACTGAACAGCAATTTCAGACATCTTGGCTGTCTCCCCCCTCCACCCCTCATCTTCCTCCCTCAACTCCGTCCTCAACCTTTTCATCCTCTGGTCCAACTCCCTGATCATGACGGCCATCATGTTCTCCAGTTGCATCTGCTCCATTTTCTGGCTCTTTACCTCTCTCTCCTTCATCATCCTGGCCGTCTCAATCCTCCTCCCCTTTTCTTCCTCCCTCAACTCCACATTCAACCTGGACATCCGCTGGTCCAACTCCCTGATCAGGAGGTACTTCTCTCTCTCCTGGCTCCTTTCCCCTCTCTCCTCCAGGCATTTATTAACCATCTTGGTTATCTCGTTCCTCCTCCTCTCCCCTTCCTTACTCCTCCTCCCCTCATCTTCCTCCCTCAACTCGACCCTCAACGCGGTCATCCGGTCATCCATCGATCTCGTCAGGAGGACCTGAATGCGCTCCATCTCCTCCGACTTCCCGGGTCTCCTCTTCTCCTCCTCCTGCCTCCCCCTCCCCTCATCTTCCACCCACGCCTGCCTCCTCAATCTGGGCATCTGTGAGCCGACGAGGTCCCTCTCCCTCTCCTGGCTCTGCGTCTCTCTGTCCTTCAGGTATTCCTCTACCATCCTGGCTGTCTCGCTCCTCCTCATCTCCTTCTCCTGCCTCCTCCTCCGCTCGTCTTCCTCCCTCAACTCCCTCTTCATCTTGGCCATCCGGCGGCCCATGTCTCTGGCCACGTTCTGCAGCTGCTCCTCCACCCAGACAGTCTCGCAGGGCTTTGTCATTCCTAAAGGCTATGGGGGTCAGGGGGGCACAGGGACAACCAGTCAGTCACACCGGGGTCACATTCATGCAGTCAATACACTGTAGTACAGTGATCATAAGATATCACAGTGCATTGGCTACTCCTAGCATGGCACAGTACGATTATACATAGCTTCAGTGTTGCAAGATGTCACAGTGAACTGGCTACTGCTATTAATAGCAGAGCAATACAATACATCACAGTACAGTACTGCTCCTAATAGGTTATGTACCAATTTACATTACAGCAAGCATACTGTAGTCATACAGCACTTTACAACACAGAACAGTGGGCCCATACCTAGCTACTGTATACAGGTAGTTTAGGTGCAAAGCGTCTGAGCATCAAGAGACTAACAAGCTGCACGCAGAGTGAACCGTCATCATGTATTGCAAACATAAAGGCAGCAGCAAGAAAAGAGGAGAGAAAGGAACAGGATGAGAAGGTAGCAAAGTTGCTGGTCAAAGCTACCAGTCTGCTGATCAGTTTTGAGTGTCTGTAGCTATCTGGTACGCTACAGGGAAAATAGTAGGCTAGATAGTTGGCTAGATAGTAGGCTAGTGCTGATGATTTCTGTCACAGCATACACTGCATGCCCTCTCCAGTCCCCTAATAGGTCTTATTTCATTTCCACTTGACTACTAACCTGATTGAGCATGCTACATTTGAGCAGTAGGATGATAATATGGCTAAAAGGTAGGCTACAAGATGCACAGTGCACAGGCTACTCCTATCATGGTACAGTACTCCTACACATACAGTAACTTCAGTTTTACAAGATGCACAGTGCACAGGCTACTCCTATCATGGTACAGTACTCCTACACATACAGTAACTTCAGTTTTACAAGATGCCACAGTGCACTGGCTACTGCATGAATAGCAGGGCAATACAGTACCATGCTCCTTCAAAAGGTTAATATACCACTTTATATTACAGCAATACTACAGCCTATATTTGGATATACAGGATTTTACAACACAGCACAGTAGGCCTACTGTAACTAGATAACACTTTACAAAACAGCAAGCAAAACAATCTAAAATTATTATTATCACTATTGTTATTATTATTAAATCACTAATGAAGAGGAGGTTCACCCAGGAACTCATATTACCCAGACACATCACTGTTAGTCCTGTAATCAACCAGTATCGCTCTCAACCTGGACATAATTTCTAACCTGGTTAAACAAAGTTCTGAGAGAAATGTTCTGTATTCTGTCTTCAATTGGAGGTGTTTTTGTCAAAGACAGCAATACAGAATGATTTTAGAAAATTCCAACTCTAAATTCTATCCCTATTATGGACTAACTTGTTTTCTCTAAATTAGTGTGTCAAATCCAGAAGTCACTAGCTACTCTGATGAGGTGGAATCGGATCACTGACTATTTAAGTGTCTGCCTCAGTAACGTCTACTATGACGTCATAAAAGCAAGGGGAGTGACGAAACGCCCTCTAGTGGTTCTTATTAGTAATAAATAAAATAAAAAATGTTTTGGGCTGCATTGAGTTATTATTCACATAGTTTCTGAGACACATTGAGTCACTGTTTATTGATTTTGATTATATGTTGCAGTTTAAAGACAGAATAAAAGGCTTTACAATAGGTTTTGGAACGCTGGGTGTAAACTGACTACAGTTCATATGATGCACACACCCCGTGCTTCCTCGCTATGTCAATATATTAATCTGTCTCGTTCTGTCGGTAACGCTTTATAATACAGCCTGTGTCTTACCAGTGTAATACCTGTGTCTTACACTCTCTTACCAGTGTCTTACCCATACCGAGTACTTACATGTAAGTACGGGGTACCGGGTACTAACAGGTAGTTATGGGGTAGCCTACCGGGTACTTACATGCGCTAGGACTATGAACGAAAATAACATTACAAATGTTCAATAAACAATATTCCAACAACCCAAATATTCAATTGATAAGCTACATATTCAACCAATCATGCATTTGCACAGCAAATATGACAAAGCCAAATTAAATGTAGCCTAGGCTAATAAGCCGAGGAAAATGACTAGGCCTAATTGTAGGCCTATAGTCTACTCAAGTTTCAACAGTGCTTAAACCATGGGTAAGTGGGGTATTGTAGTGAAATTAATCTTCTTTTTTTTAAATCTGTTTAAATAGTTTATTATTGTTATATCAGAGATAAGGACTTTGAGAATAATAGCCTATCCTAGGCCTACACTACACTACTCTTGTGCTGATAACGGATCAAACATTTGATCATTTCTGTTTCAGTTCTTAAAATATACTTTCATAATTAGGCTATTTTATATTTCAAAATCGCCGGACATTGTATAGGCTAGTGAGAGGCTGAGCATGCGTAGCTGAAATAGCGAGCGTTAGCTAGATATACTACACTGAGCTAACAGCTACCGGTCCTCCACTGCACAAACAAACGCTACAGTTCACATAGGCTATTGCAGCAGGTAAACTACGAAAAGAAAACAAAATCCAATAACTGTCTCAATAAACCAGTGAACTAAGGACAAACGCCCTCGGTGCTGCTCACGTTCGTTGCTGCCTAGTGCCTACTATCAGCGCGCTCCAAGCTTTCTCTCCCTCTCCGCGTTGTCTAGACGTCTCTCTCTCTCTCTCCCTCTCTCTCCCTCTCTCTCTCCCCCTCTCTCTCTCTCTCTCTCTCTCTCTCTCTCTCTCCCTCTCTCTCTCTCTCTCTCTCTCTCTCTCTCTCTCTCTCTCTCTCTCCCTCGTCGTGTCATGTCAAAGCAGACAGAACGTGCGCGCACCGCTCGCTCATACAGTATTTGACTGTTCTCCCCCTCCCGAATATTTTTTTTTACAATATTCGTACGAATTTACTATTCGGGAAAAAGCTACTATTTGTACTCATCCGAATACCGTTCGGGCACACCCCTACTGGCTACTGCATCAATAGCAGAGCAATACAGTAGGCTACCGTGCTTCTTCAATAGGTTATATACCACTTTATATTACAGTAAGCATACTGTAGCTATACAGCACTTAACAACACAGAACATTAGGCCTATATCTAGCTGTACAGAACCTTACAACATACAGCAGTAGACATTAACCCACTGTAGCTGTATACAAGTACTTTACAACACAGCACACCTATAGCTGTAGAACACTTTACAACAACCTAGCTACTGTAGGCCAAACTTCTAGCTAGAACAGTTCGGCCTTTAGTATACCTACAGTAGCCTAGCAGCACAGTTGGCCTATATTTAGATAACACTTTAAAAAACAGCAAGCAAAATAATCTCAAATTATTATTAGTATCATTATTGTTAGTATTAAATCACTGATGAAGAGGAGGTTCACCCAGGAACTCATATTACCCAGACACATCACTGTTAGTCCTGTAATCAACCAGTATCGCTCTCAACCTGGAAATAATTTCTAACCTGGTTAAACAAAGTTCTGAGCGAAATGTTCTGTATTCTGTCTTCAATTGGAGGTGTTTTTGTCAAAGACAGTAATACAGAATAATTTAAGAAAATTCCAACTCTAAATTCTATCCCTATTATGAACTTACTTGTTTT
This sequence comes from Borostomias antarcticus, assembly GCF_949987555.1. NCBI lineage: Eukaryota > Metazoa > Chordata > Actinopteri > Stomiiformes > Stomiidae > Borostomias > Borostomias antarcticus. The sequence goes on from NW_028175837.1 coordinate 1,118,521, forward strand.
CTCTAAATTCGTGTGTCAAATCCAGAAGTCACAAGCTACTCTGATGAGGTGGAATCGATCACTGACTATTTAAGTGTCTGCGTCAGCAACGTCTACTCTGACGTCATAAAAGCAAGAGGAGATGTAAAGTGATGACGCGCCCTCTAGTGGTCTTTAGAAAAAAATATATTTTGAGCTGCATTGAGTAATTATTCACATCGTTTCTAAGACACTTACATTGAGTCATCGGTGATGGATTATGATTATATGTGTGCAGTTAAAGACAGAATAATAAAACGTTTTACAGCAGGTTTTGGAACGCTGGGTGTAAACTGACTACAGTTCCCATGATGCACAGACCCCGTGCTTCCTCGCTATGTAGATTCATCTGTCTTGTTCTGTATGTAACATTTTATAATACAGCCCGTGTCTTACAGTGTCTTGGCGAAATGTGAGTTTTTATCTGCATAGGACATTAAAATTCACTTTTCTGAGACCCCAGAAACCGATTTTAGGAAGGTAAAAACAGCATATGCGGTGCCCTCGGTTGGTATTAATGTACAAACATGTAAACTGCGAGAATTACATCATAACGTTGATTTGAATGTGTAGGCTAAGTGTTTGAAAGTGTAATAAAGTAGTAGCTATGTGTAACAATATGTTTAATAGCAGTTAGATTAGCAAGCTAGTTATTCGCAGTGATAGCTAGCGGATTAGTAATGTAGCCGTCAGGCTAGTCTAGATGTTATTTTAAGATCCTACAACATTTATTTTAATAAAAAGCAAAGCTCACCTTGAGGAATGCTCCTGTATACTCGAACCCTGATTATTGAATGTTTGTATGGCACTATATTTTGTAATGTATGAACGAAATATGAGTCAGTTTACTTAAGCCTAACGGTAGCCTTTATTGTGTCATTAAATTAGTCAGCGCGTGCATAGTTTTGTCGTTCACCCATGTAGTTCTCAACGGTGTTATAATTTGTGTAATCTGCTTTTCATGTAGCAGTAACAGTTCAGTCTTACTTTACATTAATAAGGGGACAATGCTCAACATATACAAATAGGTATACTAGTTGCATGTAAACAAAGTGAATATTGTTTGTAGGGAAATGTGAGTTTGGGGTTCTATAGAATAGGAATAGTGAGTTTATTTGTAATTATTACCTAGCTGACAGCCCAGGGTGAGAGGTTAATGTTTTTGGTAGCATAAGTTTATTGGTTGCTTTATTAGTTGGTTGTTAGCAGTTTTGATTGGCACAAAGCTCTCGACCTAACAAATGCAGCATTACCAAACATGTCCTGCACGCATTCTAGTTTGGATATATATTTATATTTTAGAAAAAGTATTCATAAGCTATATCCATTAGAAAAAGCATTTCTATAGAGAGAAGAAAGACAGAATTAAGACAGACCCATACTGGAGTGAGCCTATTGCTTAATCAAACTGATTCGTCTGAGAGCAGCTGTTGTGAAAGATACTAACAGCATCGTCTACCTTTTCTGTCCATCTTAAATAGACCTGCTACACCCAACCCTGTGCCTGGGAAGTGTAACACATGCAAAATCAATCTACTATCTGCTTGTCGTGCATGCCAGTTTCAAATAGAGCTAAATAGTCGCTTTCTAATCTAATAAACAGATGCTGGCCTGGTATTACAGCATCCCCTCCCCTTGCCCCTACTACGACAAGTTAGCACCGCTATTAGCTACTATTCCTCCCTCACGTCTATTTTGACTGGGTGAGTGTAACAGAGACTGTGTGTGTCTTGTGTCCGACTGTGTGTATCGTGTTTGTTTGAAGCCAGGTGTCCATCGCTGTCCGCTAGAGGGACACAGCAGACCAGTGGCCCACACAAGCTTCACACCCCTGGAGGGATCAGGTACTGTGTTCTCTGTCTGCACACACACACACACACACACACACACTCACACACACACACACACACACACACACACACACACACACACACACACACACACACACACACACACACAAACTAATCTGGTAACAAAGATTCTGAATTAAGTCCTATTCTCATTACAGCGCCCCCTAAAGGAAAAGTGTGTTACAGAGCTATAAGCACTGCACATGTTGAACACGCTCACCAGAATCACTACTAGTTACTATTTCTACATGCTGGCAGCTTGAGTCCTTGTTCTCAATGTAGATACCTCAGCACGCATGCAGGTAACGTGGCATCAGCAGTAGAAATGTGGGCTGTTTTCCTACTCAACCCTCAACTCATAGAAATGAGGAATGTATCTATCCCAACTCCCACGTCCTGGTATCTCCTTGCCTTCTGTACATGTACTGGTGTAACAGAGTTGAATTGGTTAACTCACTTCTCAGTTTAAATACCGCCCACCAGTGGCATCAAACCGCTAGCTTTTCGGAGGTGTGTTTAGTAGCGGTGTTTACAAGAAGTGGTCACGTGAGTGTCGTAAATGAGGACCCAAGTTTGAACCCAGTGTGGGCAAAGTGCTGGTGGAAGCTATACTGACGAGCGACACAATCTGAAATCAGCAACACTGGGAATATTCATGTATCCATTTATATTTCATCAGCACATTTGTGTCGGCCTCCGCTGCTGCTCTCTGCATGCGTTTCCAGTGCTGCTGGGCATCTGTCACCCTCAAATGTACCCAGGGATCCCATTGTCAAGTTCAAGTTCAGCTACAGGCTTATCCCACCCAGGTGCAATACGGAGCGGTTCAGACGTTCCTTTATGGCAGCGGCCATCAGGCTCTTTAACAGTGCCTGAGTGTTGTAGAGGTGCGCATGTGTGCTATATCTATCTATCTATCTATCTATCTATCTATCTATCTATCTATCTATCTATCTATCTATCTATCTATCTATCTACAGTATCAGTCTATCTATCCATCTATCCATCTATCCGTCTGTCTATCTATCTATCTATCTATCTATCTATCTATCTATCTATCTATCTATCTATCTATCTATCTATCTATCTATCTACAGTATCAATCTATCTAGTTACCTACCCACCCTCTCTCCCTCTGTCTGTCTGTCTGTCTGTCTGTCTGTCTGTCTGTCTGTCTGTCTGTCTGTCTATCTATCTACCTAGGTTCAATTTATTTGCCATTTACATACATACTGAGACATATATGACTGTCTAACGGCAAAAAAATTCTAGAGTAGCTGATTTTAGTAGCTGAATTTACACAGAAAAAACAATTACAATTTATAAAATCCTATCAACTTGGCTTGATCCTCACAAGATGTCAGTAAAGAATAGGCTCTTTGCACAAGCTCCACTACTTCCTGAAATTCTACAGGCATATTTATTTCCTGTCCTATACCATTGGATGGAAGTGATTAATCAGGTGTGATCAGGTGTGCCGCACACCTGATTAATCACTTCCATCCAATAGTATAGGACAGGAAATAAGGATGCCTGTAGAATTTCAGGAAGTAGTGGAGCTTGTGCAAAGAGCTTATTTGACCAGTAGAGGACAGGAGAGGCTCCATCAAACATGCGCCATTCTGCTCCACTCACCACTTTACACCTGTACATGGCACATGCATGTCTAGCCATGACTGATACACTGTGATGTGTCTGGATAAGTTGTCACTTCTGTCATTAAAACATGAATATATACCAGAGATCAGCAACCTATCAAAAGAAACATTTTTGGACAAAAAAATAATAAAAAATCTGATGGGAGCGGTGAAACATTTGAGCCTTATAATGAAGGCAGTGTTTCCCATAGATGCATTTTTTTCGTGGTAACACCCAGGAGGGACACATTAGAGGGAGAAGGGGGTTGTAGGGAAATTTTGAGCATCACACACTAATTTTTAGACATGGGGTTTGGACTGGCACAAAGGCAAGGCAAGTTTATTTGAAACCAAACGTCCTCCTCGCATGCACACACACAGAGCCACAAAATGCATTCATGGGCGGAGGTCTGTGCTCTCTGAGCACCATTTCTCGTTTTATTATTTGTCTTAAATTACATTTACTCCATAGTCCAACTTCTTAAAACACTTTCCACAAGAAATATTTATGAAATTATGAGATGAAGCTATAGCACCACTAGAGGGCACCATCCTCAATCATCCATCTGTCCTCAGGTCCAGGAGGTGTTGATGATAATCTCCATCATCATCGCCCTGAAGAGTCTGCTGGAACAGAAGCGCTCTCCAGTCCTGAAGGACCTCATGATGATAGATGGTAAATGGACTGCACTTATATTGCACTTTTATCCTCTCATTCACCCATTCACACACCCAGGGGTGAAAATTAACTTTTTGGCTCACGGTGAGTTACCTGCCAAGGGGACTATAGATGAAAAAATCTACCGGCCAAGTATATATTTTTCAGATAGGCTTCCGAAATCTAGTCGCCAATTGGTAATTTTACCTGCGTTTGGCCGGTGGCAGGTGTTAATTTTCAGCCCTGCACACACCCATTCACGGCAGCTGCCATGCAAGGTGCTAGTCTGCTCATTGGGAGCAATTTGGGGTTCAGTGTCTTGTCCAAGGACACTTCGACATGTGGACAGGAGGAGGTGGGATTCGAACCACTGACCCTACGATCATTGGACAACCCGCTCTACCTTGTGAACTACAGCCGCCCCATGATCTACCTCCAGGTGTTAGACTGGGTTTTCCTCTACACCATGGTCTCTCACTATCAAGTTCACTATCCACACCATGGTCTCTCACTATCAAGTTCACTATCCACACCATTGTCTCTCATTATCAAGTTCACTATCCACACCATTGTCTCTCACTATCAAGTTCACTATCCACACCATGGTCTCTCACTATCAAGTTCACTATCCACACCATGGTCTCTCACTATCGAGTTCACTATCCACACCATGGTCTCTCACTATCAAGTTCACTATCCACACCATGGTCTCTCACTATCAAGTTCACTATCCACACCATGGTCTCTCACTATCAAGCTCACTATCCACACCATGGTCTCTCACTATCAAGTTCACTATCCACACCATTGTCTCTCATTATCAAGTTCACTATCCACACCATTGTCTCTCACTATCAAGTTCACTATCCACACCATGATCTCTCACTATCAAGTTCACTATCCACACCATGGTCTCTCACTATCAAGTTCACTATCCACACCATGGTCTCTCACTATCAAGTTCACTATCCACACCATGGTCTCTCACTATCAAGCTCACTATACACACCATGATCTCTCACTATCAAATTCACCAGACCATGGTCTCTCACTATCAAGTTCACTATACACACCATTATCTCTCACTATCAAGTTCACTATACACACCACGATCTCTCACTATCAAGTTCACTATACACACCATGGACTCTCACTGTCAAGTTCACTATCCACACCATGGTCTCCCACTATCAAGTTCACTATCCACACCATGGTCTCCCACTATCAAGTTCACTATACACACCATGGACTCTCACTGTCAAGTTCACCATCCCATTTCCATAGAGGCTAGGCGTTTTTCATTTGTGAAATAGGCCTCGAGATTTTAAAATGAGGTCAAGGAGTTCTTTGCATGATGAGCTGCTGGCCATGGAGCTGGAATACAACCTGAAGATGTTCGAGAAGCAGATGGAGAACAAGGTGGCCAACTGCAGCCTGGCCAAGTTAAACGGTTTGTCTGTATATATAGACATACTGTAGGCTGTTTTTTATTGATCATAATGTCCATTTGTCTATCTTTATAATGGATGATTTTTTGTCTTTGTAAACAAAGTAACAAAGTGTAACAAAAACAAATGTGATGTGCTGTATTTTGTGAAAATTGTTTGCAAATATTTTTTTTTACACATATGTTATGCACTCAATGTATTGTCACATTTTCTGTTTATTTTCTTCTTTTATTATTAAATAATAACATTAATACCTGTGGCTACCAGTAGGGGTCGTATGTGTTGTTTGTCTTGTGGACTGTTCTCATTCGTGTGCAGCCGTTGTGAAAGACAACTGAAAGCCTTGTTTTTGTGCGTGGCTGTAAGCCAGCGCACCAATGATAGCAAATGTCCAGTTGTCACTCCCTCCCTCCCTAGCTTCCTCCCTGGTTTCCTCCATCGTGTTGTTGACCCGCAGTTCTATGTTGCTACCACAAGAGGCAGTGGTCCCAGAACCTGCAGTTCTATGTTGCTACCACAAGAGGCAGATAGACTGCATTTACCATTTTCAGCCACGGGAGGGCAGCAACAGGCTTAGATAGACGTTCCTTGTTCAGTTTCAGCAATAGAGGCAGATAGACTGCATTTACCATTTTCGGCCACGAGAGGGCAACAGGCTTAGATAGAGGTTACCTGGTGGTGCTATGTCAGTTATTGAATTTATGTGCAGTAATTGAACATCTGAAATACTCCTGTTTTTAAATTATACCTACAGTATAGGTGTCTCAGTAATTACCCATTATATATTAGGCTATACTTGCATGTATTTACCAGGTAAATGTTTAGTAATTGTGGACTATGAAAGGGTTACCAAAAAAATGTTCAGTCAGTTAATTTAGCAATAGAAATCCATAAGCCTAGGGCCAATGGGCCTAGGATAGACAATAAACTACCGGTGGAATGGTGGTGGAGCATCCATCGGGGACTCGCTGTAGGTCCGCTAGCCTTGTGTTATCTGGGTTTATCCCTTACCTTTGTCCAGAAACAGAAGTTGAACCAATTGCAGCAAAATAGCTAAAGTTACAGGAATCATCAGTGTAACTGCTTTAGCCACTGACCGCTACCATTAATGTTATGTAAGCTGCTGATAGTTGTTGTGAGCTCATGAGCTATCCCACCTTCTGAATCCTATTTATGGGATTTGATGCATGTTGGGCCACATATTTCTTGAAAACAATCTTTATTTGCAACTCATATTACAATGAAAATGAACCACAATCAATTTGCAGCTAAGTCTGGTTATGTTAAAGCAAAGAAAATAATAAGGAATAAGGCAATCAAAGTGATGACATTACTCATGAGCTCTCAGACTTGGCGAGCAGGTGCACCTGGCAGTGCTGCAGGAAGGCGTCCAGGAAGGGGGCAGGGCCCACAGTGGTGCAGCCTCTGCCGCTTGGCCCCCGGGCCCCTTGGAGACAACGTCCATGTCCGGGCTGCAGACGCTGCAGACCACTACGGCGGGAACACCTCCGCGCACAGGAACTCACCCTTCTCCTCCTGTCTCCTTTCTGGGCCTCCCGGGCCCCTGGCCTCACCGCCTTCTCTGCCAGCTTGGCGGGCCCACTGGGGACCTTCTCCACCCCTGATGACACCACCCCCGCCGCCTGGCACTGACTCTGGGCGTTGTGCAGCTTGGTGTGGGCCAGGAGGGACAGGTGGTGCAGAAAGACCTTGCCGCAGACCTGGTGGCAGACCAAAATGCCTCTGGACGCAATTGGAGAAACCTACAAACAATCACGAGCAACGAAAGGTGGGTTAGTCGTCGTATCGTCGTATCAAGTAAGTACAGTCGTTGTATCAAACCCGACCCATGTTAGATAAACAGTTGTGATTGGCGTGCCTGACCTGGCAGGGGTACGTCTCGCCCTTTAGGCGTTTGTTGATCAGCGGCCGGGTGCCATCGCCCCGACGGATGTCCTTCTCCTGGCTGTGCTTCTTCTTGCGGTGCAGGTAGAGCTTGGCCGTGCTCGGGAACTCCATGTCGCAGGAGCCGTACGCCAGAACCTTCTGCTTGGTGTCGCCATTGTTCGTCAGAGGCGGCCTTCCTCCTCCTCTTCCTCCTCCTTGTCTGACTTCAGCGGGCCTAGTCCTCTTTTCCAGGAGCCACTCCTTGACGTGGTAGGTCCTCTGTTGGCTGTTGAGGCCCGCAGGAGAGTGGAAGTTCTTACCGTAGTACGAGCATGGGTACGGTGCAGCAGGCGGGGGTCGGGGCCGTCTGTGGTGGCGTCGGGGCTGTTGGAGGCATCCGAGGCGGGGAACCACACGGCCTCAAAGCCGGGAGTGGGCGAGTCGAGAGCAAGAGGGCTATTGTCATTGTCAGGGTTTTACAGATCACTGCAGCTGGACTGCTGGTGGCGGAGCAGCACCTGCTTCTGGCTGAATGTCCGTCGGCAGGGGGCACAGGCGACATCGGCGACTTGTCGCGGGGGCCCTCGGGGTTGGAAGTTGGCCACCGCTTCCGTCGCTCCCACGCTGCCGAGACACGGATCAGCACAGTTCGCAAGGGGGGCGTCGTCATCCTCATCATCGTCGTCACGGAGATCGTCGTGGAGATGGCAGTGCAGCTGCAGGGAGGAGAGCAGGGAGAAGGCATTGCAACCGGCCGCACACTGGTGGGGGGGCGAAGTGTCCAGAGCTGCTAAGTTTATTTTTGAATTTCAATACCATTATTTACCAGATGTGGAGTTCAGCAGGTTGGAGAACAGGCCGTGGTCAAGGTGGTGTGGAGAGTTCAGCATGTTGGAGAACAGGCCCTCATTGGGTTGGTGTAGAGAGTTCAGCATGTTGGAGAACAGGCCCTCATTGGGTTGGTGTAGAGAGTTCAGCAGGTTGGAGAACAGGCTGTGGTCAGGGTGGGTGAGATCTCTGCAACCTGAATGAAAAATTTATTTTTTAGCTTCAAATTGGGTACCGGTGCAACAAATGTGTATTTTATAAGTAAAGCATGAAATTTCTAGTTAGTATATCCTATACCATCATTTACCAGATGTGGAGTTCTGCAGGTAGGAGAACAGGCCGTGGTCACAGTGGTGTTGAGAGTTCAGCCGGTTGGAGAACAGGCCGTCATTGGGGCAGTGTGGAAAGTTCAGCTCGTTGGAGAACAGGCTGTCATTGGGGAGGTGTGGAGAGTTCAGCATGATGGAGAACAGGCCATGGTTGGGATGCTGTGGAGAGTTCAGCTGGTTGGAGAACAGGCCGCCATTGCGGCATTGTGGAGAGATGAGAGGTTGGAGAACAGGCCGTGGTCGTGGTGGTGTAGATTGTTTAGCAGTTTGGAGAACAGGCCATCATTGGGATGGTGTGGGGAGCTCAGCAAGTTGGAGAACAGGCTGTAGTTTGGGTAGTGTGGAGAGTTCAGCAGGTTGGAGAACAGGCCTTGGTTGGGGTGATGTGTAGAGTTCAGCAGGTTGGAGAAAAGGTCATCATTGGGGTGGTGTGGAGAGTTCAGCAGGTTGGAGAACTTGCCCTATTCAGGGTGGTGTGGAGAGTTCAGCAGGTTGGAGCACAGGCCGTAGTTGAGGTGGTGTGGAGAGTTCAACAGGTTGGAGAACAGGCAGTGGTTGGGGTGATGTGGAGAGTTCAGCAGGTTTGAGAACAGGTCGTATTGGGTTGGTGTGGAGAGTTCAGCAGGTTGAGAACAGGCCATGGTTGAGGTGCTGTGGAGAGTTCAGTAGGTTGGAGAACAGGCCGTAGTCAGGATGATTTGGAGAGATAAGCAGATTGGCGAACTTGCGGTGTTCAGGGTGGTGTGGAGAGTTCAGCAGGTTGGAGAACAGGCCGTCACTGTGGTGCCGTGGAGAGTTCAGCATGTTGGAGAACAGGCTGTCATTGGGGTGGTGTGGAGAATTAAGCAGGTTGGAAAACAGGCCGTGGTTGGGATGCTGTGGAGAGTTCATCAGGTTGGAGGACAGGCTGTGGTCAGGTTGGTGTGGTGAATTCAGCAGGTTGGAGAACAGGCCATGGTCACGATGGTGTGAAGAGTTCAACAGGTTGGAGAACTTGCTGTGTTCAGGGTGGTGTGGAGAGTTCAGCAGGTTGGAGCACAGGCAATTATTGGGGTGGTATGAAGATTTCAGCAGGTTGGAGAACAGGCCATCATTGGGGTGGTGTGGAGAGCTCAGCAAGTTGGAGAACAGGTCGTAGTTGGGGTGGTGTGGAGATTTCAGCAGGTTGGAGAACAGGCAGTGGTTGGGGTGATGTGTAGAGTTCAGCAGGTTGGAGAACAGGTCATATTGGATTGGTGTGGATAGTTCAGCAGATTGGAGAATAGGCTGTGGTCGGGATCTCTGCTGATGCTGAGACCATTGTGCAGGCAGTGTTTTTGAAAAATGTATTTTTTTGACTTGAAATTGGGTACCAGTGAAACAATTGTGCATGTTATAAGAAATTGCATGACATTTCTAGTTAGAATGGCCTATACCATAATTTTATCAGATGTGGAGGAAAGCCACCTGACCCCTGAGGACCGTGAGAGGTAAAATCCAAGATGGCCGCTAGTGCCTTGGGTCTAATTTTCAAACACGCTCAATTTTGGAACCAGTGTAGAAAAACATATAAGGTGTCATATCCAACTAAATTGGGGATGTACAGTATACATTCTTTTGAGCCTGCCAGAACCCAAGGATCAAGGTCAAGGTCAAATTAACGTAGCAAGTGTTTTAATGTTCTGCTCGAGTACTACCTGGGCTGGAGTAATGTTCTCTAGTTCCAGACTTCTGTGTGGATAGCTGTTTCAAGACATCATTCATGCCGTACTATTCACTTGTTGGTTTGTACATCAGCACCACAAATCTCTCCAGCAGTAACTGATTGTTCATGGACCTCGCTTGGTGTGAAAACCACAACAGGCCTATGCTCTATGTAAGCACAACTAGCGAGTTCATCAAGACAGATTGATGAAAGCAACCGTTTCGCGGCAGAAAATAGATTTTTAGAAACTGCATTCTAAGTGCTCCGACCAACGCCATTACATGGATATACTGGCTCGCGCTGGATTTTAAATTTCTTCTACATGCCTCCGAACTACGCCAAAGTGATCTCGGTGAGTCAAACGTCTTATAATATGTCGTAAATAAGGTCCAGGTTGTCAAAAACGAGCATTGTCCTTTAAATTGGAAAAAATATGGATGGTAGTGAACGGTGGATGACAAATAATTTTTTGATCCCGTTTTAATTGTGCCATGACCACAACATGTGTTTGTCAATTTAAAACATAAATTTTACTGATCTCTGTTAACTCGCAAGTTAGCTAATATTAGCTAGCTGACATTAACCAAAACCTTGTGTGGGATATTTTGATTCTGAGATATGACTGCTAATTAGGTGTTTGGTTGTGGCTGCATTCTTTTTAGATAATCACCGGCTGGCCAATCTTCCTGTTTCCACTTAGGCACTCTATAGGGATGAGTTCATCAATATATAATCTGTAGGTTACCAGCTACAACATGAACTAGTGTTTATGCCAGCAGTCGGCCCTGAAACCATGAAGGAATGGGACAGTAATACACTGTGTTGGGTTCATTGTGGCAACCATTTATACCACCACAAATTTAAATTTGGGTTTAGGTTTTCCAGACTTTTTCAGAGAACAGTTTCGCACTAAATCCCTCACACGATTCTCTCCGCCTCAGTCAGTCGCAGTACGAGTTTGTCTGAGGTAACACCAGTCAGCTGTTATTTCTCGTGTCCAGTCCACTGTCTGAGGCGAGATATCAGGCTCATTAGTTAGTAGGGAATTGATTGATTTTTTTGGTAACAGAACTAGGACTACTGTTTTAATATTGTGGGGCATTAGCTAGTAGGCTAACTTGCCAGCTCATCAGCGTGTAAGGAATGGCACTGCAGTATTTTCTTTTATCTTCCCTCTCTATATTTTCACTTTTTTGATAGTTAAGCTGTCTCTTGGTCATAGTCATACACATATAACGAAACTGTTGGCACGTGTCTGCTGCTTGTCTGAGGTAACGCCAGTCGGCTGCTATTCATCGTGTCCAGTCCACTGTCTGAGGCGAGCTATCAGGGTCATTAGTTAGTAGTGAATTAAAATATCATGTTTTGATTTTTTTTGGTAACAAAACTACTAGGACTACTATGTTTTAATATATTGTGGGGCATTAGTCAGACTCGGTGTATATCCACTGCGTTTTATTGAGAGAAATGACAGAGGGTGGACTTAAGCAATGTAGGCCTAATTGAGACATTTGCGAGGATGAAGAAAAGAAGAACACAGTTCAGATAGTCTACACATTCCAAGAATAGCCTACTTTTAAATATTTTTTGTCATTTTCATGTGTTAAACAAATTTGAGTAGCCTACATTGGACTATTAGGCTTAGCCTTTACCATGACATGTTGCCTCTGAGCGAATTGAGTGAAAATACCGTATAGCCTATTGAGCCTAGTGATTTGTCTTACAGTACATTAGTATGGCTATACTATTTGTTGGGGAGTTCTAGCACATACTAGGCCTACTGGTGACTACATAACTGCAGTTGATGCCTGGAAGTGCTGTGTCATGTTTAGTCTGGTCTCTTATAATAAAGAACACGTCTTTTGTTATCCCCGGTCCTCGTTCTTATGTAGAAATAAGTTTATATAGCTCCAGTATATCACAGCTATATGATTCAGCTGGTACAAATTATGATAAATTCAATAGGCTATTTTAATGAATATATTATTAGAAACATATTTTTGATTGACAGACAGGCTAGGGGCCCCTTTGAGGTGAAAAAACCCCATGGGAATAAAAGTGAATCTATGCCCCTGACAATGACCCAAAGCATTCAGCGAAAGCAAGACAAGAGTTTTTCAAGGCAAAGAAGTGCAATGTTCTGCAATGGCCAAGTCAAACACCTGACCTGAATCCAACTGAGCATGCATTTCACTTCCTGAGGACAAAACTGAAGGGAAACGGCCCAAAGAACAAGCAGGAAGTGAAGACAGTTGCAGTAGAGGCCTGGCAGAGCATCACCAGGGATGAAACCCTGCGTCTGGTGATGTCTGTGGTTCCAGACTTCAGGCTGGATTTGACTACAGTAAATGATTTGCAACCAAATATTAAACATGGCAATTTGATTCATGATTTTGTTAGTTTGTCCAACTACTTTTGTCCTTTAAAAGGGAGGTTGGGTACATATAAAATTTGTTGTAATTCCTACACCTGATTTGGATGTAAATACCAGAATTAAAGTTGAAATTCTGCATTTAAAGCACATATTTAATGTTTCATTTAAAATCCATTGTGGTAGTGTACAGAGCCAATATGATGAAAATTGTGTCAATGTCCAAATATTTATGGACCTAACTGTATACCAATGGTTCTTGCCACAATGAACCCAACACTGTCGCATTCAGTATTGGTTGGTGGAGGACAGTAGAAGACTGCCTGGGAAACGACGAAAGACTCCCCATTGGTCAATGATGCTTTCAATGAACCGCTATGCCAAGTGAGGTCAGTGAAGAATCAGTGTTACTGCTGCAGAGATGTGTGGTGCTGATATATCACCCCAACAAGTGAGCAGCAAGGACATAAAAGATGCCAGGAAAGAGCTCTCCGCACAAGTCTGGAACTAGAGAACATTCTTCCAACCCAGGTGGCACTCAAGCAGAACATAAAGAGTACATGCTACGTAATTTGACCGTGACCTTGATCCTTGGTTCTGGCATTCTTAAAAGTATCACTAAATGAGTGTGCATCTCCAATTTTGTTGGAAATTACACCTTAAATGTTTTTCTACAATGGTTCCAAAATTAAGCATGTTTGAAAATTTGAGGTTGACTCTCACTTACCCCCACATCTGAAAATAAACCTTATGGTAAGTATTATAGAACATTGCACAATTGTTGTGATGTCTGTCTGTCTGTCTGTCTGTCTGAGGGTGTTGGTCTCTGATATTTTTGAAAATATCGAAAAATCTGCAAGAGGACAAAGACACAGACGTCTGGGTCAGTGACTGTCATTACAAATACATTCACATATCCACAGTATATTGTCAGTCACTGATTTTGCTTGTGTGTTTTCAAATACTGTGAAGAAAACACAGGTGATGCTAATGTATACTATGTGGCTATACTCTCACCTTTGCAATGGTTGTTCTTTTTCCTCTACCAGCAGATCCTGCGTCTTATTTTACTGTTTCTCCCTTCTTTTCCTGTTTCTCCCTTTTCGTCATCTTTCTCTTTCTCCTCTTTCTGTTTATCTTTCTCCTCCTCTCCCCTGGCCTTCTTCATCTCCTCCTCTTCTTTCCACTTTTTCATGTCCTCGGTTTTCTCCCGGTACTTCTCTACAGCCATCTTCCCTTTATGCTTTTCCATTTCCCTTCTATCCTTCTCCTCTTTCTCTTTGCTGTCCACCATGTCCATGTACTTCATGAAGGTCAGGAAGTTCTCGTTTTTCTTCCGGTGCTTCTCTAGAGGCTTCATCTCTTTCTGTTCCTTTTCTTTCTGCTTTCTATCTTTCTCCTCTTTCTTTTTCTGTTTCTCCTCCTCTTGCCTGGCCTTCCTCTTCTCTTTCTTTTCCTGCTGTCTCATCTTAAATTCACTCCACATCTTTTTCAGGCGAGCAAAGATGCCCCCAGATGTCTGAGATGGCCGCTGGTCACTGGTCGCCAGCTCCCTAGAGGGACACTGAACAGCAATATCAGACATCTTGGCTGTCTCCCCCCTCCTCCCCTCATCTTCCTCCCTCAACTCCGTCCTCAACCTTTTCACCCTCTGGTCCAACTCCCTGATCATGACGGCCATCATGTTCTCCAGTTGCATCTGCTCCATTTTCTGGCTCTTTACCTCTCTCTCCTTCATCATCCTGGCCGTCTCAATCCTCCTCCCCTTTTCTTCCTCCCTCAACTCCACATTCAACCTGGACATCCGCTGGTCCAACTCCCTGATCAGGAGGTACTTCTCTCTCTCCTGGCTCCTTTCCCCTCTCTCCTCCAGGCATTTATTAACCATCTTGGCTATCTCGTTCCTACTCCTCTCCTCTTCCTTACTCCTCCTCCCCTCATCTTCCTCCCTCAACTCGACCCTCAACGCGGTCATCCGGTCATCCATCGATCTCGTCAGGAGGACCTGAATGCGCTCCATCTCCTCCGACTTCCCGGGTCTCCTCTTCTCCTCCTCCTGCCTCCCCCTCCCCTCATCTTCCACCCACGCCTGCCTCCTCAATCTGGGCATCTGTGAGCCGACGAGGTCCCTCTCCCTCTCCTGGCTCTGCGTCTCTCTGTCCTTCAGGTATTCCTCTACCATCCTGGCTGTCTCGCTCCTCCTCATCTCCTTCTCCTGCCTCCTCCTCCGCTCGTCTTCCTCCCTCAACTCCCTCTTCATCTTGGCCATCCGGCGGCCCATGTCTCTGGCCACGTTCTGCAGCTGCTCCTCCACCCAGACAGTCTCGCAGGGCTTTGTCATTCCTAAAGGCTATGGGGGTCAGGGGGGCACAGGGACAACCAGTCAGTCACACCGGGGTCACATTCATGCAGTCAATACACTGTAGTACAGTGATCATAAGATATCACAGTGCATTGGCTACTCCTAGCATGGCACAGTACGATTATACATAGCTTCAGTGTTGCAAGATGTCACAGTGAACTGGCTACTGCTATTAATAGCAGAGCAATACAATACATCACAGTACAGTACTGCTCCTAATAGGTTATGTACCAATTTACATTACAGCAAGCATACTGTAGTCATACAGCACTTTACAACACAGAACAGTGGGCCCATACCTAGCTACTGTATACAGGTAGTTTAGGTGCAAAGCGTCTGAGCATCAAGAGACTAACAAGCTGCACGCAGAGTGAACCGTCATCATGTATTGCAAACATAAAGGCAGCAGCAAGAAAAGAGGAGAGAAAGGAACAGGATGAGAAGGTAGCAAAGTTGCTGGTCAAAGCTACCAGTCTGCTGATCAGTTTTGAGTGTCTGTAGCTATCTGGTACGCTACAGGGAAAATAGTAGGCTAGATAGTTGGCTAGATAGTAGGCTAGTGCTGATGATTTCTGTCACAGCATACACTGCATGCCCTCTCCAGTCCCCTAATAGGTCTTATTTCATTTCCACTTGACTACTAACTTGATTGAGCATGCTACATTTGAGCAGTAGGATGATAATATGGCTAAAAGGTAGGCTACAAGATGCACAGTGCACAGGCTACTCCTATCATGGTACAGTACTCCTACACATACAGTAACTTCAGTTTTACAAGATGCCACAGTGCACTGGCTACTGCATGAATAGCAGGGCAATACAGTACCATGCTCCTTCAATAGGTTAATATACCACTTTATATTACAGCAATACTACAGCCTATATTTGGATATACAGGATTTTACAACACAGCACAGTAGGCCTACTGTAGCTAGATAACACTTTACAAAACAGCAAGCAAAACAATATAAAATTATTATTATCATTATTGTTATTATTATTATTGATTCACTAATTAAGAGGAGGTTCACACAGGAACTCATATTACCCAGACACATCACTGTTAGTCCTGTAATCAACCAGTATCGCTCTCAACCTGAACATAATTTCTAACCTGGTTAAACAAAGTTCTGAGAGAAATGTTCTGTATTCTGTCTTCAATTGGAGGTGTTTTTGTCAAAGACAGTAATACAGAATAATTTCAGAAAATTCCAACTCTAAAGTCTATCCCTATTATGGACTTACTTGTTTTCTCTAAATTCGTGTGTCAAATCCAGAAGTCACTAGCTACTCTGATGAGGTGGAATCGGATCACTGACTATTTAAGTGTCTGCCTCAGTAACGTCTACTATGACGTCATAAGCAAGGGGAGATGTAAAGTGACGAAACGCCCTCTAGTGGTTTTTATTAATAATAAATAAAATAAAAAATGTTTTGGGCTGCATTGAGTTATTATTCACATAGTTTCTGAGACACATTGAGTCACTGTTTATTGATTTTGATTATATGTTGCAGTTTAAAGACAGAATAAAAGGCTTTACAATAGGTTTTGGAACACTGGGTGTAAACTGACTACAGTTCATATGATGCACACACCCCGTGCTTCCTCGCTATGTCAATAGATTAATCTGTCTCGTTCTGTCGGTAACGCTTTATAATACAGCCTGTGTCTTACAGTGTCTTACCAGTGTAATACCAGTGTCTTACACTCTCTTACCAGTGTCTTACCCATACCGAGTACTTACATGTAAGTGCGGGGTACCGGTAGTCTAGGGGTACCGGGTACTTACAGGTAGTTATGGGGTAGCCTACTTACCGGGTACTTTCATGCAAGTACTCCAAACCTACCTGTAAGAACCCCGTACTTACCTGTAAGTACCCCGTACCTACCTGTAAGTAAAAGTACCTATGCTACTGTGCACGCCATGTACGTACCCGGTAAGTACCCCGTACCTACATGTAAGTACCCGGTATGTACCCCGTACCTACATGTAAGCAGGGCTGAAAATTAACACCCGCCAATGGCGGGTAAAATTTAGATTTGGCGACTAAATTTCGGAGGCTATCCGCCACGCTGGCGGGTAAATGTTTGTACCAATAGAGTCATGTAATAAATGATGCGTGCGATGTCGCCACATCCATGCCATAGACCGGCGTTCTGTTTGTTGTGCGTTGCTCCCCCGCTGCACCAAATCAAGTTTTCAGTCACATGACTGTTGCCTCGCGCACTAGGAGAGACTGGTGACGCGAGGCTACTCGCGCACAGAAAATCGTTCCCATTGACCTCAGAGGACGCGCGCTTCTACAGTCAACACCTACAGTAGATGTGTACCATCCTGTCTCTGGGCTTCCATAGCATACCAAGCCACTGTTTCTCAGAAGGGATGTCTTTGATCGCTTGTCATGTAGCTTATAAACTCTGATGACGGTACTGGTTCCTCCTTGACTGACTTCACTGGTCATCCAGCCATAGGCGTAGTTTTAGGTATGGACGCTATGGACATGTCCATACCAAAGCCACGGAAACACGAATTGTCCCTACCAAAAATAATACAGAGTGAAAACTGTAGTTTTTAATTACCATTCACAACTTGCGAAAGCAAAACGGTTGGGAATTAAGACCAGGTTGACAGCTGCGTTCAGCAAGCTTTCCAATCAACAATATACAGTAGCCTACTTTCCCGCCATCGCCTCTGTGACCCAGCGAGGGCCTCGCGAGCTCAGCAGCTCACAGCACATCGAGCATCGACTGTCGGCAACAGCGGGAATTTTGATTAAGCAGAAGTAAGATTGAAGTTATTGAACAATAGGGAATACAATATGTTGACCGACAATTATTTTTCTGTAGGCTACAGAGTTGTATCAATGATAATAGTTTAGTTTGCGTCCTACTAAATGCCTATGTAAACTGTAATGTTAGTGCTAGCTGGTGGTGCAGCTAGAGCTGTACGTATTACCTATAACGTTAGGTCTCGTAAACGTTTGCTGAGGCAGAGATAAGGTGCTGTAATGTTGTCATAACAGTTGTCTTTAGCTAGTAATAAATCAGTTTTGGTATAACCGTTGCAAACTCCTAGGTTTGAGCAATGACTAGCTAGGTTCACTTGCCCACTGAATTGCATAACAGGCTAAACAAACGAGACTAGACGTCTGGTTTGTTTATGCAATTCAGTCCAAGTCCAGCGTAATTATGTTCATATTTCATATGCTACACAGAATAGGCTGTAGGCTACACGGAAAAGAGTGTTTCATGTCTGCAAGTAGTTTGATATTGTCAATCATTTCCCTTTTATGACCAGAAAAAAATTGACAGAAATGGACATTGTAATTTTTTTGGTCAAAGCAGCAGAAAGGCAGGACCTGGAGAGGCAGGCGGGAGATGCATCAGGGTTACAGGTGAGATTATAGTCTGACTCAACAGATGTAGGTTTTGTGGATAAACCTTGTCATTCGTTGTCACATTGCCCAATCAGTGGCGACAGAAATTAATCTGATTCGGCCCCCACCCAGATTCAATCCAGACTACGTGAAACAACAACAACCTATTGTGTCCCTACCAAAGCTCAAATCAAACCTACGCCCCTGCATCTTGCAACACTGAAGCTATGTATAATCGTACTGTGCCATGCTAGGAGTAGCCAATGCACTGTGATATCTTATGATCACTGTACTACAGTGTATTGACTGCATGAATGTGACCCCGGTGTGACTGACTGGTTGTCCCTGTGCCCCCCTGACCCCCATAGCCTTTAGGAATGACGAAGCCCTGCGAGACTGTCTGGGTGGAGGAGCAGCTGCAGAACGTGGCCAGAGACATGGGCCGCCGGATGGCCATGATGAAGAGGGAGTTGAGGGAGGAAGACGAGAGGAGGAGGAGGCAGGAGAAGGAGATGAGGAGGAGCGAGACAGCCAGGATGGTAGAGGAATACCTGAAGGACAGAGAGACGCAGAGCCAGGAGAGGGAGAGGGACCTCGTCGGCTCACAGATGCCCAGGTTGAGGAGGGAGGCGTGGGTGGAAGATGAGGGGAGGGGGAGGCAGGAGGAGAAGAGGAGAAGAGGAGACCCGGGAAGTCGGAGGGGCGTCTGGAGCGCATGCAGGTCCTCCTGACGAGATCGATGAACGACCGGGTGACCGCGTTGAGGGTCGAGTTGAGGGAGGAAGATGAGGGGAGGAGGAGTAAGGAAGGGGAGAGGAGGAGGAACGAGATAACCAAGATGGTTAATAAATGCCTGGAGGAGAGAGGGGAAAGGAGCCAGGAGAGAGAGAAGTACCTCCTGATCAGGGAGTTGGACCAGCGGATGTCCAGGTTGAATGTGGAGTTGAGGGAGGAAGAAGAGGGGAGGAGGATTGAGACGGCCAGGACGATGAAGGAGAGAGTGTTGTGGGCCCAGCTCGGTCTTTGGGTCCAGTCCGGGAGTCGAGTCGTAGGGGCAGTGAGGCACACGCTTCGAGGACGCGGACCCCACCCCTTGCCGGAGAGGCCGGCTCCGCCCGGCAGCAGCAGCAATCACCTGCCAACTCGTTGCAGCTGTTGCCTGTTAGCGGAGCCTCTACAAGAGGACGCTGGAACCACCGCTCGGGGCTCAGACGTTTCTAGCCCTCATAGGGTAATCAGACGAGCTGGCTATCGCCCCTGATCCATTTTGAAGTTTGCTTATTTCGACTAACGATTTGTTTTCCCTGTGTTGTGTTCCCTCTTTTGTTCCCCCCGGAAGGTCCAGCGTCCTCGCGCCTCTCCGGCCCCCGCGTCCTCCCGGCCTCCGCGCCGCGTTTCCCATTCGCTTCCTGCCCTCGACTCTCCCCTCCCGGACTCCGCTCCCCGCACGCCTCCTGGACCTCCCTCGCTCCGCGGGACTGCCGCCGCTCCGCCTCCTCTCACCACCAAAGACCGCCAGAGTTCCCGGACCCTTCCCTCCACCTCTCGTAGGGCCTCGCAGCACATTCACAAACACATTCCGGCTGATACCCATACCGCACACACCGCACCCACGCACCCCTCTTTGTTTCCCCATCTCATGTACATACCACACACACGCATCCATACATACCCCCCATTGGTTTGCACCTCCCCCATTTTGTTGTGGCACCAGTTCTCCCCATTTTATTATTTATTATTAAACGGCCAAGTGCCAACCACTCCCCTCTGTCTGCCTGTTCTGTCCGGGGGTCTCACTACACGGGTCCAGGGTCCGCGTTCCGGCCCCTGACAGAGAGAGGTAAAGAGCCAGAAAATGGAGCAGATGCAACTGGAGAACATGATGGCCGTCATGATCAGGGAGTTGGACCAGAGGATGAAAAGGTTGAGGACGGAGTTGAGGGAGGAAGATGAGGGGTGGAGGGGGGAGACAGCCAAGATGTCTGATATTGCTGTTCAGTGTCCCTCTAGGGAGCTGGCGACCAGTGACCAGCGGCCATCTCAGACATCTGGGGGCATCTTTGCTCGCCTGAAAAAGATGAGGAGTGAATTTAAGATGAGACAGCAGGAAAAGAAAGAGAAGAGGAAGGCCAGGCAAGAGGAGGAGAAACAGAAAAAGAAAGAGGAGAAAGATAGAAAGCAGAAAGAAAAGGAACACCAGAAAAAGATGAAGGCTCTAGAGAAGCACCGGAAGAAAACTGAGAACTTCCTGGACTTCATGAAGTGCAAAGAAATGGAGGAGCGGAAGCAGAAAAAGAAAGAGGAGAAGAAAGAGAAAGAGGAGAAGGATAGAAGGCAGAAAGAAAAGTAAATTGAAAAGCAGAAAGAGAAGATGGCTGTAGAGAAGTGCTGGGAGAAAACTGAGGACATTAAAAAGTGGAAAGAAGAGGAGGAGAGGAAGAAGGCCAGGGGAGAGGAGGAGAAAGAGAAACAGAAAGAGGAGAAAGAGAAAGATGACGAAAAGGGAGAAACAGTAAAAGAAGGGAGAAACAGGAAAAGAAGACGCAGGATCTGCTGGTAGAGGAAAAAGAACAACCATTGCAAAGGTGAGAGTATAGCCACATAGTATACCTTTAGCATCACCTGTGTTTCCTTCACAGTACTTGAAAACACACAAGCAAAATCAGTGACTGACAATATACTGTGGATATGTGAATGTATTTGTAATGACAGTCACTGACCCAGACGTCTGTGTCTTTGTTCTCTTGCAGATTTTTCAATATTTTCAAAAATATCAGAGACCAACACCCTCAGACAGACAGACAGACATCACAACAATTGTGCAATGTTCTATAGGCAGGGCTGAAAATTAACTTTTAGGCTCACCTGCCAAGGGGACTGGTAGATGAAAAAATCCACCGGCCAAGTATATTTTTTACTGGCCAAAATAATAAAATAATACATTTTTTGTCACATTATACATCTGTTTCAGTACTTTTCATTCAGATAATAGTATTATTTTGAATACATGCTTAAGGAAGAGGCCAAAAGTAAAATTTAAAATAAAGTAGTTTAATTCGATGGCTTGAAACATTGCAATTCATATAAATTCAAATATTAATTTCCATTCACTTCCACAGTGTAGAATTATCCATAACTAGCTAACCCTACACAAATATGAGATAGAAATGATCCAAGCCTTAACCTCATGGTCTTTATGAGTTTATGAACAAAATTAATATACTGTAACATATTCACAGCCTGTCATCATGTTAAACCTGAGCTGGATGCAGGGGCGTAGGTTTGATTTGAGCTTTGGTAGGGACACAATAGGTTGTTGTTGTTTCACGTAGTCTGGATTGAATCTGGGTGGTGGCCGAATCAGATTAATTTCCGTCGCCAGTGATTGGGCAATGTGACAACGAATGACAAGGTTTATCCACAAAACCTACATCTGTTGAGTCAGACTATAATCTCACCTGTAACCCTGATGCATCTCCTGCCTGCCTCTCCAGGTCCTGCCTTTCTGCTGCTTTGACCAAAAAAATTCCAATGTCCATTTTTGTCTGGTCATAAAAGAGAAATGATTGACAATATCAAACTACTTGCAGACATGAAACACTCTTTTCCGTGTAGCCTACAGCCTATTCTGTGTAGCATATGAAATATGAACATAATTACGCTGGACTTGGACTGAATTGCATAAACAAACCAGACGTCTAGTCTCGTTTGTTTAAGCCTGTTATGCAATTCAGTGGGCGAGTGAACCTAGCTAGTCATTGCTCAAACCTAGGAATTTGCAACGGTTATACCAAAACTGATTTATTACTAGCTAAAGACAACTGTTATGACAACATTACAGCACCTTATCTCTGCCTCAGCAAACGTTTACGAGACCTAACGTTATAGGTAATACGTACAGCTCTGACTAGCTGCACCACCAGCTAGCACTAACATTACAGTTTACATAGGCATTTAGTAGGACGCAAACTAAACTATTATCATTGATACAACTCTGTACAGAAAAATAATTGTCGGTCAACATATTGTATTCCCTATTGTTCAATAACTTCAATCTTACTTCTGCTTAATCAAAATTCCCGCTGTTGCCGACAGTCGATGCTCGATGTGCTGTGAGCTGCTGAGCTCGCGAGGCCCTCGCTGGGTCACAGAGGCGATGGCGGGAAAGTAGGCTACTGTATATTGTTGATTGGATAGCTTGCTGAACGCAGCAACCTGGTCTTAATTCCCAACCGTTTTGCTTTCGCAAGTTGTGAATGGTAATTAAAAACTACAGTTTTCACTCTGTATTATTTTTGGTAGGGACAATTCGTGTTTCCGTGGCTTTGGTATGGACATGTCCATAGCGTCCATACCTAAAACTACGCCTATGGCAAGATGTCACAGTGAACTGGCTACTGCTATTAATAGCAGAGCAATACAATACATCACAGTACAGTACTGCTCCTAATAGGTTATGTACCAATTTACATTACAGCAAGCATACTGTAGTTATACAGCACTTTACAACACAGAACAGTGGGCCCATACCTAGCTACTGTATACAGGTAGTTTAGGTGCAAAGCGTCTGAGCATCAAGAGACTAACAAGCTGCACGCAGAGTGAACAGTCATCATGTATTGTAAACATAAAGGCAGCAGCAAGAAAATAGGAGAGAAAGGAACAGGATGAGAAGGTAGCAAAGCTGCTGGTCAAAGCTACCAGTCTGCTGGTCAGTTTTGAGTGTCTGTAGCTATCTGGTACGCTACAGGGAAAATAGTAGGCTAGATAGTTGGCTTGATAGTAGGCTAGTGCTGATGATTTCTGTCACAGCATACACTGTATGCCCTCTCCAGTCCCCTAATAGGTCTTATTTCATTTCCACTTGACTACTAACTTGATTGAGCATGCTACATTTGAGCAGTAGGATGATAATATGGCTAAAAGGTAGGCTACAAGATGCACAGTGCACAGGCTACTCCTATCATGGTACAGTACTCCTACACATACAGTAACTTCAGTTTTACAAGATGCCACAGTGCACTGGCTACTGCATGAATAGCAGGGCAATACAGTACCATGCTCCTTCAATAGGTTAATATACCACTTTATATTACAGCAATACTACAGCCTATATTTGGATATACAGGATTGCCAAGAAGCATTACATTGTTGAACAGCTGTTGATGCCTGTTGCAGTGATGATGATGTTGATGCGATGATGTTGGTGAGGATGGTGATGACGATGATGGTGGTTGGTGACATTGTGGTGATGGTGATGGGCGTACATTTTAATGTTTTCTGTATGCTTGATGTGTGCTAAACAAATTCCCCTCTGGGGCAATAAAGGTTTCAATTCAATTCAACCAGGTCGGTAGCCCCGCCTGCTCGGTGGTTCCCTGGGACGGCCCACCCTGGTGAGGACTCAGTTCAGGCGCTTCCCCTTCGCCCAGCTGGTCTCTGGAGGGAGGCTTCCAGCAGCAGGGATAGACCAGAGCACTGTGACATCAAATTGTAGTAAATGGACACATGCAGACACCCCCCTTTTTGGGTGAAAACGAGACGAGAACTTGACGCCATTCAGATTCAAAAAAGGGGCAGTAACCATACCCATGGCATGGAAGCTCCAAGATGATTGCTCTGGTCTGTGTGCATTTTGGGGCTGCGTAGATGGTAAACAAAAGTCATGTATGAAATTCAGTTCTTTCAGGACTGTTAGAGTGGTATATGTATGTTCTTTAAATTAAATTTAAGAAATGTCTGTCAAATGTTCAGGGCACCTAATAAATCAAATGGAATAATTTAATGGCTAATATAACAGGATAGACTCCACCTAAATTTGTGTACGTGGGCAAATTAACTTGTAACCGTGACTACTACTTTTTTTTAGCCTCACCTGTGAAGTAGATTAGATTCCTTGTTGTCATAAGTTACTCATCCAGACTTCTGTTAACCCAAAAAGTAACACATTGAATCTGTATTTGCCCAAACCTCCATAACTTGGCTTTTTTGTATGTGAAAGGCTTGTTAGTATATGGTCAACTTAATCACTGTGTATACTTTGAAAGATTAACATTTTTATATTTTATACTTTGCTTGGCAAATAGGCTCAGTTCCCTTACTCTATCATTGTATGGAATAAAGATTATTTTATGGCATTAAAGACTAATGTATTGTTGTGATGAAGCTTAACTGAAAGTAATCAAAATAAATTGTGTATAAATCCAATATGAGTATTAAATTACCATGAATTTTAAATAAAGGTATATTTTGACATAAAGGAAATGTAATTTATCTTTAAAAGCAAGATATATGGTACTAGCCCATTTGTGAAAGGGAAAATTAATACTCCTGAGATTGAACAGCAAGCTAAGGCTTAGTGCTAAAACAAGATGCAAATGTACTCTGTAACTTTGCTCTCTTGTTTCTTTGATAGTTGTATTTTGTGTTTCTGTACTTGGAAATTGTTTTTAATCCTGTTTCTCCTATTAAAAGAAAGCACCTATAAATAATCTATTTTGATTCATTCGTCCACGTTTGTACAGTGAATTTTCATCCTGCACAACTCTAATATTTTCGAACCTCACTTGTTTTTACTAACGGGCTTTTCCAGTAATGTACATGGAAAATATCTGTCGGCCAAAGAAGCTGGAAAACAAGTCACAAACGATGACTCTAGCTCCACTCATTCTCCCCTGTCAAACATGTGAACCAATATGCAGGGCTGGCGCCTCCTATAGGCAGAATAGGCAATTACCTTGGGCCTCCAGCCAATCAAAATTACAGATTTCAAGGAGCCTCAAAAGTGATACTCAAGGGTGTCATTGCTGCTGATGATAGCTTAACGGGACATCCTAATGTTACATGACGATGGGATGATGAATGCCCGTCAGTTTTTATTGCTTTGGCCTCTATAGAAAATTTTACCCAGGACGTCCAAAAGTCTAGAGCCAGCCCTGCCAATATGCAGCACTGTATGTGTTATTTGTTTAATATGACACACAGTCACACACACATGCCATCACTGTTATCTCAGCTGTGCAAATGTGTTTATTCATCCCACCATTCAATGTATGTTCCTATTAGTATTCTTTCTACAGCATCAAAATGACCATGCACAGCATTCACCTACCACAGCATGAGCCAAGGACATACTGAGGAATCTAGGAAGAAATGTCTATAACATCTACAGAGTCTTACTGCTATGTATTTGATTTAATGTGTTTGTTTGTTTTCACGTGGACACTGTGTAGTCGATAGAGTGAGGGAGACAGCTGATGCTGCTGCTGCTGTGGCCGTTCGGGGTAGTGGGTGTCAAGAGGTCACACTTAGGCCACAGGGGGGGGCCTCTCCTCTGGGGTATCAATGACACATCTCTATGGGACACTATAAACAGACACAACCCAGACTGACAACCAATGGTGATTAAGACATCATGTTAGGGTGATAGGCGACACATCTGTATGGTCACTCCTCCACCAATCTAGCTTCACTAGGCCCTAAACGGGCAGGCCTAGGTGTGGGGGGTGGGCCGAGAGAGCACTATTTAACGTCTCAACCAAACCTTGAGACTTCGATTTGGAAACGGTACGCAACTCAGCCGGACAGATTCGCTGCTCCCAGCAGGCAGACACGCTGATAACACCATGCGGGGAGGGAAGTCTAAGGCCTTGACTAGCAGAGAAGCAGGGAGAGAGAGAGACTAGGGAAACATCCCAGTGTTCCATGTGATTGTATCTTTGTACAATAAATCTATCATCTGTCGCCGCTTCCAATCCAGTGTTGGGTGATTTCATCATTGACTATCACAACAAGAAAGGCAATTAACATCGTGGTTCATAATTAGATGGTGCTGCAACTCTTATCAAGGCTTCTAAAAAAAAATTACACAACGCAGAGCAACAGAAGAAAAGATCTCAAAGGCCAACAATACTGTGATACGTACTCACTTCACCAAGCCTGCAGATTTTCACCTGGTTAACAATATTGGTATATGAAGAAATTCTTACAATTTACACAGAAAAAACAATTACAACTTATAAAATCCTATCAACTTGGCTTGATCCTCACAAGATGTCAGTAAAGAATAGGCTCTTTGCACAAGCTCCACCACTTCCTGAAATTCTACAGGCATAATACAGGCATAATAAATAAATATTATTTATTTCCTGTCCTATACCATTGGATGGAAGTGATTAATCAGGTGTGATCAGGTGTGCCGCACACCTGATTAATCACTTCCATCCAATAGTATAGGACAGGAAATAAGGATGCCTGTAGAATTTCAGGAAGTAGTGGAGCTTGTGCAAAGAGCCTATTTGACCAGTAGAGGGCAGGAGAGTGTTACGGCTCGCATGCCCTCGCCTCCACAACCGCCTCCCTCTCTCCCCTCTGGGCCCGCTGCGCGCTCGGGGCGTCCTACGCGCTCTTCCGCACGTCGCATCGGCCCAGGCATGCAACGCTCTGACTCTCCGGAGTTTCCCCCCACTGCCGGGCGTTCCCCGTCTCCGGCCAGCTCCGCGGACTCGGCAGTCTCCTCCCTCTCCGGTGACGAAGAGTCGGATCCCGACATGCCCAGCACATCGGCCCGTGCGCAACAACAAGAACGGCGCGCTCGTCTCCGACGATGACGCGGGCGCGGCTCTACTCACCGGTTTCCTATTCATCATCACCACACCTGTCCCTCGTTCTGCAATCACCTTCAACCCCTACAAGAACCTGGTCTACACTCCACTCATCGCCAGATCTTACCATAAACTCATGTGGTAAAGTATAGCCTAGCCTACATCTCCTTACCTGTGTTTTGTAGTGTTTTTTCCCGTTCCCCGTTTGTGATTACTCTCACTCACCCTGCCTCCCCTCCTCATCTCTCCAGTTCCTGCCTGACCCACGCCTGTACGACAACCCTGCTCCTGCCTGACCCACGCCTGTACGACAACCACGCTCCTGCCTGACCATCGCCTGTACGACAACCCCGCTCCTGCCTGACCATCGCCTGTACGACTACCACGCTCCTGCCTGACCATCGGCTGTACGACTACCACGTCCCCCTTTTTGTTATCTCATTAAATCGCCCCTCCGGGCTTTACCGTCCCTTGCCTCCTCCTTTCCTGTTGCGCCTGGGTCCCTAACCAAACCCTCACAGTAAGATCTGGCCAGTTTGGACCCAGCCAACATGGAGGAGAGACCTGCACCTCCCGGACTACTCCAAGCCCTCCCACAGACCCAAGCTGTGCAATTGCAGCAGGTATCCGCCCAACAGCAAGCCCAGGACGAGCGACTGAGGGGCCCCGCTACTCTGGTCTGCACCCTGTCCGACCAGGTCACCGCGCTCAGTGCCCGCCTGGCTCCGTTCCTGAACCCCACCGCTCCACCAAACCGGGAGCCCCATCTCGCCTCCCCGGCCCCCTACGACGGGACGTTCACCCTCTGCCGGGAGTTCCTCATGCAGTGTGAGTACGTGTTTGACCTCCAGCCAAGTATGTACTCCACTGCGTCGGCTCGGGTAGCCTACATCGCCAACCTAACCACGGGACGGGCTCGCCGTTGGGTCATGGCGGGTCGCGAGGGCGCAGCTGCCTACATGCAGGACTACACTGCCTTCGTGGCTGAATTCAGGGCCGTGTTTGACCACGACGTCCACGGACAGGACGCGGACGCTGCTCTCTCCGCCCTCACCCAGGGTCCCAGTTCCGTAGCGGACTACGCCACGGAGTTCCGCATCCTCGCTGCCCGTTGCCCCTGGAACGAGTCTGCCCTGTACAGCGCTTTCCGACGGGGCCTAGGGGAGGCCATGAAGGACAGCCTGGCTGGAAGAGACAGACCAGCGACCCTGAACCAACTCGTCTCCCTCTCCATAGCCATTGACGAGCGCCACCGGGAACGCAGGCGCGAGCGGGCGCACCAACACCACAGCGCACCCAGACCGTCTCCACCTCCCTCTACCGGCCTCTCTCGGCCTGTCCCGGCCTCCCTCGCACCCCCAAACACCGCTGGAGAGGGATCCATGCACCTGGGCCGGACCCGACTGACCCCGGCGGAGCGTGAGCACCGGAGTCTGGACGGACTGTGCATATACTGCGCTAGCCCAGCGCACGCCGTCGACTCCTGTCCCTCTGCGCCTCCCAGGGCGGCAAGGGGAGTAGGTTCACTCGCCAGGGGGTACCGAGTAAGCCGGCTCATCCATCCCCTAGCCCGGACCCGTGCCGCCAGGTTCACTGTCACCCTCGCCTGGCAGGGGCACACGCTCTCCGTCCCTGTCCTCATCGACTCCGGTGCCGACGAGAACTTCGTGGACGTCCAGTTCGCCCACAAAGCGGCGCTCCCTCTCTCCCCTCTGGAGAGGCCCCTCTCGGCTTTCGCCCTGGATGGCCATCCCATGGGCCCCATCACGCACCGGACCCTGCCCCTCACTCTCACAGTCTCGGGTAACCACGTGGAGAACGTCCGCCCCTTCGTCATCCACTCTCCCGACGCTCCGTTCATCTTAGGGAGGCCCTGGCTGGAACTCCATACCCCTCATGTCTGCTGGAGCTCGGGGCGCATCCTCAGCTGGAGCACCACCTGCCACGCCCGCTGCCTCCGAGCTGCTCAGACCTCCACTCGGGTTGACCGGCCCCGTCCCGCTCCTCCTGACCTCTCCACGGTCCCTTTGATGTACCACGACCTCGGGGAGGCCTTCAGTAAGGAGCGCGCCCGCACACTCCCCCCTCATCGACCCTACGACTGCGCCATCGAGCTCCACCCTGGCGCCCCTCTCCCAGCCAGTCGTCTCTACAACCTCTCCCTCCCGGAGAAAGCTGCCATGGACACCTACATCTCTGAGTGCTTGGCCGAGGGCCTCATCCGACCATCTCGTTCCCAGGTGGCAGCGGGGTTCTTCTTTGTAAAGAAGAAGGGAGGAGACCTGAGGCCATGCATCGACTACAGGCTGCTCAACAACATCACGGTGAAGAATAAATACCCACTCCCCCTCATGAGCTCCAATTTTGAACCCCTCACCAGTGCCACCATCTTCACCAAGTTGGACCTCAGAAACGCTTATCACCTGGTGCGTATCCGTGAGGGGGACGAATGGAAGACCGCCTTCAAGACCTCCCGTGGCCACTACGAGTACCTCGTCATGCCCTTCGGCCTCACCAACGCCCCCGCCGTCTTCCAGGCCCTGATGAACGACGTGCTCAGGGACATGCTGGACGTATTTGTGGTTCTCTACCTGGACGACATCCTTGTGTTCTCCAGGAGCGCTGAGGAGCACGTCCAACACGTCCGCATGGTCATCCAGCGTCTCCGGGAGAACCGCCTGTACATCAAAGCGGAGAAGTGCACCTTTCACTCCTCGTCAGTGGAGTTCCTGGGGCTCATTGTGGAGGGAGGCCTGACGCGACCCGACCCCCGCAAAATCAAGACCGTGGTCGAATGGCCTCAACCCACTACCCGGAGGCAACTCCAGAGCTTCCTTGGCTTCGCTAACTTTTACCGCCGTTTCATACGGGACTACAGCCGGGTAGCAGCTCCCCTCACCCACCTCACCTCATCCCTGCGTCCGTTCATCTGGACACCGGCTGCCAGCGCCGCCTTCTCCGCGCTCAAGGAGCGCTTCACCACCGCTCCGGTCCTTCTCCTTCCTGACCCCTCCAGGCAGTTCGTGGTCGAGGTGGACGCATCGGACACAGGCATCGGTGCTGTTCTGTCCCAGCGGTCAGTGGAGGACCAGAAGTTGCATCCCTGTGCCTTCCTCTCCCGCCGGTTCACCCCAGCTGAGGTGAATTACGACATCGGGAACAGGGAGTTGTTGGCGGTGGTGGGGGCCTTGGAGGAGTGGCGCCACTGGCTTGAGGGCACGGAACACACCACCCTCGTCTGGTCGGACCACAAGAACCTGACCTTCATCCGGGCGGCCAAGCGCCTCAACTCCCGCCAGGCGCGGTGGTCACAGTTCCTAGGGAGGTTCGACTTTACCCTCACCTTCCGGCCCGGCTCCCGCAACGCCAAGGCCGACGCGCTGTCCCGCCTCCACGCGCCCGAGGCGCCCCCCGCGGAGCCTGAGACCATCCTGCCGGCCTCGCGTGTCGTAGGGGTGGTCACCATGAACATTGAGGCGGTGGTGAGGCAGGCCCAACGCGACCAACCCAGTCCGGCCAACGTTCCTCCTCGCCGGCTCTTCGTGCCTGACTCGGTCCGGTCCCGGGTGCTCCAGTGGGGCCATGCCAGCCGGTTTGCGTGCCATCCCGGGGTTCACCGCACCCTCTCCTTCCTGAGCCGACGGTTCTGGTGGCCCTCCATGAGGTCCGACGTCCGGGAGTTTGTGGTCGCCTGTCCCGTCTGCTCCCGCAGCAAGGCGTCCCACCAGCCCCCGGCTGGCCTCCTGCGTCCTCTCCCGGTCCCCAGCCGCCCCTGGTCCCACATCGCCCTGGACTTCATCACCGGTCTTCCCCCCTCCAGGGGCAACACGGTCATCCTCACCGTGGTGGACCGGTTCTCCAAGGCGGTCCATCTGGTGGCGCTCCCCAAGCTCCCGTCCTCTGCGGAGACAGCTGAGCTCCTCGTCCAGCATGTCTACCGGCTCCACGGTCTCCCCGGAGACATTGTCTCGGACCGTGGGCCTCAATTCACCTCCCAGGTCTGGAGGGCCTTCTGCAAGGAGATAGGCGCCACCATCAGCCTCTCCTCTGGCTACCACCCGCAGACCAACAGCCAGGCCGAACGGGCCAACCAGAGCCTGGAGTCCGCTCTCCGCTGTGTGTCGGCTCTCCACCCCACCTCCTGGAGCAAGGACCTGCCCTGGGTCGAATACTCCCTCAATGCCCTGACCAGCGCTGCCACTGGCAGGTCTCCGTTCGAGTCATCCCTCGGGTACCAGCCCCCGCTGTTCTCTCTCCAGGAGTCGGAGGCCTCCGTCCCCTCCGTCCAGGCCCACCTCAGCTGGAGGGAGGTCCGCAGGGCCCTGCTCCGCTCCAACGAGCGCTCCTGCCGCGGGGCCAACCGCCGCCGCACTCCTGCTCCGGCGTATCGGCCCGGTCAACGTGTCTACCTCTCCACTGCTGATCTTCCGCTCCAGGTCCCCTCCAGGAAGCTGGCTCCGCGCTTCGTTGGGCCCTTCGAGATCGACCGTGTCCTGAACCTGGCTGCGGTACGTCTTAAGCTCCCTGCTTCCATGCGGGTACACCCTGTATTCCATGTGTCCAAGATCAAACCTGTCTCCTCGAGTCCTCTCATGCCTTCTGCCCCAGCTCCTCCGCCTCCCCAGATGGTCGACGGGCATCCCCAGTGGACGGTTCGGCGGCTGCTGAAGGTGCGCCGCCGGGGTCGGGGGTTCCAATACCTGGTGGATTGGGAGGGGTACGGCCCCGAGGAGTGCAGCTGGATCTCCAGGCAGCTCATTATGGACCCGTCTCTCCTCCGGGACTTCTACCGGGCACATCCTGACGCCCCCGGTCGGTCGCCAGGTGGCTCCCCTCGGGGGGGGGGTCCTGTTACGGCTCGCATGCCCTTGCCTCCACAACCGCCTCCCTCTCTCCCCTCTGGGCCCGCTGCGCGCTCGGGGCGTCCTACGCGCTCTTCCGCACGTCGCATCGGCCCAGGCATGCAACGCTCTGACTCTCCGGAGTTTCCCCCCACTACCGGGCGTTCCCCGTCTCCGGCCAGCTCCGCGGACTCGGCAGTCTCCTCCCACTCAGGTGGCGAAGAGTCGGATCCCGACATGCCCAGCACATCGGCCCGTGCGCAACAACAAGAACGGCGCGCTCGTCTCCGACGATGACGCGGGCGCGGCTCTACTCACCGGTTTCCTATTCATCATCACCACACCTGTCCCTCGTTCTGCAATCACCTTCAACCCCTATAAGAACCTGGTCTACACTCCACTCATCGCAAGATCTTACCATAAACTCATGTGGTAAAGTATAGCCTAGCCTACATCTCCTTACCTGTGTTTTGTAGTGTTTTTTCCCGTTCCCCGTTTGTGATTACTCTCACTCACCC
This sequence comes from Borostomias antarcticus, assembly GCF_949987555.1. NCBI lineage: Eukaryota > Metazoa > Chordata > Actinopteri > Stomiiformes > Stomiidae > Borostomias > Borostomias antarcticus. The sequence continues at coordinate 1,150,933 of NW_028175837.1, forward strand.
TGCCTCCCCTCCTCATCTCTCCAGTTCCTGCCTGACCCACGCCTGTACGACAACCCTGCTCCTGCCTGACCCACGCCTGTACGACAACCACGCTCCTGCCTGACCATCGCCTGTACGACAACCCCGCTCCTGCCTGACCATCGCCTGTACGACTACCACGCTCCTGCCTGACCATCGGCTGTACGACTACCACGTCCCCCTTTTTGTTATCTCATTAAATCGCCCCTCCGGGCTTTACCGTCCCTTGCCTCCTCCTTTCCTGTTGCGCCTGGGTCCCTAACCAAACCCTCACAGAGAGGCTCCATCAAACATGCGCCATTCTGCTCCACTCACCACTTTACACCTGTACATGACACATGCATGTCTAGCCATGACTGATACACTGTGATGTGTCTGGATAAGTTGTCACTTCTCTCATTAAAACATGAATATATACCAGAGATCAGCAACCTATCAAAAGAAACATTTTTGGTCAAAAAAAATATTAAAAATTCTGATGGGAGCAGTGAAACATTTGAGCCTTATAATGAAGGCAGTGTTTCCCATAGATGCATTTTTTTCGTGGTAACACCCAGGAGGGACACATTAGAGGGAGAAGGGGGTTGTTGAGCATCAAACACTTAATTTCTTTCGTTCTTATGAATTTTTAGACATGGGGTTTGGACTGGCACAAAGGCAAGGCAAGTTTATTTGAACCCAAACGTCCTCCTCGCATGCACACACACAGAGCCACAAAATGCATTCATGGGCGGAGGTCTGTGCTCTCTGAGCACCATTTCTTGTTTTATTAAATTCTCTACGCTTAAATTACATTTACTACGTAGTCCAACTTCTTGAGACACTTTCCACAAGAAATATTGATGAAATTATGAGATGAAGCTATAGCACCACTAGAGGGCACCATCCTCAATCATCCATCTGTCCTCAGGTCCAGAAGGTGTTGATGATAATCTCCGTCATCATCGCACTGAAGAGTCTGCTGGAACAGAAGCGCTCGCCAGTCCTGAAGGACCTCATGATGGTAGATGGTGAATGGACTGCACTTATATTGCGCTTTTATCCTCTCATTCACCCATTCACACACCCAGGGGTGAAAATTAACTTTTTGGCTCACTGTGAGTCACCTGCCAAAGTATATATTTTTCAGATAGGCTTCCGAAATCTAGTCGCCAATTGGAAATTTTACCTGCGTTTGGCCGGTGGCAGGTGTTAATTTTCAGCCCTGCACACACCCATTCACGGCAGCTGCCATGCAAGGTGCTAGTCTGCTCATTGGGAGCAATTTGGGGTTCAGTGTCTTGCCCAAGGACACTTCGACATGTGGACAGGAGGAGGTGGGATTCGAACCACTGACCCTACGATCATTGGACAACCCGCTCTACCTTGTGAACTACAGCCGCCCCATGATCTACCTCCAGGTGTTAGACTGGGTTTTCCTCTACACCATGGTCTCTCACTATCAAGTTCACTATCCACACCATGGTCTCTCACTATCAAGTTCACTAACCACACCATGGTCTCTCACTATCAAGTTCAATATCCACACCATGGTCTCACTATCAAGCTCACTATCCACACCATGGTCTCTCACTATCAAGTTCACTATCCACACCATGGTCTCTCACTATCGAGTTCACTATCCACACCATGGTCTCTCACTATCGAGTTCACTATCCACACCATGGTCTATCACTATCAAGTTCACTATCCACACCATGGTCTCTCACTATCAAGTTCACTATACACACTATGATATTTCACTATCAAGTTCACTATCCACACCATGGTCTCTCACTATCAAGCTCACTATCCACACCATGGTCTCTCACTATCAAATTCACCAGACCATGGTCTCTCACTATCAAGTTCACTATCCACACCATGGTCTCTCACTATCAAGTTCACCATCCCATTTCCATAGATGCTAGGCGTTTTTCATTTGTGAAGTAGGCCTAGAGATTTTAAAATGAGGTCAAGGAGTTCTTTGCATGATGAGCTGCTGGCCATGGAGCTGGAATACAACCTGAAGATGTTCGAGAAGCAGATGGAGAACAAGGTGGCCGACTGCAGCCTGGCCAAGGTAAACGGTTTGTCTGTATATATAGACATACTGTAGGCTGTTTTTTTATTGATCATAATGTCCATTTGTCTATCTTTATAATGGATGAATTTTTGTCTTTGTAAACAAAGTAACAAAGTGTAACAAAAACAAATGTGATGTGCTGTATATTGTGAAAATTGTTTGATTTTTTTTTTTTGTTACATGTTATGCACTCAATGTATTGTCACATTTTCTGTTTATTTTCTTCTTTTATTAGTAAATAATAACATTAATACCTGTGGCCACCAGTAGGGGTCGTATGTGTTGTTTGTCTTGTGGACTGTTCTCATTCGTGTGCAGCCGTTGTGAAAGACAACTGAAAGCCTTGTTTTTGTGCGTGGCTGTAAGCCAGCGCACCAATGATAGCAAATGTCCAGTTGTCACTCCCTCCCTCTCTAGCTTCCTCCCTGGCTTCCTCCATTGTGTTGTTGACCTGCAGTTCTATGTTGCCACCACAAGAGGCAGTGGTCCCAGAACCTGCAGTTCTATGTTGCTACCACAAGAGGCAGATAGACTGCATAGATAGACTGTCACTGGATGTTATAAGCTACGTAAAAATGTGGTCACCTGGTGGTGCTATGTCAGTTATTGAATTTATGTGCAGTAATTGAACATCTGAAATACTCCTGTTTTTAAATTATACCTACAGTATAGGTGTCTCAGTAATTACCCATTATATATTAGGCTATACTTGCATGTATTTACCAGGTAAATGTTTAGTAATTGTGGACTATGAAAGGAAGGGTTACCAAAAAAATGTTCAGTCAGTTAATTTAGCAATAGAAATCCATAAGCCTTGGGCCAATGGGCCTAGGATATAGACAATAAACTACCGGTGGAATGGTGGTGGAGCATCCATCGGGGACCCGCTGTAGGTCCGCTAGCCTTGTGTTATCTGGGTTTATCCCTTACCTTTGTCCAGAATCAGAAGTTGAACCTATTGCAGCAAAATAGCTAACGTTACAGGAATCATCAGTGTAACTGCTTTAGCCACTGACCGCTACCATTAATGTTATGTAAGCTGCTGATAGTTGTTGTGAGCTCATGAGGTATCCCACCTTCTGAATCCCATTTATGGGATTTGATGCATGTTGGGCCACATATTTCTTGAAAACAATCTTTATTTGCAACTCATATACAATGAAAATGAACCACAATCAATTTGCAGCTAAGTCTGGTTATGTTAAAGCAAAGAAAATAATAAGGAATAAGGCAATCAAAGTAATGACATTAGTCATGAGCTCTCAGACTTGGCGAGCAGGGGCACCTTGCAGTGCTGCAGGAAGGCGTCCAGGAAGGGGCAGGGCCCACAGTGGTGCAGCCTCTGCTGCTTGGCCCCCGGGCCCCTTGGAGACAACATCCATGTCCGGGCTGCAGACGCTGCAGACCACTATGGCGGGAACACCTCCGCGCACAGGAACTCACCCTTCTCCTCCTGTCTCCTTTCTGGGCCTCCCGGGCCCCTGGCCTCACCGCCACCCCCGTCTCCATCCAACAACAGTTTCGCTTAAGATTTTTTTGGTTTCTTCTCTGCCAGCTTGGCGGGCCCTCTGGGGACCTTCTCCACCCCTGATGACACCACCCCCGCCGCCTGGCACTGACTCTGGGCGTTGTGCAGCTTGGTGTGGGCCAGGAGGGACAGGTGGTGCAGAAAGACCTTGCCGCAGACCTGGTGGCAGACCAAAATGCATCTGGACGCAATTGGAGAAACCTACAAACAATCACGAGCAACGAAAGGTGGGTTAGTCGTCGTATCAAGTAGGTACAGTCGTATCAAACCCGACCCATGTTAGATAAACAGTTGTGATTGGCGTGCCTGACCTGGCAGGGGTACGTCTCGCCCTTTCGCCGCTTGTTGATCAGCGGCCGGGTGCCATCGCCCCGACGGATGTCCTTCTCCTGGCTGTGCTTCTTCTTGTGGTGCAGGTAGAGCTTGGCCGTGCTCGGGAAGTCCATGTCGCAGGAGCCACACGCCAGGACCTTCTGCTTGGCGTTGCCATTGTTCGTCAGAGGCGGCCTTCCTGCTCCTCTTCCTCCTCCTTGTCTGACTTCAGTGGGCCTAGTCCTCTTTTCCAGGAGCCACTCCTTGACGTGGTAGGTCCTCTGGTGGCTGTTGAGGCCCGCAGGAGAGTGGAAGTTCTTACCGTAGTACGAGCATGGGTACGGTGCAGCAGGCGGGGGCCGGGGCCGTCTGTGGTGTTGTCGGGGCTGTTGGAGGCATCCGAGGCGGGGGACCACATGGCCTCAAAGCTGGGAGTGGGCGAGTCGAGAGCAAGAGGGCTATTGTCATTGTCAGGGTTTTACAGATCACTGCAGCTGGACTGCTGGTGGCGGAGCAGCACCTGCTTCTGGCTGAATGTCCGTCGGCAGGGGGCGCAGGCGGCATCGGCGACTTGTCGCGGGGGCCCTCGGGGTCGGAGGTCACCGCTTCCATCGCCGCCACGCTGCCGAGACACGGATCAGCACAGTTCGCAAGGGGGGCGTCGTCATCCTCATCATCGTCGTCACGGAGATCGTCGTGGAGATGGCAGTGCAGCTGCAGGGAGGAGAGCAGGGAGAAGGCATTGCAACCGGCCGCACACTGGTGGGGGGGCGAAGTGAAAAGTTTATTTTTGAATTTCAAGGGGCGTTATCAATGGTGGCAGACCAAAATGCCTCTGGATGCAATTGGATAGACCTACAAACAATCACGAGCATCGAAAAGTGGGTTAGTCGTCATATCATTGTATCAAGTAGGTACAGTTGTTGTATCAAACCCGACTCACATTAGAGTTGTGATTGGCCTGCCAATGAGTTTTCTCCAGAGGGTGGCTGGGGTCTCCCTGAGAGATCGGGTGAGAAGTTCAGTCATCCGGGAGAGACTCGGAGTAGAGCCGCTGCTCCTTTGCATCGAAAGAAGCCAGTTGAGGTGGTTCGGGCATCTAGTGAGGATGCCTCCTGGGCGCCTCCCTAGGGAGGTGTTCCAGGCGTGTCTGGCTAGGGTGAGGCCGCGGGGTAGACCCAGGATTCCCTAGACAGAGCTGGTTGATGCTGCTAGGGAAAGGGATGTCTGGGGCCCCCTGCTGGAAGTGCTGCCTCCGCGACCTGACCCCGGATAAGCGGATGACAATGGATGGTGTTGGTGGAGTTCAGCAGGTTGGAGAACAGGCCGTGGTCACAGTGGTGTGGAGAGTTCAGCAGGTTGGAGAACAGGCCATCATTGCGGCGTTGTGGAGAGATCAGCAGGTTGGAGTACAGGCCCTGGTCACGGTGGTGTGGAGAGTTTAGCAGGTTGGAGAATTTTCTGTTGTCAGGGTGGTGTAGAGAGTTCAGCAGGCTGAAGAACAGGCCGTCATTGTGGTGCCGTGGAGAGTTCAACATGTTGGAGAACAGGCTGTGGTCGGGGTGGGTGAGATCTCTGCAACCTGAATGAAAAATTTATTTTTTAGCTTGAAATGTGTATTTTATAGGAAAAGCATGACATTTCTAGTTAGTATATCCTATACCATCACTTACCAGATGTGGAGTTCAGCAGGTTGGAGAACAGGCCGTGGTCAACGTGGTGTGGAGAGTTCAGCATGTTGGAGAACAGGCTGTGGTCAGGGTGGGTGAGATCTCTGCAACCTGAATTAAAAATTTATTTTTTAGCTTCAAATTGGGTACCGGTGCCACAAATGTGTATTTTATAAGTAAAGCATGAAATTTCTAGTTAGTATATCCTATACCATCATTTACCAGATGTGGAGTTCCGCAGGTAGGAGAACAGGCCATGGTCACAGTGGTGTGGAGAGTTCAGCCGGTTGGAGAACTTGCCGTGTTTAGGGTGGTGTGGAGAGTTCAGCTCGTTGGAGAACAGGCTGTCATTGGGGAGGTGTGGAGAGTTCAGCATGATGGAGAACAGGCCATGGCTGGGATGCTGTGGAGAGTTCAGCTGGTTGGAGAACAGGCCGCCATTGCGGCATTGTGGAGAGATGAGAGGTTGGAGAACAGGCCGTGGTCGTGGTGGTGTAGATTGTTTAGCAGTTTGGAGAACAGGCCATCATTGGGATGGTGTGGGGAGCTCAGCAAGTTGGAGAACAGGCTGTAGTTTGGGTAGTGTGGAGAGTTCAGCAGGTTGGAGAACAGGCCTTGGTTGGGGTGGTGTGTAGAGTTCAGCAGGTTGGAGAAAAGGTCATCATTGGGGTGGTGTGGAGAGTTCAGCAGGTTGGAGAACTTGCCCTATTCAGGGTGGTGTGGAGAGTTCAGCAGGTTGGAGCACAGGCCGTAGTTGAGGTGGTGTGGAGAGTTCAACAGGTTGGAGAACAGGCAGTGGTTGGGGTGATGTGGAGAGTTCAGCAGGTTTGAGAACAGGTCGTATTGGGTTGGTGTGGAGAGTTCAGCAGGTTGAAGAGCTGGCCGTCATTGGGGCAGTGTGGAGAGAACAGCTGGTGACAGAACAGGCTGTGTGGAGAGAGCAGTAGGCTGGAGAGCAGGCCATGGTTGGGGTGGCATGGAGAGATCACCAGGTTGAAGAGCTGGCCGTCATTGGGGTGTTGTAGAGAGTTCAGCATCTTGGAGAACAGGCTGTCATTGGGGTGGTGTGGAGAGTTCACCAGGTTGGAGAACAGACTGTCATTGGGGTGGTGTGGAGAGTTTAGCAGGATGAAGAACTTGCTGTGGTCGGGGTCGTGTGGAGAGTTCCCCAGGTTGAGAACAGGCCATGGTTGAGGTGCTGTGGAGAGTTCAGTAGGTTGGAGAACAGGCCGTAGCCAGGATGATTTGGAGAGATCAGCAGGTTGGAGAACAGGTCATCATTGGGGTGGTGTGAAGAGTTCAGCAGATTGGCGAACAGGCTATGTTCAGGGTGGTGTGGAGAGTTCAGCAGCTTGGAGAACTTGCGGTGTTCAGGGTGGTGTGGAGAGTTCAGCAGGTTGGAGAACAGGCTGTCATTGGGGTGGTGTGGAGAATTCAGCAGGTTGGAAAACAGGCTGTGGTCAAGATGGTGTGGAGAGTTCAGCAGGTTGGAGAACTTGCCGTGGTTGGGATGCTGTGGAGAGTTCATCAGGTTGGAGGACAGGCTGTGGTCAGGTTGGTGTGGTGAATTCAGCAGGTTGGAGAACAGGCCATGGTCACGATGGTGTGCAGAGTTCAACAGGTTGGAGAACTTGCTGTGTTTAGGGTGGTGTGGAGAGTTCAGCAGGTTGGAGCACAGGCAATTATTGGGGTGATATGAAGATTTCAGCAGGTTGGAGAACAGGCCATCATTGGGGTGGTGTGGAGAGCTCAGCAAGTTGGAGAACAGGCCGTAGTTGGGGTGGTGTGGAGATTTCAGCAGGTTGGAGAACAGGCAGTGGTTGGGGTGATGTGTAGAGTTCAGCAGGTTGGAGAACAGGTCGTATTGGATTGGTGTGGATAGTTCAGCAGGTTGGAGAATAGGCTGTGGTCAGGATCTCTGCTGATGCTGAGACCATTGTGCAGGCAGTGTTTTTGAAAAATGTATTTTTTTGACTTGAAATTGGGTACCGGTGAAACAATTGTGCATGTTATAAGAAATTGCATGACATTTCTAGTTTGAATGGCCTATACCATAATTTTATCAGATGTGGAGGGAAGCCACCTGACCCCTGAGGACCGTGAGAGGTAAAATCCAAGATGGCCGCTAGTGCCTTGGGTCTAATTTCCAAACACGCTCAATTTTGGAACCAGTGTAGAAAAACATATAAGGTGTCATATCCAACAAAATTGGGGATGTACAGTATACATTCTTTTGAGCCTGCCAGAACCCAAGGATCAAGGTCAAGGTCAAATTAACGTAGCAAGTGTTTTAATGTTCTGCTCGAGTACTACCTGGGCTGGAGTAATGTTCTCTAGTTCCAGACTTCTGTGTGGATAGCTGTTTCAAGACATCATTCATGCCGTACTACTCACTTGTTGGTTTGTACATCAGCACCACAAATCTCTCCAGCAGTAACTGATTGTTCATGGACCTCGCTTGGTATGCATAGCTCATTGAAAGCATCATTCACCTCTGAGAAAGACTTCCATGTCCCCCCCCCCCCCACACACACACACACAAACACACTAGAGATGGACAAATGAATGAGCAACAAATCTCTTAGTTAATTTGAGAACAATGTTTATTAAATAGATTGAGTGTGATGATGTTCCATCAGCATGACCAGGTAGATGATCCTAGTAGGGATATCGTGAAAAGATAAGAGACATTAGATTAGGATGATTAAATATAGGCTCACAAAGACAGTACATAGTTATACTTTAGACGTATCATCAGGCCTATTTATTAAATACATAAAGACAATGTTATCGAAATATGTAAATTATCCAGCTATCGAAATATGTCCAGTATGTCCACATCTCGAAAAATACAATTCAACAATTTACATGGCTAGAGAGCAAATTGTTTGTTAGCCTGAAACTATTAGGGCAATTTGGACATCTAAAATGTTATACTATTATGCAGTCCTACTCATATTAGCTAGCATGTAAAATGTTTCAGCTAAAATTAATTATGCATTAATTACTTTCTAGCCAGCTTGTCACATTAAAATTACAGGCTCTGTTCAGTTTAATTCAATCATAGCACAACTTTATTGTTGCAAGAAAACTGTTAGCTAGCTTACAAAATCAAAAGACATCTGTAATGTTGCAAGAAAACTGGTAACTAGCTTGCTAACAAGCAACGTCTTACAATCCTACTCAGGTTAGCTAGAATGCAAAAAAAAACAAGCATGTTCTTATGAATAAAGTTTCAGATTCAACAATCACATACCTTCATCCTGTGTTATTTTATCCATCTGCAACATTATTCCCATGAGCGCCAGTCCAGCAGGTTTTTTTTAAGAGCTAGGGCTGGCCCGGAACATTCAAAATTCGCAATTTTCAGAATGTGTTTCTCAGTTCAGAATTACGTGGATTCTTTTAGGATAGGTTAGCCTATTAAGCCTAGATAACCTCAGCATATGATAAAATAAAAAAGCACACGCAACATGCGTTGATGCACGATGACGACTGCAAAGAAATCCGTGGAAATATTGGAGCGCATATTCAAGGCTGGATATAACCAGACAAGGAATTCCCTTCTCCTTGACAGTGGAAAAACTGGTCCTCTTGGCACACAACCTGAGAGAGTATAGGCTAGGTAAGGCTTATTTCACAAGACAACCCGTGTCCATGTTCATTATTAGGCTATTTATTTGGTCGGTGGTTGTAATATCCTCATTTCATTCTTAGGTTATTCAGATGTAGCCTACCTACATTAATGGCCTTTGGATTCATTTATTTTACAATGTTTATGGTACTATATGCCTGTTTTCGATTTGATAATAAATGTTTATTTGCCAGAGAGCTTGTCCAACAGTGTCTGATTGTATCATGCTCAGCTTGACTATAATGTCGCCCTCCATTGGATCTATAGTGAACTGCATTTTTTTTTTCTCTTTGACAACAAGAGGACCATCTGGAAGCGCTCAAAGAAAAGTTCATACTGAGCTGCAGTAGAACATTCAGTTTTATGAGGCCAATATTCTTCATGAGGGCTCTGGGAATTAGTAGAGCTACTGTGCCAATACCAAGATTTGTTTATTAGTAGGGATGTAACGGTATGAACATTTCATATCACGGTTATAGTGACCAAAATTACCACGGTTATCAGTATTATCACGGTATTGTTAAAATATGCAGAAAATGCTCGAAAGGTACTGATACACAGACATCATTATCATTATTATTCTTTTTCAATCATTTACTCAATCACTCATGCACACACACACACATACACGTTTTCTCCATTGATCTTCTTTATACAAAAATGAAAGTGAAACTAAATGTGCACGACTAGCCTACAGCTGCAGAATGTGTAGTGTTTTACAAAAATAGGTTACACTGAAAGCTTCAGTTTACATTATTGACATAAGCTACTAGCAAGTTAGAGAAACCATGATATTTTCCATCCTTTCTAAAGTCCCCACATGCAAGTTAACTTCAGACGTAGCCGTCTAGGTTGAAACATCTCCACTGCTCTGCCTTCCCCCATACTTTTGAACAAATCACAACAACACAACAACAAATCCACGTTGACTGTGGACAGTATTTACCGTGGTTTATAAGTCAAACACGGTTTTAATGCTAATTTAATTTTGAGATGGTAATACTAACCGGTAACCGTTTGTTCCCTATTGGAGGAGAATGTGTACCAGGACTGCACCATATCCAGCTCTTGCTCATTGCTTCAGTTATTCATGCACCATGGAAAGTACAGTACATGTAGCACTGAAGGACAATTAAAACTGAACTGAAAAGAATGGAGGATCTTGGAGTCATTGTGAAACAGAGCGCACCGGGTTAACAGTATGGTAACAGAAGTGAAGCCCAAGAAACTCAGAATCTGCATCGATCCACAAGGTCTTAACAAAGCCATAAAGAGGAAACGCATTGGGAGTCAGAGCAACAGAAGAGCTTAGAAATTATGAAGCTTCTTGTGAGAAGTGTCCCAGTGTTAAAGTACTGCGATGTTAACAAATAAGTAACACTGGCAGTGGACGCAATGCCTGGGAGCAGTGATACTGCAAGATGAACAGCCAGTTGCGTACGGCTCGAGGTCTCTCACTGTGAGAAAAGGTACGCTCATATAGAACAAGAGTTGTTGGCGATTGTTTATGGATGTAATAAATTCCAGCAATACATCTACTGTAAGACAGTACAAGTGAAGACGGATCACAAGTCCCTTGAAACACTGTTTAAGAAATCTCTCCAAAAAGCTCCTCCAAGAGGACAATGATGAGACTACAGTCCTACAATCTGCATGTCAGTTACAAGCCTGGTAAAGGGCTGTACACCACAGACATGCTGAGCCGAGCCTAGACGAGCCGATTTACTAGTACATCTACTATCAGCTCATCTACTAATCTCAAAAGAGAAGCTGAACACGCAACAGCCGATAAGTGCAGATGGCCATGTGAAGTGATCCAGACAGGGTGGCCAGTAGAAATATGACAAGTTTCAGCAGACACATTTACATTACACTACATTACAGTCTTTAAGCAGACGCTTTTATCCATAGCGACTAACAATAATTGCATTTAACGTAGGAAGAGCCAATGTACTACTACTTGCCAGAACTCACAAGTGCATCTTCCCTCTAAAACAAGTGACTACGAGCATAATCTAGTGCTGAAGGCAAAGTGCAAGAATAGCAATCTAAAGTACAGTGCAATATAATATAATACAATAAAATACAATAAGTGCTTAGGCGGGGGGATTGTTGTAGTACACCTGACGGAAACATCTCCAAGAGAAATCTGTGACACCTGCTGAAGACCAGATAAATTACTTTTTTACAAGCACACCCTCTAGACCTGGAGAACTGTCCTTCAGTCAACAGTGCACCTGCAGAGAGTAACAGTCCAGTGCAATCACCTGCACTGTCATCCTGTGCTCAGCGGGAATTATGTCACATGTGCGAGTCATGCCGGAGGCGTTTTGATGAATCCCAGCTGTGGACAAATGTCACTTCATGGACAGCGACGGATGTGGTGAAATTCCAAGACGCAGTGTTATGACAAGGTAGTATATCCCAATTGCATGTGTATTGCATGCAAAGTACGTACTTTCAATGGGCAGCTGTAGTACGTACTGGTAGTAAAAGGTAGAGATATGCGATTTGGAATGCAACCAACATTTACTTTATATATGCTTTGATAGAAAAAACAAACATTTCATGCAGGTAGAGGGTGCTCTCCACCAATAGAGTGCTAAGCGGAAGCAGGAAGTGAAAACCACCATGGGACCTTAAAGGACAATGCTCGTTTTTGACAACCTGGACCTTATTTACGACATATTATAAGACGTTTGACTCACCGAGATCACTTTGGTGTAGTTCGGAGGCATGTAGAAGAAATTTAAAATCCAGCGCGAGCCAGTATATCCATGTAATGGCGGTGGTCGGGGCACTTAGAATGCAGTTTCTAAAAATCGATTTTCTGCCGCGAAACAGTTGTTTTTATCAATCTGTCTTGATGAATCGCTAGTTGTGCTTACATAGAGCATAGTCCTGTTGTGTTGTTTTTCACATGCCTCTGTAATATGATCTTTAGAAACGTCTTTAGACACGAAATAGCTTCCTCACTTGCTCCAGCACGCATGCGCACAGCGTGCTGGAGCAACGATTGCGCGCTGTGCGAATTCGTGCTGGAGCAAGTGAGGAACAGGGCTTAAAAACGAAATTATTTTTCAATCGGTTCGCTCCGAGCAGAACCAGCATATTTAACGTTTCCGTTCTCGTGTTCCGCCACCAACATAGCGTTCCTGAACCGGTTAAGAACGAAAAATAACATTCCGTTCACCGTTCCGGGGGTAGCCTATTAAGACTCTATAGGCCTACAGTATTTCTTGTAAGGTAGGCTATAACCTAATCAACAAGTCTAGGGTTGTGGTGTGTGGTGGCCTTATTGCCAACAATATTAGCCTTGGTGATGTGTGCTGTAGTGTAGCCTTGTTGATTATTTTACAAGAAATACGCAACATTAGTCCTATTCCCGTATGCCCTTAATCCACACCGTAAACTATACACAGGTCTATCTTAAATCATCATCATAGCTCATCATCCTTTTAAAAATATTTTCTTGTAGGCTACTGTTGCTGCAAGCTATTTTATTCTGCGCCTGTAGGCCTATTGTTTGTTTATTATTTCGTTTTATGTTTTATGTTATTTATAAATAATTAGTCACCTCATTCATTCATCTGCGCAATCCCTATTGTTTATGCTGCGTTCCTTTTGTATGGGAGCTCCGGATTTGGCGCCTATACACCTAATACGTAGCCTATCGTCTGGCATCCGCGGTCTTTAATATTAAAATAATTTAACTTATGCTATTCAATGATCAGGGTTGCACGGCACATTGTCACTAAAGTGTGCTCATATTAATTAATGTAGCCTAATCATTTGGTTTGTGAAAGTCAAGACGTGACGGAAACCTGTGCAACAATAGGCTATGACTAGATTCCAAGAGGCGCGCTCGCTTTCACAGCCTAATTGCCGAGTAGAACTCTGAAGGAGGTAGACCATTAAATTTGCAAAACATAGGTTTATGCATCCTGGTTTATGCATCCTAGTATAGATACTAGTATACATCCAAGCAACTGTCACAAAGTACTCCGTGTTTTAAATAGCCAAACCATACTTGGAGCGAGATGCGCTACGAGTGAAAATTGGCTTCCGCTGAATGTTGGTTATAAAGATAGAGGAACTTTATTGCAGACACGCAGGTCCATATAAAACATTATATTTGCACAGTAGGCAGGTCCATATAAAACATTATATTTGCACAGTAGGCTATTATTTCTTTCACTTTATTATTTGCATCATTCTTTGTGGACCAATGTTGGAATAAATTTGCCTTTGAACGTTATTGCCCACTCTGACATCCGCGGTCTTTATGTGAAATCTAGTTTTAGCCTACTGAAACATTACAGGCTAGCCTACTCTTCTTCAATTAAACCAAATACATCACATTGATATCTTTGCTAAGTAATAAGCTGTAAGGACAGGCTGAACTACTGTTTTGCACTGGCAAACAAAGGAGAGTGTGTGACAGCCCTGCGCAACGCGTGCAAATTGGCTGCCGCTGAGTGGTTGGGAAACATCAAGAATAGCCATGCATCTTAGCTTGCAGAGTTTGAGAAACATCCTCAATTTTTCTAAATAGCACTTGTTGTAGAAACTTGGGAATCCTGTATTTAGACTAGTCATGTAATCGTTACAAAACCACCGTCTAGTCGTCAGTGAAAATAGTCGCTGCGCACATCCCTAGTCTGAACTAGGCTATGGTGTGTTGTTGTAATATCTAAATCTCATTTCGCTAAGCAAGCATTTAAGATCCTGACTGTGAAATAGCCTAACAGATTTAGTGGCCTAGGCTACATTACAAAAACGGGACAAGATGTAGGCTACAAATTTAATAAATTTAATTTAGCCTATTCGGCCATAAAAGGCTCAGCTTTCTTCTTTTTTTAAATATTTTTTAAGTTATATAGGCCTACTACAAAGAACGAAAAAATAACGTTATTAACCGGTTTTAAAGATTTCAAATTAACGTTTCTGTTCTGGAACAATTAAAGACCATTTCGTTTTCGTTCGTGTTTCTGTTCCTCGTAAAATACCGTTCGTTTTCGGTTTTCGTTTCCGTTCCTTTAACCGGTTCGGAGCCTTGGTGAGGAAGCTATTTCGTTTCGAAAGACGTTTCTAAAGATCATGGCATGTGAAAACCACAACAGGCCTATGCTCTATGTAAGCACAACTAGCGATTCATCAAGACAGATTGATGAAAACAACCGTTTCGCGGCAGAAAATAGATTTTTAGAAACTGCATTCTAAGTGCCCCGACCACCGCCATTACATGGATATACTGGCTCGCGCTGGATTTTTAATTTCTTCTACATGCCTCCGAACTACGCCAAAGTGATCTCGGTGAGTCAAACGTCTTATAATATGTCGTAAATAAGGTCCAGGTTGTCAAAAACGAGCATTGTCCTTTAAATTGGAAAAAATATGGATGGTAGTGAACGGTGGATGACAAATAATTTTTTGATCCCGTTTTAATTGTGCCATGACCACAACATGTGTTTGTCAATCTAAAACATAAATTTTACTGATCTCTGTTAACTCGCAAGTTAGCTAATATTAGCTAGCTGACATTAACCAAAACCTTGTGTGGGATATTTTGATTCTGAGATATGCCTGCTAATTAGGTGTTTGGTTGTGGCTGCATTCTTTTTAGATAATCACCGGCTGGCCAATCTTCCTGTTTCCACTTAGGCACTCTATAGGGATGAGTCCATCAATATATAATCTGTAGGTTACCAGCTACAACATGAACTAGTGTTTATGCCAGCAGTCGGCCCTGAAACCATGAAGGAATGGGAGAGTAATACACTGTGTTGGGTTCATTGTGGCAACCATTTATACCACCACAATGGATTTGAAATTAAACAAGATGTGCTTTAAGGGGAGACACTACAGTCAAAATTTTCTACATACATTTTAATTTCAGTATACGTCTGTTTAATTTGATTTATCCATACTATATGATTGGAAAGTGTGCCATAGGCTGTTAGACTAGTTATTCGTCTTAACTGAGGCTGATGCTGCAGTCTTGGATCAACACTGACTGCCTGTAACGTTAACTAGAAATAGCTGGCTAGCCTACAACTAAACAGGGCATCGTTGCTTAATCTCATGAGTGAAAACATCTTCGTAAATTGCATTCTCTAACGTTAGACTAACTGTTACCCCATCTACCGGTATGTTCTGACAGAGAGGCTGCTGTCTCACTGACGTTATATAGGTTAGCTGGCTAGCAATAGAAATATATGGCTTTTCTACAACTGAACGAGAGCAAAATAATGAATGAAAGCAGCATACAATGTAAAGTGAGCTAGCGCACAACAGTCGTAAACCATGTTTTGATTAGCATTTATTTATGATGCCCATGCTTGCAGCAAACAATCTTGGCTGCAGTGACGTGGTAGCTACAGTAGCACGAGCGAACGTTATGACAGCATGTTGACGCTGACTTGCTGTGTGCCTCGTGTTGACTTATATATTAGATAAAGGTGACCATTAATCGATCTTGTGAGTTTTTCTGGTCATTTGGGGGGGATGATTGTGTTCACAAAAGATCTAACATAACCAGTTCCTCTGTTTACAAGCGAGATCACGAGAGCCGAGTACAGCGAGAGCCGCGGAGTCTCAGTCTGACTTTGAAAGTCGCCCCAGCGAGGCAGTCTGCTGCTGCACGCGCTCTGTCTGGAGCTTCCACTAAATGAAACCACGCATGCGCAGGCTGCGCAGCTTACAACCAATCACAGACATGCTTGTGTTTTAGTAAATTTGGGTTTAGGTTTTCCAGACTTTTTCAGAGAACAGTTTCGCACTAAATCCCTCACACGATTCTCTCTGACCTTCAGTCAGTCGCAGTACGAGTTTGTCTGAGGTAACACCAGTCAGCTGTTATTTCTCGTGTCCAGTCCACTGTCTGAGGCGAGTTATCAGGCTCATTAGTTAGTAGGGAATTGATTGATTTTTTTGGTAACAGAACTAGGACTACTGTTTTAATATTGTGGGGCATGAGTCAGACTCGGCGTATGTCCACTGCTTGAGTTAACATCGGCCAAGTTGAGCCAACACCTGCAGCTCCTTAGCTTGTAAGGTGTCACTAAGCAAATTCTTTCTCTCCTCTCTAGATGAAACGGTCTGCACCTTGTGTTACGGGACGTAGGCTAACTTGCCAGCTCATCAGCGTGTAAGGAATGGCACTGCAGTATTTTCTTTTATCTTCCATCTCTATATTTTCACTTTTTTGATAGTTAAGCTGTCTCTTGGTCATAGTCATACACATATAACGAAACTGTTGGCACGTGTCTGCTGCTTGTCTGAGGTAACGCCAGTCGGCTGCTATTCATCGTGTCCAGTCCACTGTCTGAGGCGAGCTATCAGGGTCATTAGTTAGTAGGGAATTGAAATATCCTGTTTTGATTTTTTTTGGTAACAAAACTACTAGGACTACTATGTTTTAATATATTGTGGGGCATTAGTCAGTCTCGGTGTATATCCACTGCGTTTTATTGAGAGAAATGACAGAGGGTGGACTTAAGCAATGTAGGCCTAATTGAGACATTTGCGAGGATGAAGAAAAGAAGAACACAGTTCAGATAGTCTACACATTCCAAGAATAGCCTACTTTTAAATATTTTTTGTCATTTTCATGTGTTAAACAAATTTTTTGAGTAGCCTACATTGGACTATTAGGCTTTTACCATGACCTGTTGCCTCTGAGCGAATTGAGTGAAAATACCGTATAGCCTATTGAGCCTAGTGATTTGTCTTACAGTACATTAGTATGGCTATACTATTTGTTGTGGAGTTCTAGCACATACTAGGCCTACTGGTGACTACGTAACTGCAGTTGATGCCTGGAAGTGCTGTGTCATGTTTAGTCTGGTCTCTTATAATAAAGAACACGTCTTTTGTTATCCCCGGTCCTCGTTCTTATGTAGAAATAAGTTTATATAGCTCCAGTATATCACAGCTATATGTTTCAGCTGGTACAAATTAAGATAAATTCAATAGGCTATTTTAATGAATATATTATTAGAAACATATTTTTGATTGACAGACAGGCTAGGGGCCCCTTTGAGGTGAAAAAACCCCATGGGAATAAAAGTGAATCTATGCCCCTGACAATGACCCAAAGCATACTGCGAAAGCAAGACAAGAGTTTTTCAAGGCAAAGAAGTGCAATGTTCTGCAATGGCCAAGTCAAACACCTGACCTGAATCCAACTGAGCATGCATTTCACTTCCTGAGGACAAAACTGAAGGGAAACGGCCCAAAGAACAAGCAGGAAGTGAAGACAGTTGCAGTAGAGGCCTGGCAGAGCATCACCAGGGATGAAACCCTGCGTCTGGTGATGTCTGTGGTTCCAGACTTCAGGCTGGATTTGACTGTAAATGATTTGCAACCAAATATTAAACATGGCAATTTGATTCATAATTTTGTTAGTTTGTCCAACTACTTTTGTCCTTTAAAAGGGAGGTTGGGTACATATAAAATTTGTTGTAATTCCTACACCTGATTTGGATGTAAATACCAGAATTAAAGTTGAAATTCTGCATTTAAAGCACATATTTAATGTTTCATTTAAAATCCATTGTGGTAGTGTACAGAGCCAATATGATGAAAATTGTGTCAATGTCCAAATATTTATGGACCTAACTGTATACCAATGGTTCTTGCCACAATGAACCCAACACTGTCGCATTCAGTATTGGTTGGTGGAGGACAGTAGAAGACTGCCTGGGAAACGACGAAAGACTCCCCATTGGTCAATGATGCTTTCAATGAACCGCTATGCCAAGTGAGGTCAGTGAAGAATCAGTGTTACTGCTGCAGAGATGTGTGGTGCTGATATATCACCCCAACAAGTGAGCAGCAAGGACATAAAAGATGCCAGGAAAGAGCTCTCCGCACAAGTCTGGAACTAGAGAACATTCTTCCAACCCAGGTGGCACTCAAGCAGAACATAAAGAGTACATGCTA
Organism: Borostomias antarcticus; assembly: GCF_949987555.1. Taxonomy (NCBI): domain Eukaryota; kingdom Metazoa; phylum Chordata; class Actinopteri; order Stomiiformes; family Stomiidae; genus Borostomias; species Borostomias antarcticus. The sequence continues at coordinate 1,169,106 of NW_028175837.1, forward strand.
CGTAATTTGACCGTGACCTTGATCCTTGGTTCTGGCATTCTTAAAAGTATCACTAAATGAGTGTGCATCTCCAATTTTGTTGGAAATTACACCTTAAATGTTTTTCTACAATGGTTCCAAAATTAAGCATGTTTGAAAATTTGAGGTTGACTCTCACTTACCCCCACATCTGAAAATAAACCTTATGGTAAGTATTATAGAACATTGCACAATTGTTGTGATGTCTGTCTGTCTGTCTGTCTGTCTGAGGGTGTTGGTCTCTGATATTTTTGAAAATATCTAAAAATCTGCAAGAGGACAAAGACACAGACGTCTGGGTCAGTGACTGTCATTACAAATACATTCACATATCCACAGTATATTGTCAGTCACTGATTTTGCTTGTGTGTTTTCAAATACTGTGAAGAAAACACAGGTGATGCTAAAGGTATACTATGTGGCTATACTCTCACCTTTGCAATGGTTGTTCTTTTTCCTCTACCAGCAGATCCTGCGTCTTATTTTCCTGTTTCTCCCTTCTTTTCCTGTTTCTCCCTTTTCGTCATCTTTCTCTTTCTCCTCTTTCTGTTTCTCTTTCTCCTCCTCTCCCCTGGCCTTCTTCATCTCCTCCTCTTCTTTCCACTTTTTCATGTCCTCGGTTTCCTCCCGGTACTTTACAGCCATCTTCTCTTTCTGCTTTTCCATTTCCCTTCTATCCTTCTCCTCTTTCTCTTTGCTGTCCACCATTTCCATGTACCTTATGAAGGTCAGGAAGTTCTTGTTTTTCTTCCGGTGCTTCTCTAGAGGCTTCATCTCTTTCAGTTCCTTTTCTTTCTGCTTTCTATCTTTCTCCTCTTTCTTTTTCTGTTTCTCCTCCTCTTGCCTGGCCTTCCTCTTCTCTTTCTTTTCCTGCTGTCTCATCTTAAATTCACTCCACATCTTTTTCAGGCGAGCAAAGATGCCCCCAGATGTCTGAGATGGCCGCTGGTCACTGGTCGCCAGCTCCCTAGAGGGACACTGAACAGCAATTTCAGACATCTTGGCTGTCTCCCCCCTCCACCCCTCATCTTCCTCCCTCAACTCCGTCCTCAACCTTTTCATCCTCTGGTCCAACTCCCTGATCATGACGGCCATCATGTTCTCCAGTTGCATCTGCTCCATTTTCTGGCTCTTTACCTCTCTCTCCTTCATCATCCTGGCCGTCTCAATCCTCCTCCCCTCATCTTCCTCCCTCAACTCGACCCTCAACGCGGTCATCCGGTCATCCATCGATCTCGTCAGGAGGACCTGAATGCGCTCCATCTCCTCCGACTTCCCGGGTCTCCTCTTCTCCTCCTCCTGCCTCCCCCTCCCCTCATCTTCCACCCACGCCTGCCTCCTCAATCTGGGCATCTGTGAGCCGACGAGGTCCCTCTCCCTCTCCTGGCTCTGCGTCTCTCTGTCCTTCAGGTATTCCTCTACCATCCTGGCTGTCTCGCTCCTCCTCATCTCCTTCTCCTGCCTCCTCCTCCGCTCGTCTTCCTCCCTCAACTCCCTCTTCATCTTGGCCATCCGGCGGCCCATGTCTCTGGCCACGTTCTGCAGCTGCTCCTCCACCCAGACAGTCTCGCAGGGCTTTGTCATTCCTAAAGGCTATGGGGGTCAGGGGGGCACAGGGACAACCAGTCAGTCACACCGGGGTCACATTCATGCAGTCAATACACTGTAGTACAGTGATCATAAGATATCACAGTGCATTGGCTACTCCTAGCATGGCACAGTACGATTATACATAGCTTCAGTGTTGCAAGATGTCACAGTGAACTGGCTACTGCTATTAATAGCAGAGCAATACAATACATCACAGTATAGTACTGCTCCTAATAGGTTATGTACCAATTTACATTACAGCAAGCATACTGTAGTCATACAGCACTTTAATACACAGAACAGTGGGCCCATACCTAGCTACTGTATACAGGTAGTTTAGGTGCAAAGCGTCTGAGCATCAAGAGACTAACAAGCTGCACGCAGAGTGAACAGTCATCATGTATTGCAAACATAAAGGCAGCAGCAAGAAAAGAGGAGAGAAAGGAACAGGATGAGAAGGTAGCAAAGCTGCTGGTCAAAGCTACCAGTCTGCTGGTCAGTTTTGAGTGTCTGTAGCTATCTGGTACGCTACAGGGAAAATAGTAGGCTAGATAGTTGGCTAGATAGTAGGCTAGTGCTGATGATTTCTGTCACAGCATACACTGCATGCCCTCTCCAGTCCCCTAATAGGTCTTATTTCATTTCCACTTGACTACTAACTTGATTGAGCATGCTACATTTGAGCAGTAGGATGATAATATGGCTAAAAGGTAGGCTACAAGATGCACAGTGCACAGGCTACTCCTATCATGGTACAGTACTCCTACACATACAGTAACTTCAGTTTTACAAGATGCCACAGTGCACTGGCTACTGCATGAATAGCAGGGCAATACAGTACCATGCTCCTTCAAAAGGTTAATATACCACTTTATATTACAGCAATACTACAGCCTATATTTGGATATACAGGATTTTACAACACAGCACAGTAGGCCTACTGTAACTAGATAACACTTTACAAAACAGCAAGCAAAACAATCTAAAATTATTATTATCATTATTGTTATTATTATTAAATCACTAATGAAGAGGAGGTTCACCCAGGAACTCATATTACCCATACACATCACTGTTAGTCCTGTAATCAACCAGTATCGCTCTCAACCTGGACATAATTTCTAACCTGGTTAAACAAAGTTCTGAGAGAAATGTTCTGTATTCTGTCTTCAATTGGAGGTGTTTTTGTCAAAGACAGCAATACAGAATGATTTTAGAAAATTCCAACTCTAAATTCTATCCCTATTATGGACTTACTTGTTTTCTCTAAATTAGTGTGTCAAATCCAGAAGTCACTAGCTACTCTGATGAGGTGGAAACGGATCACTGACTATTTAAGTGTCTGCCTCAGTAACGTCTACTATGACGTCATAAAAGCAAGGGGAGTGACGAAACGCCCTCTAGTGGTTCTTATTAGTAATAAATAAAATAAAAAATGTTTTGGGCTGCATTGAGTTATTATTCACATAGTTTCTGAGACACATTGAGTCACTGTTTATTGATTTTGATTATATGTTGCAGTTTAAAGACAGAATAAAAGGCTTTACAATAGGTTTTGGAACACTGGGTGTAAACTGACTACAGTTCATATGATGCACACACCCCGTGCTTCCTCGCTATGTCAATAGATTAATCTGTCTCGTTCTGTCGGTAACGCTTTATAATACAGCCTGTGTCTTACAGTGTCTTACCAGTGTAATACCTGTGTCTTACACTCTCTTACCAGTGTCTTACCCATACCGAGTACTTACATGTAAGTGCGGGGTACCGGGTACTTACAGGTAGTTATGGGGTAGCCTACTTACCGGGTACTTACATGTAAGTACTCCAAACCTACCTGTAAGAACCCCGTACCTACCTGTAAGTAAAAATACCTATGCTACTGTGCACGCCATGTACGTACCCGGTAAGTAACCCGTACCTACATGTAAGTACCCGGAAAGTACCCCGTACCTACATGTAAGTACCCGGTAAGTAACCCGTACCTACATGTAAGTACCCGGAAAGTACCCCGTACCTACATGTACGTACCCGGTAAGTAACCCGTACCTACATAAGTACCCGGAAAGTACCCCGTACCTACATGTAAGTATCCAGTAAGACACGGATGAGACACTGGAAGACACGGGTAAGACACTGGTAAGACTCTGGTAAGACTCTGGTATGACTCTGGTAAGACTCTGGTAAGACTCTGGTAAGACACTGGTAAGACACTGGTAAGACACTGGTAAGACACGGGTAAGACACGGGTAAGACACTGGTAAGACACAGGTAAGACTCTGGTAAGACACTGGTAAGACACTGGTAAGACTCTGGTATGACACAGGTAAGACTCTGGTAAGACACTGGTAAGACTCTGGTATGACACAGGTAAGACTCTGGTAAGACACTGGTAAGACTGGTAAGACACGGGTAAGACACTGGTAAGACACGGGTAAGACACTGGTAAGACACTGGTAAGACACAGGTAAGACTCTGGTATGACACGGGTAAGACACGGATAGGACACTGGTATGACACTGGTAAGACTCTGGTAAGACACTGGTAAGACACTGGTAAGACTCTGGTAAGACACTGGTAAGACACGGGTAAGACACTGGTATGACACTGGTAAGACTCTGGTAAGACACTGGTAAGACTCTGGTAAGACACTGGTAAGACACGGGTAAGACACTGGTATGACACTGTAAGACACGGGTAAGACACCGGCTGTATTATGAAGCGTTACCGTTCTGTCCTGCAAATTTGGTCAGATTGGTCACGTTCTATTGTCCACCCTACCATTGTGCACAATAGTAGCTAGCTAGCTTGTTTCCTAAGTCAAACCAAGCTCATTCAGATGGAACTTACATGCTACATTTGAGCAGTAGGATGATAATATGGCTAAAAGGTAGGCTACAAGATGTCACAGTGCACTGGCTACTCCTATCATGGTACAGTACTCCTACACATACAGTAAATTCAGTTTTACAAGATGCCACAGTGCACTGGCTACTAGGGGTGTGCCGGGAGCCCACTATTTGTATTTGTATCTGTATTTGACAACTAATTATTCGGATTCGGAAGTGGGCGGGTCTTAAACCGGAAGTCGGTTCAAAACGGTTTAAACTGAGGGGAAAGGTCATTTCTTTAGCCTAATATTAATTGGCATTGCAATTGCTGTGCTTAACACATCAGAATTGCTGTTTATATATTATTATTATCATTAATTATGAAGTATAATTCCTCCTCATCATCCTGTATGTTTTTATTTTAACAAACTATGAAGTGTCACAACCCCACCACCACCACTGGGGGACATTCTACATTTAGTTAGAAACTGAAAAACATTTTTCTAAATCAAAATATAAGTCCTCATAGCAACTTTGCTAGAACAGCTATAGTAGCGCTATTTCTCCCGTGTCATACTATCTAATATATTATCTGCAACCATGTGACACAGGCAGCGTGATGTAATGGTTTTCACAAACCCAGCAATAAACATGTATTACTATAAATATAATTGAAAAGATAAACATTTTACACTCAAACCAATAAACTAAACTCTAAACTAATACATGCCTATGTTGTAGGGTTTGTGTTAGTTTGGCCCGGTTGCATTTTATCTGCGGAACGTGAGAACGCGCTCGGTCAAATTGATTAACTTATTGGGTGGAAAAGTGGTTAAAAAGCCTTTAATCCATATGTAGGCTATAATAAAAACCGAAACATGTTGGTGTTTTTATTGTAGGCCTATATAGCCCGATGGATTAAAGGCTTTTTAAACACTGTGTGCTTGTTAACCCAGAAATAACTCAGAAAGTTGTCAGGATCCTCGAGTCCGTAATCCAAAGTTTCTGCTTTCTATGTCCTTTTCCAAACAAATCGGAGGGGTCATATCATGTCACTGCTTCAGCACAACCATTAAACACAAATTATATAGGTCAATGCAAATTAGGATGTGTGAGCCACTACAATAAAGCGTAGGCCTAAATGGTTCAAAAAAGCGTTCGGGCCTATGCGCTAGGACTATGAACGAAAATAACATTACAAATGTTCAATAAACAATATTCCAACAACCCAAATATTCAATTGATAAGCTACATATTCAACCAATCATGCATTTGCACAGCAAATATGACAAAGCCAAATTAAATGTAGCCTAGGCTAATAAGCCGAGGAAAATGACTAGGCCTAATTGTAGGCCTATAGCCTACTCAACTTTCAACAGTGCTTAAACCATGGGTAAGTGGGGTATTGTAGTGAAATTATTCTTATTCTTATTTTTTTAATCTGTTTAAATAGTTTATTATTGTTATATCAGAGATAAGGACTTTGATAATAGCCTATCCTAGGCCTACACTAGACTAGGACCTACTCTGTTGTGCTGATAACTGAACGACATGGATCAAACATTTGATCATTTGTGTTTCAGTTGTTAAAATATACTTTCATAATTAGGATATTTCATATTTCAAAATCGCCGGACATTGTATAGGCTAGTGAGAGGCTGAGCATGCGTAGCTGAAATAGCGAGCGTTAGCTAGATATACTACACTGAGCTAACAGCTACTGGTCCTCCACTGCACAAACAAACGCTACAGTTCACATAGGCTATTGCAGCAGGTAAACTACGACAAGAAAACAAAATCCAATAACTGTCTCAATAAACCAGTGAACTAAGGACAAACGCCCTCGGTGCTGCTCACGTTCGTTGCTGCCTAGTGCTACTATCAGCGCGCTCCAAGCTTTCTCTCCCTCTCCGCGTTGTCTAGACGTCTAGACAGACAGCAGGTGTGAGATCTCTCTCTCTCTCTCTCTCTCTCTCTCTCTCTCTCTCTCTCTCTCTCTCTCTCTCTCCCTCGTCGTGTCATGTCAACAAGCAGACAGAACGTGCGCGCACCGCTCGCTCATACAGTATTTGACTGTTCTCCCCCTCCCGAATATTTTTTTTTTCCAATATTCGTACGAATTTACTATTCGGGAAAAAGCTACTATTTGTACTCATCCGAATACCGTTGGGGCACACCCCTATTGGCTACTGCATCAATAGCAGAGCAATACAGTAGGCTACTGTGCTCCTTCAATAGGTTATATACCACTTTATATCACAGTAAGCATACTGTAGCTATACAGCACTTTACAACACAGAACATTAGGCCTATATCTAGCTGTACAGAACCTTACAACATACAGCAGTAGACATTAACCCACTGTAGCTGTATACAAGTACTTTACAACACAGCACACCTATAGCTGCAGAACACTTTACAACAACCTAGCTACTGTAGGCCAAACTTCTAGCTAGAACAGTTCGGCCTTTAGTATACCTACAGTAGCCTAGCAGCACAGTTGGCCTATATTTAGATAACACTTTACAAAACAGCAAGCAGAATAATCAAAAATTATTATTAGTATCATTATTGTTAGTATTAAATCACTGATGAAGAGGAGGTTCACCCAATAACTCATATTACCCAGATCACTGATCACAGCTAGTCCTGTAATCAACCAGTATCGCTCTCAACCTGGAAATAATTTCTAACCTGGTTAAACAAAGTTCTGAGAGAATTATGTACTGTATTCTGTCTTCAATTGGAGGTGTTTTTGTCAAAGACAGCAATACAGAATAGTTTTAGAAAATTCCAACTCTAAATTCTATCCCTATTATGGACTTACTTGTTTTCTCTAAATTCGTGTGTCAAATCCAGAAGTCACTAGCTACTCTGATGAGGTGGAATCGATCACTGACTATTTAAGTGTCTGCGTCAGCAACGTCTACTCTGACGTCATAAAAGCAAGGGGAGATGTAAAGTGATGACGCGCCCTCTAGTGGTCTTTAATAAAAAATTTGAGCTGCATTGAGTAATTATTCACATCGTTTGTAAGACACTTACATTGAGTCATCGGTGATGGATTATGATTATATGTGTGCAGTTAACGACAGAATAATAAAACGTTTTACAGCAGGTTTTGGAACGCTGGGTGTAAACTGACTACAGTTCCCATGATGCACACACCCCGTGCTTCCTCGCTATAGATTAATCTCTCTTGTTCTGTATGTAACATTTTATAATACAGCCCGTGTCTTACAGTGTCTTGGCGAAATGTGAGTTTTTAACTGCATAGGACATTAAAATTCACTTTTCTGAGACCCCAGAAACCGATTTTAGGTAGGTAAAAACAGCATATGCGGTGCCCTGGGTTGGTATTAATGTACAAACATGTAAACTGCGAGAATTTCATCATAATGTTGATTTGAATGTGTAGGCTAAGTGTTTGAAAGTGTGTAATAAAGCAGTAGCTATGTGTAACAATATGTTTAATAGCAGTTAGATTAGCTAGCTAGTTATTCGCAGTGATAGATAGCGGATTAGTAACGTAGCCGTCAGGCTAGTCTAGATGTTATTTTAAGATCCTACAACATTTATTTTAATAAAAAGCAAAGCTCACCTTGAGGAATGCTCCTGTATACTCGAACCCTGATTATTGAATGTTTGTATGGCACTATATTTTGTAATGTATGAACGAAATATGAGTCAGTTTACTTATAGCCTAATTAGCCTTGTTTATTGTGTCATTAAATTAGTCAGCGCTGTTGTGGTAGTTAATAGTAGGCACCACTAGGGGGAGCTCTACGTCTATATAAGATAGGTTTGGGCTGGGAATAAAGCAGTGGATTGAATCATGGCGTTCCGTGTGTCTCACTATCACCTGTCTAAGTGATTCTACATGGTGTCAGAAGTGGCGAGGTCACTTAGGTAGACTGATTAGGTAGATTGCTTTAGTAACTACCGGAAGAAGTCTCGGGGTCTAAGCTAACGCTAGCAGACTAGTGGCGGTAACGAGACGTGAGTAGCTAGCTAGCTAACTCCGTGTGAGAAAATCATGGACCGCTTGCCTCTACCGGCGAAGTTCAATTTCAGCAGACCGGAGGAGTGGCCGAAATGGATCCAAAGGTTCGAAAGATTCCGGATAGCTTCAGGCTTGGAGCTACAGTCCGAAGAAAACCAGGTCAACACCCTCATCTACACAATAGGAGACGAGGCGGAGGATGTGCTAACTTCCCTCCGACTGACACCTGAGGAAGCGTGTGATTACGGCTCAGTGAAAGCCAAGCTGGATGCACACTTCGTGGTACGGAGGAATGTAATATTTGAGCGGGCGAAGTTTAATCAACGACATCAGGAAATAGGTGAGGCAGCGGAGGGCTTTATCACGGCACTTCATTGCCTTGCGGAACATTGTGGTTATGGAGAATTACACAGTGAAATGGTCCGGGATAGGCTAGTAGTGGGGATAAGGGATAAAAAGCTATCTGAGCAGCTGCAAATGGATCCAGACTTAACGTTAGAGAGGGCAGTAGTGTTTATTTTGAGTTCACTCTCTCTCTTGCACACACCTCACACTTCTCAACCATTTTCTCCAGTTGTGAGCTAAGGCCCGGCCACCATACGGACTGTTTTGCTCTTTCTCTACACTTAGTGGTGCCCCTACCCCACCTTGAACCAGGCGAACATGTGTGGGTGAAGGACACTAAAGAAAAAGTAACAGTACTTCAGGAAACGGGGACACCCAGATCCTACCTGCTTGACACACCTAGAGGGACCGTACGGAGGAACAGAAGTCACCTAGTGGCGACACCAGCGCCTGAGCCATCTACTGACCATTCTGACAACTTGCGGGCGGCAATGACGTCAGCCAGAGATGCTTCCCCGGACTCCTCACCCACCTCTCGTGGGACCCCACCCCGTCCACAGACAGAGCCCGTCCGGAGGTATCCGGTCAGACAGCGTGGTCCTCCAAGACACCTGCAGGACTTTGTGACTGATTGATGAGACACTGAGTGGTTAAAGGGGCAGAATAACCCCCTCATTCAGTGGAGGGACTGGGGCAGTCTACCCCCACCCCCCCCCCAAGAGACAAAGATGGAGGAGAGCATTATTTGATTGTTGCTGTTGTGATTATTTGTTGGAAGAAAAAAATAAGTGAAATGTTTGATGTTGGGTTGTACAGTATAGACCTACATTGAGTTGGGTTATATTATTTTTGTTTTATACAAGTTCCAGCATTGTTTTATATCCAAGATATCCCAGATAGCATGTTAATGTTCCTTTACCAAAAAGCGTCCTGTGAGAAAGGGGGATGTTGTGGTAGTTAATAGTAGGCACCACTAGGGGGAGCTCTACGTCTATATAAGATAGGTTTGGGCTGGGAATAAAGCAGTGGATTGAATCATACTCATGGCGTTCCGTGTGTCTCACTATCACCTGTCTAAGTGATTCTACAAGCGCGTGCATAGTTTTGGCGGTCATGTAGTTCTCAACGGTGTTATAATTTGTGTAATCTGCTTTTCATGTAGCAGTAACAGTTCAGTCTTACTTTACATTAATAAGGGGACAATACTCAACATATACAAATAGGTATACTAGTTGCATGTAAACAACATGAATAGTGTTTGTAGGGAAATGTGAGTTTGGAGTTTCTATAGAATAGGAATAGTGAGTTTATTTGTAATTATTACCTAGCTGACAGCCCAGGGTGAGAGGTTAATGTTTTTGGTAGCATAAGTTTATTGGTTGCTTTATTAGTTGGTTGTTAGCAGTTTTGATTGGCACAAAGCTCTCGACCTAACAAATGCAGCATTACCAAACATGTCCTGCACGCATTCTAGTTTGGATATATATTTATATTTTAGAAAAAGTATGCATAAGCTATATCCATTAGAAAAAGCATTTCTATAGAGAGAAGAAAGACAGAATTAAGACAGACCCATACTGAAGTGAGCCTATTGCTTAATCAAACTGATTCGTCTGAGAGCAGCTGTTGTGAAAGATACTGACAGCATCGTCTACCTTTTCTGTCCATCTTAAATAGACCTGCTACACCCAACCCTGTGCCTGGGAAGTGTAACACATGCAAAATCAATCTACTATCTGCTTGTCGTGCATGCCAGTTTCAAATAGAGCTAAATAGTCGCTTTCTAATCTAATAAACAGATGCTGGTCTGGTATTACAGCATCCCCTCCCCTTGCCCCTACTACGACAAGTTAGCACCGCTATTAGCGACTATTCCTCCCTCACGTCTATTTTGACTGGGTGAGTGTAACAGAGACTGTGTGTGTCTTGTGTCCGACTGTGTGTATCGTGTTTGTTTGAAGCCAGGTGTCCATCGCTGTCCGCTAGAGGGACACAGCAGACCAGTGGCCCACACAAGCTTCACACCCCTGGAGGGATCAGGTACTGTGTTCTCTGTCTGCACACACACACACACACACACACACACACACACACACACACACACACACACACACACACACTAACTAATCAGGTAACAAAGATTCTGAATGATAAGTCCTATTCTCATTACAGCGCCCCCTAAAGGAAAAGTGTGTTACAGAGCTATAAGCACTGCACATGTTGAACACACTCGTCAGAATCACTACTAGTTACTATTTCTACATGCTGGCAGCTTGAGTCCTTGTTCTCAATGTAGATACCTCAGCACGCATGCAGGTAACGTGGCATCAGCAGTAGAAATGTGGGCTGTTTTCCTACTCAACCCTCAACTCATAGAAATGAGGAATGTATCTATCCCAACTCCCAGGTCCTGGTATCTTCTTGCCTTCTGTACATGTACTGGTGTAACAGAGTTGAATTGGTTAACTCACTTCTCAGTTTAAATACCGCCCACCAGTGGCATCAAAATCTAGCTTTTCGGTGGTGTGTTTAGTAGCGGTGTTTACAAGAAGTGGTCACGTGAGTGTCGTAAATGAGGACCCAAGTTTGAACCCAGTGTGGGCAAAGTGCTGGTGGAAGCTATACTGACGAGTGACACAATCTGAAATCAGCAACACTGGGAATATTCATGTACCCATTTATATTTCATCAGCACATTTGTGTCGGCCTCCGCTGCTGCTCTCTGCATGCGTTTCCAGTGCTGCTGTGCATCTGTCACCCTCAAATGTACCCAGGGATCCCATTGTCAAGTTCAAGTTCAAATCAAGTTCAGCTACAGGCTTATCCCACCCAGGTGCAATACGGAGCGGTTCAGACGTTCCTTTATGGCAGCGGACATCAGGCTCTATAACAGTGTTGTAGAGGTGTGCATGTGTGCTATTTCCATCTATCTATCTATCTATCTATCTATCTATCTATCTCTACAGTATCAATCTATCTATCTATCTATCTATCTATCTATCTATCTATCTATCTATCTATCTATCTATCAGACAGACAGACAGACAGACAGACAGACAGACAGACAGACAGACAGACAGATAGATAGATAGATAGATAGATAGACTGATACTGTAGATAGATAGATAGATAGATAGATAGACTGATACTGTAGATAGATAGATAGATAGATAGATAGACAGATAGATACAGTAGATAGACAGACAGACAGACAGACAGATAGACTGATACTGTAGATAGATAGATAGATAGATAGACTGATACTGTAGATAGATAGATAGATAGATAGACAGATAGATACAGTAGATAGACAGACAGACAGACAGACAGACAGACAGACTGTCTGTCTGTCTGTCTGTCTGTCTGTCTGTCTCTGTCTGTCTGTCTATCTACTGTATCTATCAGACAGACAGACAGACAGACAGACTGTCTGTCTGTCTGTCTGTCTGTCTGTCTCTGTCTGTCTGTCTATCTACTGTATCTATCTGTCTATCTATCTATCTATCTATCTATCTACAGTATCAGTCTATCTATCTATCTATCTATCTATCTATCTACAGTATCAGTCTATCTGTCTGTCTGTCTGTCTGTCTGTCTGTCTGTCTGTCTATCTATCTATCTATCTATCTACAGTATCAATCTATCTAGCTACCTACCCACCCTCTCTCCCTCTGTCTGTCTGTCTGTCTGTCTATCTATCTACCTAGGTTCAATTTATTGGCCATTTACATACATACTGAGACATATATGACTGTCTAACGGCAAAATAATTCTAGAGTAGCTGAACGCTGGCACAGCGTAGTAGTAAACAGCAGGGATCCACATCCACGATTGGACAGAACAGACAGCAGCACCCACACCCACGGCCGCACAGCGCCCCCGCGTCCGCAGGGCACCGCTGACCAGCTAGGAGCGATCTGTCGGCCTCCTCAGCCGGAGAGCGTGGCAGTCGTGAGTCGAAGGTCGTCCGGAGGTGGGCCGCGGTTGTGGGAGTCGCACGCCAGCGGTTGTGGATGACCTGCACTGACCACTGGGAGGGGCGAGCTCTGAGCGGGTCCTGCGCTCCTGAGGGTCGACGACACGATGCAGTCCCGCGCGTCGTCGTCCTCCGAAGCCCGCCCACAGTGCGAAGCGTGCCGGCATCGGCGTGAACAAGGCCGCTGCAGAAACCGCGCAGTATTCGGGCAACTGTAGCACTGTATGTGTTATTTGTTTAATATGACACACATGCACACACACACGCCATCACTGTTATCTCAGCTGTGCAAATGTGTTTATTCATCCCACCATTCAATGTATGTTCCTATTAGTATTCTTTCTACAGCATCAAAATGACCATGCACAGCATTCACCTACCACATCATGAGCCAAGGACATACTGAGGAATCTAGGAAGAAATGTCTATAACATCTACAGAGTCTTACTGCTATGTATTTGATTTAATGTGTTTGTTTGTTTTCACGTGGACACTGTGTAGTCGATAGAGTGAGGGAGACAGCTGATGCTGCTGCTGCTGTGGCCGTTCGGGGTAGTGGGTGTCAAGAGGTCACAATTAGGCCACAGGGGGGGCCACTCCTCTGGGGTATCAATGACACATCTCTATGGGACACTATAAACAGACACAACCCAGACTGACAACCAATGGTGATTAAGACATCATGTTAGGGTGATAGGCGACACATCTGTATGGTCACTCCTCCACCAATCTAGCTTCACTAGGCCCTAAACGGGCAGGCCTAGGTGTGGGGGGTGATAGGCGACACATCTGTATGGTCACTCCTCCACCAATCTAGCTTCACTAGGCCCTAAACGGGCAGGCCTAGGTGTGGGGGGTGGGCCGAGAGAGCACTATTTAACGTCTCAACCAAACCTTGAGACTTCGATTTGGAAACGGTAGGCAACTCAGCCGGACAGATTCGCTGCTCCCAGCAGGCAGACACGCTGATAACACCATGCGGGGAGGGAAGTCTAAGGCCTTGACTAGCAGAGAAGCAGGGAGAGAGAGAGACTAGGGAAACATCCCAGTGTTCCATGTGATTGTATCTTTGTACAATAAATCTATCATCTGTCGCTGCTTCCAATCCCATGTTGGGTGATTTCATCAATGACTATCACAACAAGAAAGGCAATTAACATCGTGGTTCATAATTAGATGGTGCTGCAACTCTTATCAAGGCTTCTAAAAAAAAATTACACAACGCAGAGCAACAGAAGAAAAGATCTCAAAGGCCAACAATACTGTGATACGTACTCACTTCACCAAGCCTGCAGATTTTCACCTGGTTAACAATATTGGTATATGAAGAAATTCTTACAATTTACACAGAAAAAACAATTACAACTTATAAAATCCTATCAACTTGGCTTGATCCTCACAAGATGTCAGTAAAGAATAGGCTCTTTGCACAAGCTCCACTACTTCCTGAAATTCTACAGGCATATTTATTTCCTGTCCTATACCATTGGATGGAAGTGATTAATCAGGTGTGATCAGGTGTGCCGCACACCTGATAAATCACTTCCATCCAATAGTATAGGACAGGAAATAAGGATGCCTGTAGAATTTCAGGAAGTAGTGGAGCTTGTGCAAAGAGCTTATTTGACCAGTAGAGGGCAGGAGAGGCTCCATCAAACATGCGCCATTCTGCTCCACTCACCACTGTACACCTGCACATGGCACATGCATGTCTAGCCATGACTGATACACTGTGATGTGTCTGGATAAGTTGTCACTTCTGTCATTAAAACATGAATATATACCAGAGATCAGCAACCTATCAAAAGAAAAATTTTTGGCCAAAAAAATAATAAAAATTCTGATGGGAGCAGTGAAACATTTGAGCCTTATAATGAAGGCAGTGTTTCCCGTAGATGCATTTCTTTCGTGGTAGCACCCAGGAGGGACACATTAGAGGGAGAAGGGGGTTGTTGAGCATCACACACTTAATTTCCTTCGTTATGATGAATTTTTATTAGACATGGGGTTTGGACTGGCACAAAGGCAAGGCAAGTTTATTTGAACCCAAACGTCCTCCTCGCATGCACACACACAGAGCCACAAAATGCATTCATGGGCGGAGGTCTGTGCTCTCTGAGCACCATTTCTCGTTTTATTATTCGTCTTAAATTACATTTACTCCATAGTCCAACTTCTTAAAACACTTTCCACAAGAAATATTTATGAAATTATGAGATGAAGCTATAGCACCACTAGAGGGCACCATCCTCAATCATCCATCTGTCCTCAGGTCCAGAAGGTGTTGATGATAATCTCCATCATCATCGCCCTGAAGAGTCTGCTGGAACAGAAGCGCTCGCCAATCCTGAAGGACCTCATGATGGTAGATGGTAAATGGACTGCACTTATATTGCGCTTTTATCCTCTCATTCACCCATTCACACACCCAGGGGTGAAAATTAACTTTTTGGCTCACGGTGAGTCACCTGCCAAGGGGACTATAGATGAAAAAATCTACTGGCCAAGTATTTATTTTTCAGATAGCCTTCCGAAATCTAGTCGCCATTTGGAAATTTTACCTGCGTTTGGCCGGTGGCAGGTGTTAATTTTCAGCCCTGCACACACCCATTCACTGCAGCTGCCATGCAAGGTGCTAGTCTGCTCATTGGGAGCAATTTGGGGTTCAGTGTCTTGCCCAAGGTCACTTCGACATGTGGACAGGAGGAGGTGGGATTCGAACCACTGACCCAACGATCATTGAACAACCCGCTCTACCTTGTGAACTACAGCCGCCCCATGATCTACCTCCAGGTGTTAGACTGGGTTTTCCTCTACACCATGGTCTCTCACTATCAAGTTCACTATCCACACCATGGTCTCTCACTATCAAGTTCACTATCCACACCATTGTCTCTCATTATCAAGTTCACTATCCACACCATGGTCTCTCACTATCAAGTTCACTATCCATACCATGGTCTCTCACTATCAAGCTCACTATCCACACCATGGTCTCTCACTATCAAATTCACTATACACACAATTATCTCTCACTATCAAGTTCACTATACACACCATGGACTCACTATCAAGTTCACTATACACACCATGGACTCTCACTGTCAAGTTCACTATACACACAATGGTCTCTCACTATCAAGCTCACTATCCACACCATGGTCTCTCACTATCAAGTTCACTATCCACACCATGGTCTCTCACTATCAAGTTCACCATTCCATTTCCATAGAGGCTAGGCGTTTTTGATTTGTGAAATAGGCCTAGAGATTTTAAAATGAGGTCAAGGAGTTCTTTGCATGATGAGCTGCTGGCCATGGAGCTGGAATACAACCTGAAGATGTTCGAGAAGCAGATGGAGAACAAGGTGGCCGACTGCAGCCTGGCCAAGGTAAACAGTTTGTCTGTATATATAGACATACTGTAGGCTGTTTTTTATTGATCATAATGTCCATTTGTCTATCTTTATAATGGATGGATTTTTGTCTTCATAAACAAAGTAACAAAGTGTAACAAAAACAAATGTGATGTGGTGTATCTTGTGAAAATTGTTTGCTAATAATTTTTTTACACATATGTTATGCACTCAATGTATTGTCACATTTTCTGTTTATTTTCTTCTTTTATTAGTAAATAATAACGTTAATACCTGTGGCCACCAGTAGGGGTCGTATGTGTTGTTTGTCTTGTGGACTGTTCTCATTCGTGTGCAGCCGTTGTGAAAGACAACTGAAAGCCTTGTTTTTGTGCGTGGCTGTAAGCCAGCGCACCAATGATAGCAAATGTCCAGTTGTTACTCCCTCCCTCCCTAGCTTCCTCCCTGGCTTCCTCCGTCGTGTTGTTGACCTGCAGTTCTATGTTGCTACCACAAGAGGCAGTGGTCCCAGAACCTGCAGTTCTATGTTGCTACCACAAGAGGCAGTGGTCCCAGAACCTGCAGTTCTATGTTGATACCACAAGAGGCAGTGGTCCCAGAACCTGCAGTTCTATGTTGCTACCACAAGAGGCAGTGGTCCCAGAACCTGCAGTTCTATGTTGCTACCACAAGAGGCAGTGGTCCCAGAACCTGCAGTTCTATGTTGCTACCACAAGAGGCAGTGGTCTCAGAATCTGCAGTTCTATGTTGCTACCACAAGAGGCAGATAGACTGCATTTAACATTTTCGGCCACGAGAGGGCAGCAACAGGATTAGATAGACGTTCCTTGTTCAGTTTCAGCAATAGAGGCAGATAGACTGCATTTACCGTTTTCGGCCACGAGAGGGAAACAGGCTTAGATAGACTGTGTTCCTTGTTTGTCACTGGATGTTATAAGCTATGTAAAAATGTGGTTACCTGGTGGTGCTATGTCAGTTATTGAATTTATGTGCAGTAATTGAACATCTGAAATACTCCTGTTTTTAAATTATACCTACAGTATAGGTGTCTCAGTAATTACCCATTATATATTAGGCTATACTTGCATGTATTTACCAGGTAAATGTTTAGTAATTGTGGACTATGAAAGGAAGGGTTACCAAAAAAATGTTCAGTCAGTTAATTTAGCAATAGAAATCCATAAGCCTAGGGCCAATGGGCCTAGGATATAGACAATAAACTACCGGTGGAATGGTGGTGGAGCATCCATCGGGGACTCGCTGTAGGTCCACTAGCATTGTGTTATCTGGGTTTATCCCTTACCTTTGTCCAGAAACAGAAGTTGAACCAATTGCAGCAAAATAGCTAACGTTACAGGAATCATCAGTGTAACTGCTTTAGCCACTGACCGCTACCATTAATGTTATGTAAGCTGCTGATAGTTGTTGTGAGCTCATGAGCTATCCCACCTTCTGAATCCTATTTATGGGATTTGATGCATGTTGGGCCACATATTTCTTGAAAACAATCTTTATTTGCAACTCATATTACAATGAAAATTAACCACAATCAATTTGCAGCTAAGTCTGGTTATGTTAAAGCAAAGAAAATAATAAGGAATAAGGCAATCAAAGTGATGACATTACTCATGAGCTCTCAGACTTGGCGAGCAGGTGCACCTGGCAGTGCTGCAGGAAGGCGTCCAGGAAGGGGGCAGGGCCCACAGTGGTGCAGCCTCTGCCGCTTGGCCCCCGGGTTCTTGGAGACAATGTCCATGTCCGGGCTGCAGACGCTGCAGACCACTACGGCGGGAACACCTCCGCGCACAGGAACTCACCCTTCTCCTCCTGTCTCCTTTCTGGGCCTCCCGGGCCCCTGGCCTCACCGCCTTCTCTGCCAGCTTGGCGGGCCCACTGGGGACCTTCTCCACCCCTGATGACACCACCCCCGCCGCCTGGCACTGACTCTGGGCGTTGTGCAGCTTGGTGTGGGCCAGGAGGGACAGGTGGTGCAGAAAGAACTTGCCGCAGACCTGGTGGCAGACCAAAATGCCTCTGGACGCAATTGGAGAAACCTACAAACAATCACGAGCAACGAAAGGTGGGTTAGTCGTCGTATCGTCGTATCAAGTAGGTACAGTCGTTGTATCAAACCCGACCCATGTTAGATAAACAGTTGTGATTGGCGTGCCTGACCTGGCAGGGGTACGTCTCGCCCTTTAGGCGCTTGTTGATCAGCGGCCGGGTGCCATCGCCCCGACGGATGTCCTTCTCCTGGCTGTGCTTCTTCTTGCGGTGCAGGTAGAGCTTGGCCGTGCTCGGGAACTCCATGTCGCAGGAGCCGTACGCCAGAACCTTCTGCTTGGTGTCGCCATTGTTCGTCAGAGGCGGCCTTCCTCCTCCTCTTCCTCCTCCTTGTCTGACTTCAGCGGGCCTAGTCCTCTTTTCCAGGAGCCACTCCTTGACGTGGTAGGTCCTCTGGTGGCTGTTGAGGCCCGCAGGAGAGTGGAAGTTCTTACCGTAGTACGAGCATGGGTACGGTGCAGCAGGCGGGGGTCGGGGCCGTCTGTGGTGGCGTCGGGGCTGTTGGAGGCATCCGAGGCGGGGGACCACACGGCCTCAAAGCCGGGAGTGGGCGAGTCGAGAGCAAGAGGGCTATTGTCATTGTCAGGGTTTTACAGATCACTGCAGCTGGACTGCTGGTGGCGGAGCAGCACCTGCTTCTGGCTGAATGTCCGTCGGCAGGGGGCACAGGCGACATCGGCGACTTGTCGCGGGGGCCCTCGGGGTTGGAAGTTGGCCACCGCTTCCGTCGCTCCCACGCTGCCGAGACACGGATCAGCACAGTTCGCAAGGGGGGCGTCGTCATCCTCATCATCGTCGTCACGGAGATCGTCGTGGAGATGGCAGTGCAGCTGCAGGGAGGAGAGCAGGAAGAAGGCATTGCAACCGGCCGCACACTGGTGGGGGGGCGAAGTGTCCAGAGCTGCTAAGTTTATTTTTGAATTTCAAGGGGCGTTATCAATGGTGGCAGACCAAAATGCCCTGGATGCAATTGGATAGACCTACAAACAATCACGAGCATCGAAAAGTGGGTTAGTCGTCATATCATTGTATCAAGTAGGTACAGTTGTTGTATCAAACCCGACTCACATTAGAGTTGTGATTGGCCATCCAATGAGTTTTCTCCAGAGGGTGGCTGGGGTCTCCCTGAGAGATCGGGTGAGAAGTTCAGTCATCCAGGAGAGACTCGGAGTAGAGCCGCTGCTCCTTTGCATCGAAAGGAGCCAGTTGAGGTGGTTCGGGCATCTAGTGAGGATGCCTCCTGGGCTGGGAGGAGGCCGCGGGGTAGACCCAGGACCAGGTGGCGGGACTACATCTCCGTACTGGCCTGTGAGCGGCTAAAGATTTCCCAGACAGAGCTGGTTGATGCTGCTAGGGAAAGGGATGTCTGGGGCCCCCTGCTGGAGCTGCTGCCTCCGCGACCTGACCCCGGATAAGCGGATGACAATGGATGGTGTAGGTGGAGTTCAGCAGGTTGGAGAACAGGCCGTGGTCACAGTGGTGTGGAGACTTCAGCATGTTGGAGAACAGGCTGTGGTCAGGGTGGGTGAGATCTCTGCAACCTGAATGAAAATTTTATTTTTTAGCTTGAAATTGGGTACCGGTGCAACAAATGTGTATTTTATAAGAAAAGCATGACATTTCTAGTTAGTATATCCTATACCATCATTTACCAGATGTGGAGTTCAGCAGGTTGGAGAACAGGCCGTGGTCAAGGTGGTGTGGAGAGTTCAGCATGTTGGAGAACAGGCCCTCATTGGGTTGGTGTAGAGAGTTCAGCAGGTTGGAGAACAGGCTGTGGTCAGGGTGGGTGAGATCTCTGCAACCTGAATGAAAAATTTATTTTTTAGCTTCAAATTGGGTACCGGTGCAACAAATGTGTATTTTATAAGTAAAGCATGAAATTTCTAGTTAGTATATCCTATACCATCATTTACCAGATGTGGAGTTCCGCAGGTAGGAGAACAGGCCATGGTCACAGTGGTGTGGAGAGTTCAGCCGGTTGGAGAACTTGCCGTGTTTAGGGTGGTGTGGAGAGTTCAGCTCGTTGGAGAACAGGCTGTCATTGGGGAGGTGTGGAGAGTTCAGCATGATGGAGAACAGGCCATGGTTGGGATGCTGTGGAGAGTTCAGCTGGTTGGAGAACAGGCCGCCATTGCGGCATTGTGGAGAGATGAGAGGTTGGAGAACAGGCCGTGGTCGTGGTGGTGTAGATTGTTTAGCAGTTTGGAGAACAGGCCATCATTGGGATGGTGTGGGGAGCTCAGCAAGTTGGAGAACAGGCTGTAGTTTGGGTAGTGTGGAGAGTTCAGCAGGTTGGAGAACAGGCCTTGGTTGGGGTGGTGTGTAGAGTTCAGCAGGTTGGAGAAAAGGTCATCATTGGGGTGGTGTGGAGAGTTCAGCAGGTTGGAGAACTTGCCCTATTCAGGGTGGTGTGGAGAGTTCAGCAGGTTGGAGCACAGGCCGTAGTTGAGGTGGTGTGGAGAGTTCAACAGGTTGGAGAACAGGCAGTGGTTGGGGTGATGTGGAGAGTTCAGCAGGTTTGAGAACAGGTCGTATTGGGTTGGTGTGGAGAGTTCAGCAGGTTGAAGAGCTGGCCGTCATTGGGGCAGTGTGGAGAGAACAGCTGGTGACAGAACAGGCTGTGTGGAGAGAGCAGTAGGCTGGAGAGCAGGCCATGGTTGGGGTGGCATGGAGAGATCACCAGGTTGAAGAGCTGGCCGTCATTGGGGTGTTGTAGAGAGTTCAGCATCTTGGAGAACAGGCTGTCATTGGGGTGGTGTGGAGAGTTCACCAGGTTGGAGAACAGACTGTCATTGGGGTGGTGTGGAGAGTTTAGCAGGATGAAGAACTTGCTGTGGTCGGGGTCGTGTGGAGAGTTCCCCAGGTTGAGAACAGGCCATGGTTGAGGTGCTGTGGAGAGTTCAGTAGGTTGGAGAACAGGCCGTAGCCAGGATGATTTGGAGAGATCAGCAGGTTGGAGAACAGGTCATCATTGGGGTGGTGTGAAGAGTTCAGCAGATTGGCGAACAGGCTATGTTCAGGGTGGTGTGGAGAGTTCAGCAGCTTGGAGAACTTGCGGTGTTCAGGGTGGTGTGGAGAGTTCAGCAGGTTGGAGAACAGGCTGTCATTGGGGTGGTGTGGAGAATTCAGCAGGTTGGAAAACAGGCTGTGGTCAAGATGGTGTGGAGAGTTCAGCAGGTTGGAGAACTTGCCGTGGTTGGGATGCTGTGGAGAGTTCATCAGGTTGGAGGACAGGCTGTGGTCAGGTTGGTGTGGTGAATTCAGCAGGTTGGAGAACAGGCCATGGTCACGATGGTGTGCAGAGTTCAACAGGTTGGAGAACTTGCTGTGTTTAGGGTGGTGTGGAGAGTTCAGCAGGTTGGAGCACAGGCAATTATTGGGGTGATATGAAGATTTCAGCAGGTTGGAGAACAGGCCATCATTGGGGTGGTGTGGAGAGCTCAGCAAGTTGGAGAACAGGCCGTAGTTGGGGTGGTGTGGAGATTTCAGCAGGTTGGAGAACAGGCAGTGGTTGGGGTGATGTGTAGAGTTCAGCAGGTTGGAGAACAGGTCGTATTGGATTGGTGTGGATAGTTCAGCAGGTTGGAGAATAGGCTGTGGTCGGGATCTCTGCTGATGCTGAGACCATTGTGCAGGCAGTGTTTTTGAAAAATGTATTTTTTTGACTTGAAATTGGGTACCGGTGAAACAATTGTGCATGTTATAAGAAATTGCATGACATTTCTAGTTTGAATGGCCTATACCATAATTTTATCAGATGTGGAGGGAAGCCACCTGACCCCTGAGGACCGTGAGAGGTAAAATCCAAGATGGCCGCTAGTGCCTTGGGTCTAATTTCCAAACACGCTCAATTTTGGAACCAGTGTAGAAAAACATATAAGGTGTCATATCCAACAAAATTGGGGATGTACAGTATACATTCTTTTGAGCCTGCCAGAACCCAAGGATCAAGGTCAAGGTCAAATTAACGTAGCAAGTGTTTTAATGTTCTGCTCGAGTACTACCTGGGCTGGAGTAATGTTCTCTAGTTCCAGACTTCTGTGTGGATAGCTGTTTCAAGACATCATTCATGCCGTACTACTCACTTGTTGGTTTGTACATCAGCACCACAAATCTCTCCAGCAGTAACTGATTGTTCATGGACCTCGCTTGGTATGCATAGCTCATTGAAAGCATCATTCACCTCTGAGAAAGACTTCCATGTCCCCCCCCCCCCACACACACACACACACAACACACTAGAGATGGACAAATGAATGAGCAACAAATCTCTTAGTTAATTTGAGAACAATGTTTATTAAATAGATTGAGTGTGATGATGTTCCATCAGCATGACCAGGTAGATGATCCTAGTAGGGATATCGTGAAAAGATAAGAGACATTAGATTAGGATGATTAAATATAGGCTCACAAAGACAGTACATAGTTATACTTTAGACGTATCATCAGGCCTATTTATTAAATACATAAAGACAATGTTATCGAAATATGTAAATTATCCAGCTATCGAAATATGTCCAGTATGTCCACATCTCGAAAAATACAATTCAACAATTTACATGGCTAGAGAGCAAATTGTTTGTTAGCCTGAAACTATTAGGGCAATTTGGACATCTAAAATGTTATACTATTATGCAGTCCTACTCATATTAGCTAGCATGTAAAATGTTTCAGCTAAAATTAATTATGCATTAATTACTTTCTAGCCAGCTTGTCACATTAAAATTACAGGCTCTGTTCAGTTTAATTCAATCATAGCACAACTTTATTGTTGCAAGAAAACTGTTAGCTAGCTTACAAAATCAAAAGACATCTGTAATGTTGCAAGAAAACTGGTAACTAGCTAGCTAACAAGCAACGTCTTACAATCCTACTCAGGTTAGCTAGAATGCAAAAAAAAACAAGCATGTTCTTATGAATAAAGTTTCAGATTCAACAATCACATACCTTCATCCTGTGTTATTTTATCCATCTGCAACATTATTCCCATGAGCGCCAGTCCAGCAGGTTTTTTTTAAGAGCTAGGGCTGGCCCGGAACATTCAAAATTCGCAATTTTCAGAATGTGTTTCTCAGTTCAGAATTACGTGGATTCTTTTAGGATAGGTTAGCCTATTAAGCCTAGATAACCTCAGCATATGATAAAATAAAAAAGCACACGCAACATGCGTTGATGCACGATGACGACTGCAAAGAAATCCGTGGAAATATTGGAGCGCATATTCAAGGCTGGATATAACCAGACAAGGAATTCCCTTCTCCTTGACAGTGGAAAAACTGGTCCTCTTGGCACACAACCTGAGAGAGTATAGGCTAGGTAAGGCTTATTTCACAAGACAACCCGTGTCCATGTTCATTATTAGGCTATTTATTTGGTCGGTGGTTGTAATATCCTCATTTCATTCTTAGGTTATTCAGATGTAGCCTACCTACATTAATGGCCTTTGGATTCATTTATTTTACAATGTTTATGGTACTATATGCCTGTTTTCGATTTGATAATAAATGTTTATTTGCCAGAGAGCTTGTCCAACAGTGTCTGATTGTATCATGCTCAGCTTGACTATAATGTCGCCCTCCATTGGATCTATAGTGAACTGCATTTTTTTTTTCTCTTTGACAACAAGAGGACCATCTGGAAGCGCTCAAAGAAAAGTTCATACTGAGCTGCAGTAGAACATTCAGTTTTATGAGGCCAATATTCTTCATGAGGGCTCTGGGAATTAGTAGAGCTACTGTGCCAATACCAAGATTTGTTTATTAGTAGGGATGTAACGGTATGAACATTTCATATCACGGTTATAGTGACCAAAATTACCACGGTTATCAGTATTATCACGGTATTGTTAAAATATGCAGAAAATGCTCGAAAGGTACTGATACACAGACATCATTATCATTATTATTCTTTTTCAATCATTTACTCAATCACTCATGCACACACACACACATACACGTTTTCTCCATTGATCTTCTTTATACAAAAATGAAAGTGAAACTAAATGTGCACGACTAGCCTACAGCTGCAGAATGTGTAGTGTTTTACAAAAATAGGTTACACTGAAAGCTTCAGTTTACATTATTGACATAAGCTACTAGCAAGTTAGAGAAACCATGATATTTTCCATCCTTTCTAAAGTCCCCACATGCAAGTTAACTTCAGACGTAGCCGTCTAGGTTGAAACATCTCCACTGCTCTGCCTTCCCCCATACTTGTGAACAAATCACAACAACACAACAACAAATCCACGTTGACTGTGGACAGTATTTACCGTGGTTTATAAGTCAAACACGGTTTTAATGCTAATTTAATTTTGAGATGGTAATACTAACCGGTAACCGTTTGTTCCCTATTGGAGGAGAATGTGTACCAGGACTGCACCATATCCAGCTCTTGCTCATTGCTTCAGTTATTCATGCACCATGGAAAGTACAGTACATGTAGCACTGAAGGACAATTAAAACTGAACTGAAAAGAATGGAGGATCTTGGAGTCATTGTGAAACAGAGCGCACCGGGTTAACAGTATGGTAACAGAAGTGAAGCCCAAGAAACTCAGAATCTGCATCGATCCACAAGGTCTTAACAAAGCCATAAAGAGGAAACGCATTGGGAGTCAGAGCAACAGAAGAGCTTAGAAATTATGAAGCTTCTTGTGAGAAGTGTCCCAGTGTTAAAGTACTGCGATGTTAACAAATAAGTAACACTGGCAGTGGACGCAATGCCTGGGAGCAGTGATACTGCAAGATGAACAGCCAGTTGCGTACGGCTCGAGGTCTCTCACTGTGAGAAAAGGTACGCTCATATAGAACAAGAGTTGTTGGCGATTGTTTATGGATGTAATAAATTCCAGCAATACATCTACTGTAAGACAGTACAAGTGAAGACGGATCACAAGTCCCTTGAAACACTGTTTAAGAAATCTCTCCAAAAAGCTCCTCCAAGAGGACAATGATGAGACTACAGTCCTACAATCTGCATGTCAGTTACAAGCCTGGTAAAGGGCTGTACACCACAGACATGCTGAGCCGAGCCTAGACGAGCCGATTTACTAGTACATCTACTATCAGCTCATCTACTAATCTCAAAAGAGAAGCTGAACACGCAACAGCCGATAAGTGCAGATGGCCATGTGAAGTGATCCAGACAGGGTGGCCAGTAGAAATATGACAAGTTTCAGCAGACACATTTACATTACACTACATTACAGTCTTTAAGCAGACGCTTTTATCCATAGCGACTAACAATAATTGCATTTAACGTAGGAAGAGCCAATGTACTACTACTTGCCAGAACTCACAAGTGCATCTTCCCTCTAAAACAAGTGACTACGAGCATAATCTAGTGCTGAAGGCAAAGTGCAAGAATAGCAATCTAAAGTACAGTGCAATATAATATAATACAATAAAATACAATAAGTGCTTAGGCGGGGGGATTGTTGTAGTACACCTGACGGAAACATCTCCAAGAGAAATCTGTGACACCTGCTGAAGACCAGATAAATTACTTTTTTACAAGCACACCCTCTAGACCTGGAGAACTGTCCTTCAGTCAACAGTGCACCTGCAGAGAGTAACAGTCCAGTGCAATCACCTGCACTGTCATCCTGTGCTCAGCGGGAATTATGTCACATGTGCGAGTCATGCCGGAGGCGTTTTGATGAATCCCAGCTGTGGACAAATGTCACTTCATGGACAGCGACGGATGTGGTGAAATTCCAAGACGCAGTGTTATGACAAGGTAGTATATCCCAATTGCATGTGTATTGCATGCAAAGTACGTACTTTCAATGGGCAGCTGTAGTACGTACTGGTAGTAAAAGGTAGAGATATGCGATTCGGAATGCAACCAACATTTACTTTATATATGCTTTGAAAGAAAAAACAAACATTTCATGCAGGTAGAGGGTGCTCTCCACTAATAGAGTGCTAAGCGGAAGCAGGAAGTGAAAACCACCATGGGACCTTAAAGGACAATGCTCGTTTTTGACAACCTGGACCTTATTTACGACATATTATAAGACGTTTGACTCACCGAGATCACTTTGGTGTAGTTCGGAGGCATGTAGAAGAAATTTAAAATCCAGCGCGAGCCAGTATATCCATGTAATGGCGGTGGTCGGGGCACTTAGAATGCAGTTTCTAAAAATCGATTTTCTGCCGCGAAACAGTTGTTTTTATCAATCTGTCTTGATGAATCGCTAGTTGTGCTTACATAGAGCATAGTCCTGTTGTGTTGTTTTTCACATGCCTCTGTAATATGATCTTTAGAAACGTCTTTAGACACGAAATAGCTTCCTCACTTGCTCCAGCACGCATGCGCACAGCGTGCTGGAGCAACGATTGCGCGCTGTGCGAATTCGTGCTGGAGCAAGTGAGGAACAGGGCTTAAAAACGAAATTATTTTTCAATCGGTTCGCTCCGAGCAGAACCAGCATATTTAACGTTTCCGTTCTCGTGTTCCGCCACCAACATAGCGTTCCTGAACCGGTTAAGAACGAAAAATAACATTCCGTTCACCGTTCCGGGGGTAGCCTATTAAGACTCTATAGGCCTACAGTATTTCTTGTAAGGTAGGCTATAACCTAATCAACAAGTCTAGGGTTGTGGTGTGTGGTGGCCTTATTGCCAACAATATTAGCCTTGGTGATGTGTGCTGTAGTGTAGCCTTGTTGATTATTTTACAAGAAATACGCAACATTAGTCCTATTCCCGTATGCCCTTAATCCACACCGTAAACTATGCACAGGTCTATCTTAAATCATCATCATAGCTCATCATCCTTTTAAAAATATTTTCTTGTAGGCTACTGTTGCTGCAAGCTATTTTATTCTGCGCCTGTAGGCCTATTGTTTGTTTATTATTTCGTTTTATGTTTTATGTTATTTATAAATAATTAGTCACCTCATTCATTCATCTGCGCAATCCCTATTGTTTATGCTGCGTTCCTTTTGTATGGGAGCTCCGGATTTGGCGCCTATACACCTAATACGTAGCCTATCGTCTGGCATCCGCGGTCTTTAATATTAAAATAATTTAACTTATGCTATTCAATGATCAGGGTTGCACGGCACATTGTCACTAAAGTGTGCTCATATTAATTAATGTAGCCTAATCATTTGGTTTGTGAAAGTCAAGACGTGACGGAAACCTGTGCAACAATAGGCTATGACTAGATTCCAAGAGGCGCGCTCGCTTTCACAGCCTAATTGCCGAGTAGAACTCTGAAGGAGGTAGACCATTAAATTTGCAAAACATAGGTTTATGCATCCTGGTTTATGCATCCTAGTATAGATACTAGTATACATCCAAGCAACTGTCACAAAGTACTCCATGTTTTAAATAGCCAAACCATACTTGGAGCGAGATGCGCTACGAGTGAAAATTGGCTTCCGCTGAATGTTGGTTATAAAGATAGAGGAACTTTATTGCAGACACGCAGGTCCATATAAAACATTATATTTGCACAGTAGGCAGGTCCATATAAAACATTATATTTGCACAGTAGGCTATTATTTCTTTCACTTTATTATTTGCATCATTCTTTGTGGACCAATGTTGGAATAAATTTGCCTTTGAACGTTATTGCCCACTCTGACATCCGCGGTCTTTATGTGAAATCTAGTTTTAGCCTACTGAAACATTACAGGCTAGCCTACTCTTCTTCAATTAAACCAAATAAATCACATTGATATCTTTGCTAAGTAATAAGCTGTAAGGACAGGCTGAACTACTGTTTTGCACTGGCAAACAAAGGAGAGTGTGTGACAGCCCTGCGCAACGCGTGCAAATTGGCTGCCGCTGAGTGGTTGGGAAACATCAAGAATAGCCATGCATCTTAGCTTGCAGAGTTTGAGAAACATCCTCAATTTTTGATTGATGTAGGCTACAAATTTAATAAATTTAATTTAGCCTATTCGGCCATAAAAGGCTCAGCTTTCTTCTTTTTTTAAATATTTTTTAAGTTATATAGGCCTACTACAAAGAACGAAAAAATAACGTTATTAACCGGTTTTAAAGATTTCAAATTAACGTTTCTGTTCTGGAACAATTAAAGACCATTTCGTTTTCGTTCGTGTTTCTGTTCCTCGTAAAATACCGTTCGTTTTCGGTTTTCGTTTCCGTTCCTTTAACCGGTTCGGAGCCTTGGTGAGGAAGCTATTTCGTTTCGAAAGACGTTTCTAAAGATCATGGCATGTGAAAACCACAACAGGCCTATGCTCTATGTAAGCACAACTAGCGATTCATCAAGACAGATTGATGAAAACAACCGTTTCGCGGCAGAAAATAGATTTTTAGAAACTGCATTCTAAGTGCCCCGACCACCGCCATTACATGGATATACTGGCTCGCACTGGATTTTTAATTTCTTCTACATGCCTCCGAACTACGCCAAAGTGATCTCGGTGAGTCAAACGTCTTATAATATGTCGTAAATAAGGTCCAGGTTGTCAAAAACGAGCATTGTCCTTTAAATTGGAAAAAATATGGATGGTAGTGAACGGTGGATGACAAATAATTTTTTGATCCCGTTTTAATTGTGCCATGACCACAACATGTGTTTGTCAATCTAAAACATAAATTTTACTGATCTCTGTTAACTCGCAAGTTAGCTAATATTAGCTAGCTGACATTAACCAAAACCTTGTGTGGGATATTTTGATTCTGAGATATGCCTGCTAATTAGGTGTTTGGTTGTGGCTGCATTCTTTTTAGATAATCACCGGCTGGCCAATCTTCCTGTTTCCACTTAGGCACTCTATAGGGATGAGTCCATCAATATATAATCTGTAGGTTACCAGCTACAACATGAACTAGGGCTGCGAGCAGCAGTGAGCGGGCCCTCGCACCCCACGCGTGTCGGGGTGGGGCGCCGTTAAAGGGTGTGCTATTTCGGTGTCCTGTGCTGAGAGAAACTTCCTGTCACCAGTAGGTGGCGCTCTAAGCGTGACAATACCGAAGCATAGATGTGTTCAGGACGCTACCTTGATGAAGCGTGAGAAATGTTGTGTAAATCGGACAAAGTATGTAGGAGTTATGAGGACTTCCTGTAAGCAGTAGGTGGCGCTGTAGGTATGACGCAATACTGACCTACAGATGTGTTCAAGATGCGACCTTCATCAAGCATGAGCAATTTGGAGTAAATCGGATAATGTATGTAGGAGTTATGAGTACTTCCTGTTTCACCAGTAGGTGGCGCTGTAAGTGTAACTCAATACCGACGCATAGATGTGTTCAGAAGGTGACCTTCATGAAGCGTCAGCAATTTGGTGCAAATCGGATGATGTATGCAGGAGTTATGAGGACTTCCTGTTTCACCAATAGGTGGCGCTATACGTATGACGCAATACTGACACATATATGTGTTCAGGACAGAACCGTCATGAAGCGTGAGATATATCGGACAAATCGGATAATGTATGGAGGAGTTATGAGGACTTCCTGTTTCACCAATAGGTGGCGCTATAAGTATGACGCAATACTGACACATAGTTGTGTTCAGGACAGAACCTTCATGAAGCGTGAGATATATCGGACGAATTGGATAATGTATGTAGGAGTTATGAGGACTTCCTGTTTCACCAATAGGTGGCGCTATAAGTATGATGCAATACTGAAACATAGATGTGTTCAGGACAGAACCGTCATGAAGCGTGAGATATATCGGACGAATCGGATAATGTATGTAGGAGTTATGAGGACGTACTGTTTCACCAATAGGTGGAGCTATAAGTATGACGAAATACTGACACATAGATGTGTTCAGGACAGAACTGTCATGAAGCGTGAGACATATCGGACAAATCGGATAATGTATGTAGGAGTTATGAGGACGTACTGTTTCACCAATAGGTGGCGCTATAAGTATGACGCAATACTGACACATAGATGTGTTCAGGACAGAACTGTCATGAAGCGTGAGACATATCGGACAAATCAAATAATGTATGGAGGAGTTATGAGGACGTACTGTTTCACCAATAGGTGGCGCTATAAGTATGACGCAATACTGACACATAGATGTGTTCAGGACAGATCTGTCATGAAGCGTGAGACATATCGGACAAATCGGATAATGTATGTAGGAGTTATGAGGACGTACTGTTTCACCAATAGGTGGCGCTATAAGTATGACGAAATACTGACACATAGATGTGTTCAGGACAGAACTGTCATGAAGCGTGAGACATATCGGACAAATCGGATAATGTATGTAGGAGTTATGAGGACGTACTGTTTCACCAATAGGTGGCGCTATAAGTATGACGCAATACTGACACATAGATGTGTTCAGGACAGAACTGTCATGAAGCGTGAGACATATCGGACAAATCGGATAATGTATGGAGGAGTTATGAGGACGTACTGTTTCAC
Source organism: Borostomias antarcticus (assembly GCF_949987555.1). NCBI lineage: Eukaryota > Metazoa > Chordata > Actinopteri > Stomiiformes > Stomiidae > Borostomias > Borostomias antarcticus. Next base: position 1,199,685 of record NW_028175837.1, read on the forward strand.
CAATAGGTGGCGCTATAAGTATGACGCATGCTGACACATAGATGTGTTCAGGACAGAACTGACATGAAGCGTGAGACATATCGGACAAATCGGATAATGTTTGGAGGAGTTATGAGGGCGTACTGTTTCACCAATAGGTGGCGCTATAAGTATGACGCAATACTGACACATGGATGTGTTCAGGACAGAACCGTCATGAAGCGTGAGATATATCGGACAAATCGGATAATGTATGGACGAGTTATGAAGACTTCGTGTTTTATGGCGAAATGTCAAACTTTGGCGGGGCGCCACGGGAAGGGTGTATGGTGAAAACTCAATTTTTTTGATAACTTTTGATCACAAAGGTCTTAAGATGAAGCTGACCGAATATGAAGTTGATCGGATGAAATCTGTAGGAGGAGTTCGTTGAAGTACGAGACATGGAAATGGTCCAAACAAGGACAAAATGTCACATTAAAAGCAAAATGGCTGACTTCCTGTCGGATGTTGGGTATAGGTCCAAGAGACATTTTAGTGTGTCTCGATGAACTACATATGCCCACCGAATTTCGTACGCCTACATCAAACTGAAAGGTGGGGCTCGCCATTTTAAATTTTCCAGGGGGCGCTCTTGAGCCGTTTTGCCACGCCCATTTCCGTCACCCATGAATTATCAAATTTTTCACCAGGACTGACGTATCTTCAAAGTTTCATCCGTTTTCATCGATGTTTAGGCCGCCAAAAAGGCATTTGTTTTGGAAGAAGGAGAAGGAGAAGGAGAAGGAGAAGGGAGAATAATAATAATCCTTCGAAATACAATAGGGCCTCGCACCGCCAGTGCTCGGGCCCTAACTAGTGTTTATGCCAGCAGTCGGCCCTGAAACCATGAAGGAATGGGAGAGTAATACACTGTGTTGGGTTCATTGTGGCAACCATTTATACCACCACAATGGATTTGAAATTAAACAAGATGTGCTTTAAGGGGAGACACTACAGTCAAAATTTTCTACATACATTTTAATTTCAGTATACGTCTGTTTAATTTGATTTATCCATACTATATGATTGGAAAGTGTGCCATAGGCTGTTAGACTAGTTATTCGTCTTAACTGAGGCTGATGCTGCAGTCTTGGATCAACACTGACTGCCTGTAACGTTAACTAGAAATAGCTGGCTAGCCTACAACTAAACAGGGCATCGTTGCTTAATCTCATGAGTGAAAACATCTTCGTAAATTGCATTCTCTAACGTTAGACTAACTGTTACCCCATCTACCGGTATGTTCTGACAGAGAGGCTGCTGTCTCACTGACGTTATATAGGTTAGCTGGCTAGCAATAGAAATATATGGCTTTTCTACAACTGAACGAGAGCAATATAATGAATGAAAGCAGCATACAATGTAAAGTGAGCTAGCGCACAACAGTCGTAAACCATGTTTTGATTAGCATTTATTTATGATGCCCATGCTTGCAGCAAACAATCTTGGCTGCAGTGACGTGGTAGCTACAGTAGCACGAGCGAACGTTATGACAGCATGTTGACGCTGACTTGCTGTGTGCCTCGTGTTGACTTATATTAGATAAAGGTGACCATTAATCGATCTTGTGAGTTTTTCTGGTCATTTGGGGGGGATGATTGTGTTCACAAAAGATCTAACATAACCAGTTCCTCTGTTTACAAGCGAGATCACGAGAGCCGAGTACAGCGAGAGCCGAGTCTCAGTCTGACTTTGAAAGTCGCCCCAGCGAGGCAGTCTGCTGCTGCACGCGCTCTGTCTGGAGCTTCCACTAAATGAAACCACGCATGCGCAGGCTGCGCAGCTTACAACCAATCACAGACATGCTTGTGTTTTAGTAAATTTGGGTTTAGGTTTTCCAGACTTTTTCAGAGAACAGTTTCGCACTAAATCCCTCACACGATTCTCTCTGCCTCAGTCAGTCGCAGTACGAGTTTGTCTGAGGTAACACCAGTCAGCTGTTATTTCTCGTGTCCAGTCCACTGTCTGAGGCGGGTTATCAGGCTCATTAGTTAGTAGGGAATTGATTGATTTTTTTGGTAACAGAACTAGGACTACTGTTTTAATATTGTGGGGCATGAGTCAGACTCGGCGTATGTCCACTGCTTGAGTTAACATCGGCCAAGTTGAGCCAACACCTGCAGCTCCTTAGCTTGTAAGGTGTCACTAAGCAAATTCTTTCTCTCCTCTCTAGATGAAACTGTGCACCTTGTGTTACGGGACACTCTTCAGCCTCACCTGGACGCTAGCTAGTAGGCTAACTTGCCAGCTCATCAGCGTGTAAGGAATGGCACTGCAGTATTTTCTTTTATCTTCCATCTCTATATTTTCACTTTTTTGATAGTTAAGCTGTCTCTTGGTCATAGTCATACACATATAACGAAACTGTTGGCACGTGTCTGCTGCTTGTCTGAGGTAACGCCAGTCGGCTGCTATTCATCGTGTCCAGTCCACTGTCTGAGGCGAGCTATCAGGGTTAGTAGGGAATTGAAATATCCTGTTTTGATTTTTTTTGGTAACAAAACTACTAGGACTACTATGTTTTAATATATTGTGGGGCATTAGTCAGTCTCGGTGTATATCCACTGCGTTTTATTGAGAGAAATGACAGAGGGTGGACTTAAGCAATGTAGGCCTAATTGAGACATTTGCGAGGATGAAGAAAAGAAGAACACAGTTCAGATAGTCTACACATTCCAAGAATAGCCTACTTTTAAATATTTTTTGTCATTTTCATGTGTTAAACAAATTTTTTGAGTAGCCTACATTGGACTATTAGGCTTTTACCATGACCTGTTGCCTCTGAGCGAATTGAGTGAAAATACCGTATAGCCTATTGAGCCTAGTGATTTGTCTTACAGTACATTAGTATGGCTATACTATTTGTTGTGGAGTTCTAGCACATACTAGGCCTACTGGTGACTACGTAACTGCAGTTGATGCCTGGAAGTGCTGTGTCATGTTTAGTCTGGTCTCTTATAATAAAGAACACGTCTTTTGTTATCCCCGGTCCTCGTTCTTATGTAGAAATAAGTTTATATAGCTCCAGTATATCACAGCTATATGTTTCAGCTGGTACAAATTAAGATAAATTCAATAGGCTATTTTAATGAATATATTATTAGAAACATATTTTTGATTGACAGACAGGCTAGGGGCCCCTTTGAGGTGAAAAAAACCCATGGGAATAAAAGTGAATCTATGCCCCTGACAATGACCCAAAGCATACTGCGAAAGCAAGACAAGAGTTTTTCAAGGCAAAGAAGTGCAATGTTCTACAATGGCCAAGTCAAACACCTGACCTGAATCCAACTGAGCATGCATTTCACTTCCTGAGGACAAAACTGAAGGGAAACGGCCCAAAGAACAAGCAGGAAGTGAAGACAGTTGCAGTAGAGGCCTGGCAGAGCATCACCAGGGATGAAACCCTGCGTCTGGTGATGTCTGTGGTTCCAGACTTCAGGCTGGATTTGACTGTAAATGATTTGCAACCAAATATTAAACATGGCAATTTGATTCATGATTTTGTTAGTTTGTCCAACTACTTTTGTCCTTTAAAAGGGAGGTTGGGTACATATAAAATTTGTTGTAATTCCTACACCTGATTTGGATGTAAATACCAGAATTAAAGTTGAAATTCTGCATTTAAAGCACATATTTAATGTTTCATTTAAAATCCATTGTGGTAGTGTACAGAGCCAATATGATGAAAATTGTGTCAATGTCCAAATATTTATGGACCTAACTGTATACCAATGGTTCTTGCCACAATGAACCCAACACTGTCGCATTCAGTATTGGTTGGTGGAGGACAGTAGAAGACTGCCTGGGAAACGACGAAAGACTCCCCATTGGTCAATGATGCTTTCAATGAACCGCTATGCCAAGTGAGGTCAGTGAAGAATCAGTGTTACTGCTGCAGAGATGTGTGGTGCTGATATATCACCCCAACAAGTGAGCAGCAAGGACATAAAAGATGCCAGGAAAGAGCTCTCCACACAAGTCTGGAACTAGAGAACATTCTTCCAACCCAGGTGGCACTCAAGCAGAACATAAAGAGTACATGCTACGTAATTTGACCGTGACCTTGATCCTTGGTTCTGGCATTCTTAAAAGTATCACTAAATGAGTGTGCATCTCCAATTTTGTTGGAAATTACACCTTAAATGTTTTTCTACAATGGTTCCAAAATTAAGCATGTTTGAAAATTTGAGGTCGACTCTCACTTACCCCCACATCTGAAAATAAACCTTATGGTAAGTATTATAGAACATTGCACAATTGTTGTGATGTCTGTCTGTCTGTCTGAGGGTGTTGGTCTCTGATATTTTTGAAAATATCGAAAAATCTGCAAGAGGACAAAGACACAGACGTCTGGGTCAGTGACTGTCATTACAAATACATTCACATATCCACAGTATATTGTCAGTCACTGATTTTGCTTGTGTGTTTTCAAATACTGTGAAGAAAACACAGGTGATGCTAAAGGTATACTATGTGGCTATACTCTCACCTTTGCAATGGTTGTTCTTTTTCCTCTACCAGCAGATCCTGCGTCTTATTTTACTGTTTCTCCCTTCTTTTCCTGTTTCTCCCTTTTCGTCATCTTTCTCTTTCTCCTCTTTCTGTTTCTCTTTCTCCTCCTCTCCCCTGGCCTTCTTCATCTCCTCCTCTTCTTTCCACTTTTTCATGTCCTCGGTTTTCTCCCGGTACTTCTCTACAGCCATCTTCTCTTTCTGCTTTTCCATTTCCCTTCTATCCTTCTCCTCTTTCTCTTTGCTGTCCACCATTTCCATGTACTTCATGAAGGTCAGGAAGTTCTCGTTTTTCTTCCGGTGCTTCTCTAGAGGCTTCATCTCTTTCTGGTGTTCCTTTTCTTTCTGCTTTCTATCTTTCTCCTCTTTCTTTTTCTGTTTCTCCTCCTCTTGCCTGGCCTTCCTCTTCTCTTTCTTTTCCTGCTGTCTCATCTTAAATTCACTCCACATCTTTTTCAGGCGAGCAAAGATGCCCCCAGATGTCTGAGATGGCCGCTGGTCACTGGTCGCCAGCTCCCCAGAGGGACACTGACAAGCAATATCAGACATCTTGGCTGTCTCCCCCCTCCACCCCTCATCTTCCTCCCTCAACTCCGTCCTCAACCTTTTCATCCTCTGGTCCATCTCCCTGATCATGACGGCCATTATGTTCTCCAGTTGCATCTGCTCCATTTTCTGGCTCTTTACCTCTCTCTCCTTCATCATCCTGGCCGTCTCAATCCTCCTCCCCTTTTCTTCCTCCCTCAACTCCACATTGAACCTGGACATCCGCTGGTCCAACTCCCTGATCAGGAGGTCCTTCTCTCTCTCCTGGCTCCTTTCCCCTCTCTCCTCCAGGCATTTATTAACCATCTTGGCTATCTCGTTCCTACTCCTCTCCTCTTCCTTACTCCTCCTCCCCTCATCTTCCTCCCTCAACTCGACCCTCAACGCGGTCATCCGGTCGTCCATCGATCTCGTCAGGAGGACCTGAATGTGCTCCAGACTCCCCTCCGACTTCCCAGGTCTCCTCTTCTCCTCCTCCTGCCTCCCCCTCCCCTCATCTTCCACCCACGCCTGCCTCCTCAACCTGGGCATCTGTGGGCCGACGAGGTCCCTCTTCCTCTCCTGGCTCTGCGTCTCTCTGTCCTTCAGGTATTCCTCTACCATCCTGGCTGTCTCGCTCCTCCTCATCTCCTTCTCCTGCCTCCTCCTCCGCTCGTCTTCCTCCCTCAACTCCCTCTTCATCTTGGCCATCCGGCGGCCCATGTCTCTGGCCACGTTCTGCAGCTGCTCCTCCACCCAGACAGTCTCGCAGGGCTTTGTCATTCCTAAAGGCTATGGGGGTCAGGGGGGCACAGGGACAACCAGTCGGTCACACCGGGGTCACATTCATGCAGTCAATACACTGTAGTACAGTGATCATAAGATATCACAGTGCATTGGCTACTCCTAGCATGGCACAGTACGATTATACATAGCTTCAGTGTTGCAAGATGTCACAGTGAACTGGCTACTGCTATTAATAGCAGAGCAATACAATACATCACAGTACAGTACTGCTCCTAATAGGTTATGTACCAATTTACATTACAGCAAGCATACTGTAGTCATACAGCACTTTACAACACAGAACAGTGGGCCCATACCTAGCTACTGTATACAGGTAGTTTAGGTGCAAAGCGTCTGAGCATCAAGAGACTAACAAGCTGCACGCAGAGTGAACAGTCATCATGTATTGCAAACATAAAGGCAGCAGCAAGAAAAGATGAGAGAAAGGAACAGGATGAGAAGGTAGCAAAGCTGCTGGTCAAAGCTACCAGTCTGCTGGTCAGTTTTGAGTGTCTGTAGCTATCTGGTACACTACAGGGAAAATAGTAGGCTAGATAGTTGGCTAGATAGTAGGCTAGTGCTGATGATTTCTGTCACAGCATACACTGCATGCCCTCTCCAGTCCCCTAATAGGTCTTATTTCATTTCCACTTGACTACTAACTTGATTGAGCATGCTACATTTGAGCAGTAGGATGATAATATGGCTAAAAGGTAGGCTACAAGATGCACAGTGCACAGGCTACTCCTATCATGGTACAGTAATCCTACAAATACAGTAACTTCAGTTTTACAAGATGCCACAGTGCACTGGCTACTGCATGAATAGCAGGGCAATACAGTACCATGCTCCTTCAATAGGTTAATATACCACTTTATATTACAGCAATACTACAGCCTATATTTGGATATACATGATTTTACAACACAGCACAGTAGGCCTACTGTAGCTAGATAACACTTTACAAAACAGCAAGCAAAACAATATAAAATTATTATTATCATTATTGTTATTATTATTATTGATTCACTAATTAAGAGGAGGTTCACCCAGGAACTCATATTACCCAGACACATCACTGTTAGTCCTGTAATCAACCAGTATCGCTCTCAACCTGAACATAATTTCTAACCTGGTTAAACAAAGTTCTGAGAGAAATGTTCTGTATTCTGTCTTCAATTGGAGGTGTTTTTGTCAAAGACAGTAATACAGAATAATTTCAGAAAATTCCAACTCTAAATTCTATCCCTATTATGGACTTACTTGTTTTCTCTAAATTCGTGTGTCAAATCCAGAAGTCACTAGCTACTCTGATGAGGTGGAATCGGATCACTGACTATTTAAGTGTCTGCCTCAGTAACGTCTACTATGACGTCATAAGCAAGGGGAGATGTAAAGTGACGAAACGCCCTCTAGTGGTTTTTATTAATAATAAATAAAATAAAAAATGTTTTGGGCTGCATTGAGTTATTATTCACATAGTTTCTGAGACACATTGAGTCACTGTTTATTGATTTTGATTATATGTTGCAGTTTAAAGACAGAATAAAAGGCTTTACAATAGGTTTTGGAACACTGGGTGTAAACTGACTACAGTTCATATGATGCACACACCCCGTGCTTCCTCGCTATGTCAATAGATTAATCTGTCTCGTTCTGTCGGTAACGCTTTATAATACAGCCTGTGTCTTACAGTGTAATACCAGTGTCTTACACTCTCTTACCAGTGTCTTACCCATACCGAGTACTTACATGTAAGTGCGGGGTACCGGTAGTCTAGGGGTACCGGGTACTTACAGGTAGTTATGGGGTAGCCTACTTACCGGGTACTTTCATGCAAGTACTCCAAACCTACCTGTAAGAACCCCGTACTTACCTGTAAGTACCCCGTACCTACCTGTAAGTAAAAGTACCTATGCTACTGTGCACGCCATGTACGTACCCGGTAAGTACCCCGTACCTACATGTAAGTACCCGGTATGTACCCCGTACCTACATGTAAGCAGGGCTGAAAATTAACACCCGCCAATGGCGGGTAAAATTTAGATTTGGCGACTAAATTTCGGAGGCTATCCGCCACGCTGGCGGGTAAATGTTTGTACCAATAGAGTCATGTAATAAATGATGCGTGCGATGTCGCCACATCCATGCCATAGACCGGCGTTCTGTTTGTTGTGCGTTGCTCCCCCGCTGCACCAAATCAAGTTTTCAGTCACATGACTGTTGCCTCGCGCACTAGGAGAGACTGGTGACGCGAGGCTACTCGCGCACAGAACATCGTTCCCATTGACCTCAGAGGACGCGCGCTTCTACAGTCAACACCTACAGTAGATGTGTACCATCCTGTCTCTGGGCTTCCATAGCATACCAAGCCACTGTTTCTCAGAAGGGATGTCTTTGATCGCTTGTCATGTAGCTTATAAACTCTGATGACGGTACTGGTTCCTCCTTGACTGACTTCACTGGTCATCCAGCCATAGGCGTAGTTTTAGGTATGGACGCTATGGACATGTCCATACCAAAGCCACGGAAACACGAATTGTCCCTACCAAAAATAATACAGAGTGAAAACTGTAGTTTTTTATTACCATTCACAACTTGCGAAAGCAAAACGGTTGGGAATTAAGACCAGGTTGACAGCTGCGTTCAGCAAGCTATCCAATCAACAATATACAGTAGCCTACTTTCCCCCCTCCCTCTGTGACCCAGCGAGGGCCTCGCGAGCTCAGCAGCTCACAGCACATCGAGCATCGACTGTCGGCAACAGCGGGAATTTTGATTAAGCAGAAGTAAGATTGAAGTTATTGAACAATAGGGAATACAATATGTTGACCGACAATTATTTTTCTGTACAGAGTTGTATCAATGATAATAGTTTAGTTTGCGTCCTACTAAATGCCTATGTAAACTGTTAGTGCTAGCTGGTGGTGCAGCTAGTCAGAGCTGTACGTATTACCTATAACGTTAGGTCTCGTAAACGTTTGCTGAGGCAGAGATAAGGTGCTGTAATGTTGTCATAACAGTTGTCTTTAGCTAGTAATAAATCAGTTTTGGTATAACCGTTGCAAATTCCTAGGTTTGAGCAATGACTAGCTAGGTTCACTCGCCCACTGAATTGCATAACAGGCTAAACAAACGAGACTAGACGTCTGGTTTGTTTATGCAATTCAGTCCAAGTCCAGCGTAATTATGTTCATATTTCATATGCTACACAGAATAGGCTGTAGGCTACACGGAAAAGAGTGTTTCATGTCTGCAAGTAGTTTGATATTGTCAATCATTTCCCTTTTATGACCAGACAAAAATGGACATTGGAATTTTTTTGGTCAAAGCAGCAGAAAGGCAGGACCTGGAGAGGCAGGCAGGAGATGCATCAGGGTTACAGGTGAGATTATAGTCTGACTCAACAGATGTAGGTTTTGTGGATAAACCTTGTCATTCGTTGTCACATTGCCCAATCACTGGCGACGGAAATTAATCTGATTCGGCCACCACCCAGATTCAATCCAGACTACGTGAAACAACAACAACCTATTGTGTCCCTACCAAAGCTCAAATCAAACCTACGCCCCCGCATCTCGCAACACTTAAACTATGTATAATCGTACTGTGCCATAGGAGTAGCCAATGCACTGTGATATCTTATGATCACTGTACTACAGTGTATTGACTGCATGAATGTGACCCCGGTGTGACCGACTGGTTGTCCCTGTGCCCCCCTGACCCCCATAGCCTTTAGGAATGACGAAGCCCTGCGAGACTGTCTGGGTGGAGGAGCAGCTGCAGAACGTGGCCAGAGACATGGGCCGCCGGATGGCCATGATGAAGAGGGAGTTGAGGGAGGAAGACGAGAGGAGGAGGAGGCAGGAGAAGGAGATGAGGAGGAGCGAGACAGCCAGGATGGTAGAGGAATACCTGAAGGACAGAGAGACGCAGAGCCAGGAGAGGGAGAGGGACCTCGTCGGCTCACAGATGCCCAGGTTGAGGAGGGAGGCGTGGGTGGAAGATGAGGGGAGGCAGGAGGAGGAGAAGAGGAGACCCGGGAAGTCGGAGGGGCGTCTGGAGCGCATGCAGGTGCTCCTGACGAGATCGATGAACGACCGGGTGACCGCGTTGAGGGTCGAGTTGAGGGAGGAAGATGAGGGGAGGAGGAGTAAGGAAGGGGAGAGGAGGAGGAACGAGATAACCAAGATGGTTAATAAATGCCTGGAGGAGAGAGGGGAAAGGAGCCAGGAGAGAGAGAAGTACCTCCTGATCAGGGAGTTGGACCAGCGGATGTCCAGGTTGAATGTGGAGTTGAGGGAGGAAGAAGAGGGGAGGAGGATTGAGACGGCCAGGATGATGAAGGAGAGAGTGTTGTGGGCCCAGCTCGGTCTTTGGGTCCAGTCCGGGAGTCGAGTCGTAGGGGCAGTGAGGCACACGCTTCGAGGACGCGGACTCCACCCCTTGCCGGAGAGGCCGGCTCCGCCCGGCAGCAGCAACAATCACCTGCCAACTCGTTGCAGCTGTTGCCTGTTAGCGGAGCCTCTACAAGAGGACGCTGGAACCACCGCTCGGGGCTCAGACGTTTCTAGCCCTCATAGGGTAATCAGACGAGCTGGCTATCGCCCCTGATCCATTTTGAAGTTTGCTTATTTCGACTAACGATTTGTTTTCCCTGTGTTGTGTTCCCTCTTTTGTTCCCCCCGGAAGGTCCAGCGTCCTCGCGCCTCTCCGGCCCCCGCGTCCTCCCGGCCTCCGCGCCGCGTTTCCCATTCGCTTCCTGCCCTCGACTCTCCCCTCCCGGACTCCGCTCCCCGCACGCCTCCTGGACCTCCCTCGCTCCGCGGGACTGCCGCCGCTCCGCCTCCTCTCACCACCAAAGACCGCCAGAGTTCCCGGACCCTTCCCTCCACCTCTCGTAGGGCCTCGCAGCACATTCACAAACACATTCCGGCTGATACCCATACCGCACACACCGCACCCACGCACCCCTCTTTGTTTCCCCATCTCATGTACATACCACACACACGCATCCATACATACCCCCCATTGGTTTGCACCTCCCCCATTTTGTTGTGGCACCAGTTCTCCCCATTTTATTATTTATTATTAAACGGCCAAGTGCCAACCACTCCCCTCTGTCTGCCTGTTCTGTCCGGGGGTCTCACTACACGGGTCCAGGGTCCGCGTTCCTGCCCCTGACAGAGAGAGGTAAAGAGCCAGAAAATGGAGCAGATGCAACTGGAGAACATGATGGCCGTCATGATCAGGGAGTTGGACCAGAGGATGAAAAGGTTGAGGACGGAGTTGAGGGAGGAAGATGAGGGGTGGAGGGGGGAGACAGCCAAGATGTCTGATATTGCTGTTCAGTGTCCCTCTAGGGAGCTGGCGACCAGTGACCAGCTGCCATCTCAGACATCTGGGGGCATCTTTGCTCGCCTGAAAAAGATGAGGAGTGAATTTAAGATGAGACAGCAGGAAAAGAAAGAGAAGAGGAAGGCCAGGCAAGAGGAGGAGAAACAGAAAAAGAAAGAGGAGAAAGATAGAAAGCAGAAAGAAAAGGAACACCAGAAAAAGATGAAGGCTCTAGAGAAGCACCGGAAGAAAACCGAGAACTTCCTGGACTTCATGAAGTGCAAAGAAATGGAGGAGCGGAAGCAGAAAAAGAAAGAGGAGAAGAAAGAGAAAGAGGAGAAGGATAGAAGGCAGAAAGAAAAGGAAATTGAAAAGCAGAAAGAGAAGATGGCTGTAGAGAAGTGCTGGGAGAAAACCGAGGACATTAAAAAGTGGAAAGAAGAGGAGGAGAGGAAGAAGGCCAGGGGAGAGGAGGAGAAAGAGAAACAAAGAGGAGAAAGAGAAAGATGACGAAAAGGGAGAAACAGTAAAAGAAGGGAGAAACAGGAAAAGAAGACGCAGGAGCTGCTGGTAGAGGAAAAAGAACAACCATTGCAAAGGTGAGAGTATAGCCACATAGTATACCTTTAGCATCACCTGTGTTTCCTTCACAGTACTTGAAAACACACAAGCAAAATCAGTGACTGACAATATACTGTGGATATGTGAATGTATTTGTAATGACAGTCACTGACCCAGACGTCTGTGTCTTTGTTCTCTTGCAGATTTTTCGATATTTTCAAAAATATCAGAGACCAACACCCTCAGACAGACAGACAGACATCACAACAATTGTGCAATGTTCTATAGGCAGGGCTGAAAATTAACTTTTAGGCTCACCTGCCAAGGGGACTGGTAGATGAAAAAATCCACCGGCCAAGTATATTTTTTACCGGCCAAAATAATAAAATAATTAATTTTTTGTCACATTATACATCTGTTTCAGTACTTTTCATTCAGATAATAGTATTATTTTGAATACATGCTTAAGGAAGAGGCCAAAGTAAAATTTAAAATAAAGTAGTTTAATTCAATGGCTTGAAACATTGCAATTCATATAAATTCAAATATTAATTTCCATTCACTTCCACAGTGTAGAATTATCCATAACTAGCTAACCCTACACAAATATGAGATATAAATGATCCAAGCCTTAACCTCATGGTCTTTATGAGTTTATGAACAAAATTAATATACTGTAACATATTCACAGCCTGTCATCATGTAAAGTTAAACCTGAGCTGGATGCAGGGGCGTAGGTTTGATTTGAGCTTTGGTAGGGACACAATAGGTTGTTGTTGTTTCACGTAGTCTGGATTGAATCTGGGTGGTGGCCGAATCAGATTAATTTCCGTCGCCAGTGATTGGGCAATGTGACAACGAATGACAAGGTTTATCCACAAAACCTACATCTGTTGAGTCAGACTATAATCTCACCTGTAACCCTGATGCATCTCCTGCCTGCCTCTCCAGGTCCTGCCTTTCTGCTGCTTTGACCAAAAAAATTCCAATGTCCATTTTTGTCTGGTCATAAAAGAGAAATGATTGACAATATCAAACTACTTGCAGACATGAAACACTCTTTTCCGTGTAGCCTACAGCCTATTCTGTGTAGCATATGAAATATGAACATAATTACGCTGGACTTGGACTGAATTGCATAAACAAACCAGACGTCTAGTCTCGTTTGTTTAGCCTGTTATGCAATTCAGTGGGCGAGTGAACCTAGCTAGTCATTGCTCAAACCTAGGAGTTTGCAACGGTTATACCAAAACTGATTCATTACTAGCTAAAGACAACTGTTATGACAACATTACAGCACCTTATCTCTGCCTCAGCAAACGTTTACGAGACCTAACGTTATAGCTAATACGTACAGCTCTGACTAGCTGCACCACCAGCTAGCACTAACATTACAGTTTACAGGCATTTAGTAGGACGCAAACTAAACTATTATCATTGATACAACTCTGTACAGAAAAATAATTGTCGGTCAACATATTGTATTCCCTATTGTTCAATAACTTCAATCTTACTTCTGCTTAATCAAAATTCCCGCTGTTGCCGACAGTCGATGCTCGATGTGCTGTGAGCTGCTGAGCTCGCGAGGCCCTCGCTGGGTCACAGAGGCGATGGCGGGAAAGTAGGCTACTGTATATTGTTGATTGGATAGCTTGCTGAACGCAGCTGTCAACCTGGTCTTAATTCCCAACCGTTTTGCTTTCGCAAGTTGTGAATGGTAATTAAAAACTACAGTTTTCACTCTGTATTATTTTTGGTAGTGACAATTCGTGTTTCCGTGGCTTTGGTATGGACATGTCCATAGCGTCCATACCTAAAACTACGCCTATGGCAAGATGTCACAGTGAACTGGCTACTGCTATTAATAGCAGAGCAATACAATACATCACAGTACAGTACTGCTCCTAATAGGTTATGTACCAATTTACATTACAGCAAGCATACTGTAGTTATACAGCACTTTACAACACAGAACAGTGGGCCCATACCTAGCTACTGTATACAGGTAGTTAAGGGCAAAGCGTCTGAGCATCAAGAGACTAACAAGCTGAACACATCAGCACGCAGAGTGAACAGTCATCATGTATTGCAAACATAAAGGCAGCAGCAAGAAAAGAGGAGAGAAAGGAACAGGATGAGAAGGTAGCAAAGCTGCTGGTCAAAGCTACCAGTCTGCTGGTCAGTTTTGAGTGTCTGTAGCTATCTGGTACGCTACAGGGAAAATAGAAGGCTAGATAGTTGGCTAGATAGTAGGCTAGTGCTGATGATTTCTGTCACAGCATACACTGCATGCCCTCTCCAGTCCCCTAATAGGTCTTATTTCATTTCCACTTGACTACTAACTTGATTGAGCATGCTACATTTGAGCAGTAGGATGATAATATGGCTAAAAGGTAGGCTACAAGATGCACAGTGCACAGGCTACTCCTATCATGGTACAGTACTCCTACACATACAGTAACTTCAGTTTTACAAGATGCCACAGTGCACTGGCTACTGCATGAATAGCAGGGCAATACAGTACCATGCTCCTTCAATAGGTTAATATACCACTTTATATTACAGCAATACTACAGCCTATATTTGGATATACAGGATTTTACCACACAGCACAGTAGGCCTACTGTAGCTAGATAACACTTTACAAAACAGCAAGCAAAACAATATAAAATTATTATTATCATTATTGTTATTATTATTATTAAATCACTAATGAAGAGGAGGTTCACCCAAGAACTCATATTACCCAGACACATCACTGCTAGTCCTGTAATCAACCAGTATCGCTCTCAACCTGGAAATAATTTCTAACCTGGTTAAACAAAGTTCTGAGAGAATTATGTGCTGTATTCTGTCTTCAATTGGAGGTGTTTTTGTCAAAGACAGCAATACAGAATAATTGTAGAAAATTCCAACTCTAAATTCTATCCCTATTATGGACTTACTTGTTTTCTCTAAATTCGTGTGTCAAATCCAGAAGTCACTAGCTACTCTGATGAGGTGGAATCTGATCACTGACTATTTAAGTGTCTGCCTCGTAACGTCTACTCTGACGTCATAAAAGCAAGGGGAGATGTAAAGTGACATGGCATGGAAGCTCCAAGATGATTGCTCTGGTCTGTGTGCAAGTTACTTTTTGAAAACGATGACTTTCTCATGGCATTTTACATCCACTTTATGCTAGGTAGCTTTTCTGCTTCACTGCTGTCTTTTGTTTCTAAAGGATGGTGAAAATACCATGACTATTTTTACTTTGCATGTTGGATGACAACTACTCACTAGGGCTTGTCTAGATATCCTCAAGATACCATTACATTCCAATATTTGTGTCAGCACCTGTAGGTGTGAACACAGAATTTTTATTTTTTTAATTTTTAATTTTACAAAATCTATTGTCTTTGTAGAGTCATGTTTTAACAACATTTTCCATGTTCTTGAACATTACAATCAATGTTTTTACAGTCGTCGTTGAACTGTTGATTGTGAAATATGAAGTGTGTAGCCTCTGCTGCTGTAACAAGTATGGCAAGTGTGGTTGACATCAGATAGGATGCAATTTGAACCATCTTTGAATGATCGATTTTACTCTATTCTTCTTATTTGCACTAGTATTCAAACTATTCTTTAGTCCATGGCGCCACGTACAGTACGTCTTTAATTTGAGATTCATGGAGGGACTTGGATAATATTGAAAACACTCCTTTTTAGTTTTGAAGTTTTAATTCATTTTATTGGTTTGCTACAAACCTCGGATACCATTCAGTTCAGTATAATCGGTATTAAAACTGGATTATATCGCTCACTATTATGTTATATTGCGAACTACACCAGCAGCTTCATAGCTAGATGCTGACTAGAGCCTGTCTGTTTCTTGTTACTGCTTTATGATTATCCGAGCCGATTTTAAAACTCCCAGTGGATTCAAGATTGTCTGCGTTTGTTAACTTTGTGCCTAAGGGTTTCTTGCCAAAATGTTTTAGTGTAACGTTAATGTTTAAAGTTTTTAGTGTAACGTTAATATTAGATAAGGCCAGAGATTATTTCATTTCCTCTATGGTCATTTTACACCAATTTATACTCAGAAAATTTAATACAACTAAGGATTTGTATGGCAGTCTCAGTCTCCACCATAGGGCTCAGTGCAATTTCAATTTGAGACTATATTACAGAGACTAGAGACTTGAGACTAAAAGCGCGTTGTGTTGCCTCTGGGTATGAAATGCGCTATACAAATAAAGCTTTGATTTGATTTGATATATGACGAAACGGTCTTCCTCTTTTCGTGTCCATATACACAGCAGCTACTTCCAGTTATCCAACGTTCAGCCAGTGGTGAACAGCTTGTTGTGTCTTGGTGTTCTAAAGGGCAGTGTCCACCTAGCAGAGGACATGGAAGGAGGAGGTCTGGGGCTCTGTGCTCCACAGTCTGGCCTTCTCTGCCACAGTCTGGCCTTCTCTGCCACAGTCTGGCCTTCTCTGCCACAGTCACGTGTTGCTGACCCCTCTGGACGCAGGTTTAGAACGCCCAAAACAAGGACAAAACGAGCCAGCACTTCTTTTGTGCCAAGAAGCATTAAATTGTTGAACAGCTGTTGATGCCTGTTGCAGTGATGATGATGTTGATGCGATGATGTTGGTGAGGATGGTGATGACGATGATGGTGGTTGGTGACATTGTGGTGATGGTGATGGGCGTACATTTTAATGTTTTCTGTATGCTTGATGTGTGCTAAACAAATTCCCCTCTGGGGCAATAAAGGTTTCAATTCAATTCAACCAGGTCGGTAGCCCCGCCTGCTCGGTGGTTCCCTGGGACGGCCCACCCTGACCTTACCACCAAGCACACAGTGAGCCACACAGTAAGCCAGTCCTCTACGTTGGTTTTTTTAACGACAGGGTTCTATAAAAGCTTCCACCTTTGTGCTTCTCAGCCCAGAATGCCCCGTTGACTCGGCTGTTTGTTTGTTGTTCTTCATTTCCCTGAGGGATTTCAAGTGGGTGTTCCTGACTCCCTCGCTAACGACTGCATGGTGTCCTGTCCTCCAGTGCTTCCTGAGCCGGAGAGTAGCCCTCCCCACTATACCTGAAACAGACAGGGGAGAGAGAGAGAGAGAGAGAGAGAGAGAGGGATTATTAGAGAGTAAGAAAGACAGAGAACAGCCCTGTGTGTGTCGCTGGTTTGCGGCTGAGGCTGTAGTGCTTTTTTCGTGTTCTAATACAAGTTTTATAAAGTGTCATTTTTAACATGAAATATCCGTCATCTCAACAGACAGCCCACAGTGTACTATAAAATCACTCACATCTGTGCATCAAAAGTCTTAACATCACTAGTGAAATGCGACTGCGCATCTTATGGCCTGTTAGCATTTCAGCTAACCCATTCGAGTGGAAAAATAAACACATCACACATCTATTGAGAGAAAAAGTGTGTTAATACAGAGAAACCATACATTTGGGGAAAAAAAAGACAATAAATATTGTCTCCAGTTCATGTCGGATGATCTCAAAAGAAGGCTAACTACAGTTGAATCACAGTGGATACTATGGACTTAAAGTGTACCTTTACCCTGGGAAGAGGGCGCACCTCAGAATTTAGGCAAAATGCCTGTACTGTATGTGCCGTGTGTATCTGTGTGCGTGTTTACGAAAGTGTGAGAGAGAGAACAACCGTGTGTGTTCTATGAGAGACAGAGAGAAAGAGAACGGCTGTGTGTGTGTGATAAAGAGAGCGAGAGAACAGCCATTTGTGTGTGTGTTTGTGTGAGATAAAGAGAACGAGAGAACAGTCATGTGTGTGTGTGTGTTTGTGTGAGATAAAGAGAACGAGAGAACAGTCATGTGTGTGTGTGTGTTTGTGTGAGATAAAGAGAGCGAGAGAACAGCCATTAGTGTGTGTGTTTGTGTGAGATAAAGAGAGCGAGAGAACAGCCATGAGTGTGTGTGTTACCTGATTGTAAGAGTGCTGGCGTTCTTGACCTCCACCACCAGGAGGAAGGGGGCGGGCTTCCGAGGGGGGGCCTTCAGGGTCGGCACCGGGGAGGGGCTGACCTTGATCCCTGAGGGAGGGGGCGGGGACACGGTGCTGGTCCTCTTCCGCTGGTCGTACCAACTAGGACTGTACAGGATGGCCTGGGGGGGGGGTAACATTAGAGGTAGAAGATAAGGAAGATGTAAAAGGGGAAAGGGCTCAAGCTTAAGGACCTCCCGTCGTCCCGGGGCCAATAGAAATAGGGGAGGGCGTAATTTAATCTTGGGACAAATTTGGGACCAGAGTTGGAAAAATACTGAAAAGGGGGTTGTACTAACCTGTTGTCAGGCAGGGGGTACTAGCCTTGTCCTTGTTGTCAGGCAGGGGGTACTAACCTTGTCCTTGTTGTCAGGCAGGGGGTACTAACCTTGTCCTTCTTGTCGGGGAGGGGGTACTAACCTTGTCCTTCTTGTCAGGGAGGGGGTACTAACCTTGTCCTTGTTGTCAGGCAGGGGGTACTAACCTTTTCCTTCTTGTCGGGGAGGGGGTACTAACCTTGTCCTTGTTGTCAGGCAGGGGGTACTAACCTTGTCCTTCTTGTCGGGGAGGGGGTACTAACCTTGTCCTTCTTGTCAGGGAGGGGGTACTAACCTTGTCCTTGTTGTCAGGCAGGGGGTACTAACCTTTTCCTTCTTGTCGGGGAGGGGGTACTAACCTTGTCCTTGTTGTCAGGCAGGGGGTACTAACCTTGTCCTTCTTGTCGGGGAGGGGGTACTAACCTTGTCCTTCTTGTCAGGGAGGGGGTACTAACCTTGTCCTTGTTGTCAGGCAGGGGGTACTAACCTTTTCCTTCTTGTCGGGGAGGGGGTACTAACCTTGTCCTTCTTGTCAGGGAGGGGGTACTAACCTTGTCCTTGTTGTCAGGAAGGGGGTACTAACCTTGTCCTTGTTGTCAGGCAGGGGGTACTAACCTTTTCCTTCTTGTCGGGGAGGGGGTACTAACCTTGTCCTTCTTGTCAGGGAGGGGGTACTAACCTTGTCCTTGTTGTCAGGCAGGGGGTACTTACCTTGTCCTTGTTGTCAGGCAGGGGGTACTAACCTTGTCCTTCTTGTCGGGGAGGGGGTACTAACCTTGTCCTTCTTGTCGGGGAGGGGGTACTAACCTTGTCCTTGTTGTCAGGCAGGGGGTACTTACCTTGTCCTTGTTGTCAGGCAGGGGGTACTAACCTTGTCCTTCTTGTCGGGGAGGGGGTACTAACCTTGTCCTTGTTGTCAGGCAGGGGGTATTCCACAGTGCAGATGTCCAGCAGCAGGGAGAGGTTGGCCAGGACGTCTGTGGGGAAGGGGGTCTTGTATGTGTCCATGAAGAGCTTGGGTAGCGCGTGGGCCCACAGGCCTTGGCTGTACTTGGAGAGCAGCTCCTTCAGCTTGGCGCGCACGTCAGCCGGCACCACCACTGGGGAGGCAGGGGGGGAGGCGGGGGTGTTCCATTTGGGGGACACGGGGGTGGCGGGGGAGGTGAGGGAGGTAGGAGTGTTGGGGATGGGGGAGCAAGCCGTGGGGGTGGGTTTGGGCTGGATGGGGGGGTAGATGAGTCTGTCAGCCCTGTTGGTGCTGCCTGGCTTCTCCACCTGGAACACAGATGCACAGCTTGGGTTTACAATGAATGTGTGTTTGAGTGTAGGATACAGTAGTGTGTGTGTGTGTGTGTGTGTGTGTGTGTGTGTGTGTGTGTGTGTGAGAGAGAGAGAGAGAGAGTGAGAGAGAGAGAGTCTGTAATACTGAGAGCAGATGTGTCAGTCACCCGGTCGAACGTATATCTATGCACTGTGTGTGTTAATGAGTGGTCTGTGTGTGTGTGTGTGTGTGTGTGTGTGTGTGTGTGTGTGTGTGTGTGTGTGTGTGTGTGTGTGGCGACTCACCGAGCAGACGTGGGTCCATTTCTCCAGGTCTATCAGAGCCTGTCCATGCATCTCCTGGTTGAACCAGTCCTTGTACACGGCGGGCAGCTTGGACAGCCACAGACCGCTGCAGTACTTCATCAGCACCAGGCTGATGCGGTGCTGGACTAGCTGGGGTCGTACACACCCCTCTGAGAGTCAGGGGTAGTGGTGATGACACCCTGCTGTTCCAGCACTCTCTTCCCTACCCGAGCTTGTTAAGAAGGGAGAGGAAAAGTGTGACATGGCAAGAAGACAATGAGGTAAGTAGAGAGGGAGGGATGGAGAGAGATAGTAGTACTTTCAGCTTCACTGAAGCAGGCTAAGTCAGAGAGTGACAACCACAGCTGGCGCATCTTGCGCTAGCTGGCGCGCCATGGTAGGTGAGTTGAAAACGGCATTAACTCAACTTGAGAACTCTTGGGCGGCGGAAAACGCAAATGGAGTCGAGTCGAGTTGCTACTTTTTAGAGCTGTGGAAAAAAAACACCTTTAGGGACCATCCAGGCGATGTGGTCCTTCTCCTGGCAATCCACTGCAAAGCATTTCACCTAGAGGAAGTTGAGGAGGAAGGAAGGAGGTCAGCGATGTATACCATCTAGGAAACAGTTCAACATAAAGGGCTCTTGAAAAGGTCGAAGGTTTAATGCACCCTTACTCAATGGGTCCTCGCCAGCAAAAGTGTAAAGACAGTGCCCATGGTGAACTCGTTCACACAACTCCAAAGCTAGAAAACTGGTGTCATATCCCATTATCTTAACAGCCATAGGTAACCCTAGCTTAGGAAAAGTTAGGAGTTTCTGATCACACACCGGTAGCTAGAAGGCACTGACCTCCCCCAAGCAGTTCTCCATCCGAACCACGGAAGGCATGCTCCGTAGATAGGCCTCCAGAGACGGGTAGCCCAGCTGCTTGTGCGGGATGAATTCACCCGTCAGCGACCGGTAATCGGACTGAAGCCGGGTGATGGACACGCCGTCTTTGTTGGACTGCAGAACAGCCCGTAACAACTTCTTCAGCAAAGCGTCAAAGTCCGACATCCTGGAATAAACACCCACACGAGAGGTCATTTACCTCGGCAGGTTTTCGTTATGTATAGCCAGCAAACACGCATATGCCATTCACTCCATAGTAACGCAGGCTTGTAACCTAACGCTCTATGCTTGCTAATGGATTGTGAAATAATTTAAATCCAACAGTTGAAGTGTTCTAGGCACTTAACAATTTTCAACAATACTAGCTGTCGTACACTAGCCATACACCCAGATGCAATGTGCTGCTAGTGAATTAGCCAACAGCTAACTAACGGCTCTGGCTAACGTTAGCTTCGAGCCAAACACAGCTTTGACTGTTTATCATTGTGATCAGAGATAAAAACAATAAACCAGTATAAACTAACATTTGAACTGTAGACATGCCAGTAAACGCTAACGTTACACTGGGTTGTTGATTTTGTTTCGGTATGAGTAGCTAGGCAACGGTAGCTAGGCAACTAGTTTTTTCCCTGAGAGCAGTTGGCTGCTCAGGAGGTCACGTGCGAAAGAGCACGCGCCGTTCAAGTTCAAAATGTATATATACCTGTATTCTATTAATTATATACCTATGTTAATACACCCATGATATATACCTGTATATATTCCAGTAGCCTACAGCTAGACTGAATAAACAAACAGCCAATCAAAATGTATCAATGTTTTATTCATGTAAATAAGTACTGTACACAACAACAGACTCAAACTGCCTTTTTTAATAATACCTTAAATGTAAACAAAGAATAATAATAACATAAAAATAATTATCATGGTACATAGGACACCTCTCACCCTCTTTTTAATGAGTGATCAAGAAATGCACTGAAGTTTCAAGTGTCCATCTTATGTAGAACTCTGTCCGTATCCCAGTGCAAACATGTTAATCTTTGACATCTTCAATTCACTGTGAGGGCTGGTTTGATAAAGTGCGGAGGTGCAGGGTTTGAATTACCGGGGATGGGGGGGTCTGGGGGAGAGTACCCTGGAAAGGACTGCATTGCTATTGTTAACTCCCCCTCCACTAAAGTGTCAAAGATATACACTCAACACCCATGATTGTTTCAAAGTGTAATTCAAACCCTGACTAAGTGGGAGGGACTTGCCCCGATCTTAACCAATGAGAGGAGAGGGTGTCTGGGGTATAACCAATCAGTGGTTACAGTTAGCTGGTGTGGTCCCTCTCATTGTCCCCAATGACAGACTGGCCACTTCAGAACAGAGTTTTGGCCCTAACGTGGAATCGGACAGGGTTCTAGAACGCCCAGATGATTCTATGGGTTCTAGATTGCCAGAGGTGCCGTGAGCGAAAAGTCAAGCGTCACCGTAATTTAGTTTCGACAAACAAGCCAGCGGTTTGTCACGGTCAAGCGATGTACAAGATGTGTGGCAACAACACAGAACGTGCTATGGAGGCTGAACCACGAGCACCACGAGTTGAATGACATGAAGCCTAGAGAGACTCTAGGTTGTGTGTGTGTGTGTGTGTGTGTCAGTGCATGTGTGTGTGAAGCAGGCCGTTTGGAAAGGGTAGACAATACCCTTGGTGAAAAGACATACAGTACTGTCACTGCATTTGGCACCACTTAAATATAAATCCATACTGTACATATCCAAGTCATGTCTGTCTGTCTGACCTCCAGTTATGGCAAGATTTGTCAAGAGAATATATAAGCATTAGATTCCCTTCACATTCCCAATAGGTCACATTGACACACATTTTAGACTTTTCTTCTTTCTTTCTTTTTTTTTTTTTTTATAACAATAGGAGACCAACAACAGTAGCTACTACAAGACCTCCACTTTGCTAGCTCATCTCGTGCGCCCTCATGTGGCCAACTGGAAATCATGCAATACATAGACGATTTCAGAAACCTGTCGAAAAATGCCCGTTGTCGGTAGTTGATGTCTAGAAGACCACACATTCAGAAAATGTGAACAGATTTCTCCCAACCCAGGCTAGATGATTTTACCCCCAAACACACAGTACGGGTTTAAAAAAACCAATCCTCTGACTAAGGTGTTTTTTAAATGAACGACAGGGCTCTATAAAAGCATCTTCCTTTGTGCTTCTCAGCCCAGAATGTCCCATTGCCTCATTTTCCCCCCGTTTTTTTTGTTCTTCTTTGTGTCTCTGAGGGATTTAAAATCAGACCTTCCCTCCACAGTGCAGGACACTGTGACATCATCAACGACAACAAACTAAAACATCCATCTTTAAAAATACACAAATTCCATAGAGGGTTAGATTTTTCTTAAGATGCATATTTATAATTAAAAAAAAGGTTGTCTCATGTTGCTCGAGAAGACAAAAAACAACAACAATTGAAACCTTTCTTCAGTTTCATTGAAAAAAATGAGACCCCAAAATGTCAGAAAGGTGTGGTTTGGCAGTGAGGGAGAAGAGCTGTTTATACATGGATTATCTCATCTCTGAACCTTGTTATCTAAAGAAAACACACACAGTCAGTCACAGTGACTCCTGTGGTCGTTGATGTTGACTTTACTCAATTCTTCCTATTGAATCAACTCAAACCAGGTTGAGTGACTCAACTCAAATCTCCGACTCAACTCCACGAAGTCAAGTCAGTTCTTGCTGTTGATTCAACCCAGTTCTAGTCTGTTCAGTCAATTCAAATCAGCGATCTAGCAAGGTGTCTTCCCCGGGCTCTGCCTGGAGTGGGAGACACCGTCGTGGTAGCTAGTCGCCGACATCTGTCGCTTGCATTGATTTGCATTGAGTTTTGTTTCAGTGTTGAACATTCTGCAACTTCTTGACCTGCCCCGATGCGGGGGCTGTGCATGTGCAGTCCACTGAGAAATCACATTAATAACCATAAAAAAACAACAAAAACAGAGTAGAAAAAAACATCTTCTGTTCTGAGGTCCTCCAGAGTGGTCCGTCTGTCTGTCTGTTTATTCAGAGACCTGAGCAGATCGCCCCCTTGTGGCGACACGGAATCACACGCAGCTCTCTCTGGCCTTCTCGTCCAATAGGAAGTTGTTGAGGTGGTGGGAGACATCCACCTCTACGGCATCTCTTTTGATCATGGCAATGTCTTACAAGTGGTCCTCGTCACTTTGGTCCTTGGCAAAATTGACAAATACCTGGAGAGAGAGAAATGGAGAGAAAAAGAGAGAGAGAGAGAGAGAGAGAGCGCACACAGACCGGATTAGTTTCTGTCGACTACATGCAAGACACCCTGAAAAGACTAGGTGGCCAGCAGTACACAACGATCTAATTTGGTAAACAAATAAATGAAAGTGGACACATTAATATATATATGTCTATGGAAAAAAAAAATCCTCAAAATGGCCAGTCAAGTCAATAAGACAAAATGGCCGCCCAGATGCGTGTACTTTTCTTTTTTTTCTTCTTTTTTTTATCCTTACTTGGTCCAGAGTGGTCTGGGAGACGGAGTAGTCCTCTATGCTGAGCGCATCCTTGTTCTTGGCCAGCAGAGAGAAGATGCGAGCGAGGGACGTGTGGGCGGAGGGCAGCTGGTACTGGAGCATGTTCCGGTGCTTCTCCTTCAGCGTGCTGCCCGGCAGCTCCCGCTCGATGAAGCCCATCACAGGCCGCAGGTCGGGGTCTGGCCCCGTCACGCGCAGGATGATGGTGTAGCCGTCCCCGAACCTGACCACAGCACAGGAGCTAGCGTTAGCATTAGCCACGGTACGGCGAATAGCAGGTTAACGTCTGCATTAGCCACAATTAGCCAGTTACCAAACCTGTCACATTAGCGTTACCATAATCAATGGATACATCTATTGTCTCAAAAACTATCAGTACTGCAGATTACCTGTAAACATCATCTCCAGCTAGTGTCAACAGCCAACTGTCAGTTACAGAAAATGGAGAAGGAATCTCTTGCGTTTTTCAAACTCCAACTGACAGGATTCACCCTTGTCCCTGTATAGAGGCCAACGGTGTCGTCCAGCTGTGTGTGACTGACGTTCTCACCTGTTCTTCAAGTGCTGCACGCTGCCCAGACAGCGGAACCTGCCGTTCACCATGATGGCCATGCGCGTGCAAAGGGCCTCGCACTCCTCCATACTGAAACACACACAGCGCATCACGAGGGAGGTCCATCAGTGTCCATCCATCCATGATTATTACAGTATAGATGTTACTTTGAAGGCAAGTTGGCAAGGCAAGGCAAGGCAAGGCAAGGCAAGGCAAGTTTATTTATATAGCACATTTCAGCCACAGGGCAATTCAAGGTGCTTTACATGAGACATTAAAAGCATTAAAACAAAAAGCAAGACATTATAGACATTTAAAACAAAAGGCAGGACAAATTAAAAGCATTAAAACAAAAAGCAAGTCATTATAGATATTTAAACAAAAAGCAGGACAAATAGAATACAGGAATAAAAGTTACAGTGCAGTATACTGATAAACATAGCTCCTCTTAGAAAGCAGTGGCAAAAAGAAAAGTCTTCAGGCTTGTTTTAAAAGAACCAAGAGTTGCAGCAGACCTGCAGTTTTCTGGAAGTTTGTTCCAGATATTTGGAGCATAAAAACTGAATGCTGCTTCTCCATGTTTTGTTTTAACTCTGGGGACAGAAAGTAGACCTGTGCCAGACGACCTGAGGGGTCTGGATGGTTCATAGCATATGAGCAGATCAGAAATATATTTTGGCCCTAGGCCATTCAGTGCTTTATAAACCAACAGCAGTATTTTAAAGTAGATTCTTTGACAGACAGGAAGCCAGTGTAAAGACCTTAGTACTGGTGTGATATGCTCCACTTTCTTAGTCTTAGTGAGGACTCGAGCAGCAGCGTTCTGAATCAGCTGCAGCTGTCTGATCGATTTTTTAGAGAGACCTGTATACATGCCGTTACAGTAGTCGAGTCTACTGAAGATAAACGCATGGACAAGTTTTTCCAAATCCTTCTGGGACATAAAACCTTTGATCCTTGATATATTCTTCAGGTGATAGTAGGCTGACTTTGTAATTGACTTAATGTGGCTGTTGAAATTCAGGTCTGAGTCCATGACTACACCAAGATTTCTGGCTTCGTTTGTGGTTTTTAGCATTACTGATTGAAGTTGAGCACTGACTTTTAATCGTTCTTCTTTGGCTCCAAAGACAATTACTTCAGTTTTATTTTTGTTTAGTTGGAGAAAGTTCTGGCACATCCAATCATTGATTTGTTGAATGCACTTACTCAGCGCTTGTATGGGATTATAGTCTCCTGGTGATATAGTGATATAAATTTGTGTGTCATCTGCATAGCTATGGTAACATATTTTGTTGTTTTCCATAATTTGAGTTAGTGGGAGCATGTAAATGTTGAACAGAAGAGGCCCCAGGATGGAGCCTTGGGGAACTCCACAGGTCATTTTTGTCAGCTCAGATTTGTAATTGCCTATAGACACAAAATAATCCCTGTCCTTTAAGTACGATTCAAACCAATCTAACACTGTACCAGAAATTCCCAGCCAATTTTCCAGTCGGCCTAGTAGTATGTTGTGGTCTACCGTGTCGAACGCAGCACTGAGATCCAGTAGTACTAAGACTGAGATTTTGCCATTATCTGTGTTTAAATGGATGTCATTAAATACCTTAATTAGAGCAGTCTCGGTGCTGTGATGTGGTCGAAATCCTGACTGGAAGACATCAAAGCCATTACTTAGTGCCAGGAAGTTATTCAGTTGTTGGAAAACAACCTTTTCAATTATTTTGCTTAGAAATGGGAGGTTTGATATGGGCCTATAATTGTTCATTTGTGAGCTGTCTAGATTATTATTTTTTAAGAGTGGCTTGATGACTGCAGTTTTCAGGGTATGTGTTACGGCTCGCATGCCCTCGCCTCCACAACCGTCTCCCTCTCTCCCCTCTGGGCCCGCTGCGCGCTCGGGGCGTCCTACGCGCTCTACCGCACGTCGCATCAGCCCGGGCATACAACGCTCTGGCTCTCCGGAGTTTCCCCCCACTGCCGGGCGTTCCCCGTCTCCGGCCAGCTCCGCGGACTCGGCAGTCTCCTCCCTCTCCGGTGACGAAGAATCGGATCCCGACATGCCCAGCACATCGGCCCGTGCGCAAAGACAAGAACGGCGCGCTCGTCTCCGACGATGACGCTGGCGCGGCTCTACTCACCGGTTCCCAATTATCATCACCACACCTGTCCCTCGTTCTGCAATCACCTTCAACCTCTACAAGAACCTGGTCTACACTCCACTCATCGCCAGATCTTACCATAATACTCTTGTGGTAAAGTATAGCCTAAGCCTACAATCTCCTTACCCGTATTTTGTAGTGTTTTTTCCCGTTCCCGTTTGTGATTACTCTCACTCACCCTGCCTCCCCTCCTCATCTCTCCAGTTCCTGCCTGACCCACGTCTGTACGATTACCCCGCTCCTGCCTGACCACTGCCTGTACGACCCCGCTCCTGCCTGACCATCGCCTGTACGACAACCCCGCTCCTGCCTGAACATCGCCTGTACGACAACGCTCCTGCCTGACCATCGCCTGTACGACAACCCCGCTCCTGCCTGACCATCGCCTGTACGACAACCCCGCTCCTGCCTGACCATCGCCTGTACGACTACCACGCTCCTGCCTGACCATCGGCTGTACGACTACCACATCCCCCTTTTTGATCTTATTAAATCGCCCCTCCGGGCTTTACCGTTCCTTGCCTCCTCCTTTCCTGTTGCGCCTGGGTCCCAAACCAAACCCTCACAGTAAGATCTGGCCAGTTTGGACCCAGCCAACATGGAGGAGAGACCTGCACCTCCCGGACTACTCCAAGCCCTCCCACGGACCCAAGCTGAGCAACTGCAGCAGGTATCCGCCCAACAGCACGCCCAGGACGAGCGACTGAGGGGCCTCGCTACTCTGGTCTGCTCCCTGTCCGACCAGGTCACCGCGGTCAGTGCCCGCCAGGCTCCGTTCCTGAACCCCACCGCTCCACCAAACCGGGAGCCCCATCTCGCCTCCCCGGCCCTCTACGACGGGACGTTCACCCTCTGCCGGGAGTTCCTCATGCAGTGTGAGTACGTGTTTGACCTCCAGCCAAGCATGTACTCCACTGCGTCGGCTCGGATAGCCTACATTGCCAACCTGACCACGGGACGGGCTCGCCGTTGGGTCATGGCGGGTCGCGAGGGCGCAGCTGCCTACATGCAGGACTACACTGCCTTCGTGGCAGAATTCCGGACTGTGTTCGACCACGACGTCCACGGACAGGACGCGGACGCTGCTCTCTCCGCCCTCACCCAGGGTTCCAGCTCAGTAGCGGACTACGCCACGGAGTTCCGCATCCTCGCTGCCCGTTGCTCCTGGAACGAGTCTGCCCTATACAGCGCCTTCCGACGGGGTCTGGGGGACGCCATGAAGGACAGCCTGGCTGGAGGAGACAGACCAGCGACCCTGAACCAACTCGTCTCCCTCTCCATAGCCATAGACGAGCGCCACCGGGAACGCAGGCGCGAGCGGGCGCACCAACACCACAGCGCACCCAGACCGTCTCCGCCCCCCTCTGCCGGTCTCTCTCGGCCTGCCCCGGCCTCCCTCGCCCCCCCAAACACCGCTGGAGAGGAACCCATGCAACTGGGTTGGACCCGACTGACCCCTGCAGAGCGTGAGCACCGGGAACAGAACGGGCTATGCATATACTGCGCTAGCCCAGCGCACGCCGTCGACTCCTGTTCCTCTGCACCTCCCAGGGCGGCAAAAAGAGTAGACTCACTCGCCAGGGGTTACCGAGTGAGCCGGCTCATCCATCCCCAATCCCGGACCCGTGCCGCCAGGTTCACTGTTACCCTCGCCTGGCAGGGGCACACGCTCTCCGTCCCTGCTCTCATCGACTCCGGTGCTGACGAGAGCTTCGTGGACGTCCAGTTCGCCCACAAAGCGGCGCTCCCTATCTCCCCTCTGGAGAGGCCCCTCTCGGCTTTCGCCCTGGATGGCCATCCCATGGGTCCCATCACGCACCGGACCCTGCCCCTCACTCTCACAGTCTCGGGTAACCACGTGGAGAACGTCCGCCCCTTCGTCATCCACTCTCCCGACGCTCCGTTCATCTTAGGGAGGCCCTGGCTGGAACTCCATACCCCTCATGTCTGCTGGAGCTCGGGGCGCATCCTCGGCTGGAGCACCACCTGCCACGCCCGCTGCCTCCAAGCTGCTCAGACCTCCACTCGGGTTGACCGGCCCCGTCCCGCTCCTCCTGACCTCTCCACGGTCCCTTTGATGTACCACGACCTCGGGGAGGCCTTCAGTAAGGAGCGCGCCCGCACACTTCCCCCTCATCGACCCTACGACTGCGCCATCGAGCTCCACCCTGGCGCCCCTCTCCCAGCCAGTCGTCTCTACAACCTCTCCCTCCCGGAGAAAGCTGCCATGGACACCTACATCTCCGAGTGCTTGGCCGAGGGCCTCATCCGACCATCTCGTTCCCAGGTGGCAGCGGGGTTCTTCTTTGTAAAGAAGAAGGGAGGAGACCTGAGGCCGTGCATCGACTACAGGCTGCTCAACAACATCACGGTGAAGAATAAATACCCACTCCCCCTCATGAGCTCCAATTTTGAACCCCTCACCGGTGCCACCATCTTCACCAAGTTGGACCTCAGAAACGCTTATCACCTGGTGCGTATCCGTGAGGGGGACGAATGGAAGACCGCCTTCAAGACCTCCCGTGGCCACTACGAATACCTCGTCATGCCCTTCGGCCTCACCAACGCCCCCGCTGTCTTCCAGGCCCTGATGAACGACGTGCTCAGGGACATGCTGGACGTATTTGTGGTTCTCTACCTGGACGACATCCTTGTGTTCTCCAGGAGCGCTGAGGAGCACTTCCAACACGTCCGCATGGTAATCCAGCGTCTCCGGGAGAACCGCCTATACATCAAGGCGGAGAAGTGCACCTTTCACTCCGCGTCAGTGGAGTTCCTGGGGCTCATTGTGGAGGGAGGCCTGACGCGACCCGACCCCCGCAAAATCAAGACCGTGGTTGAATGGCCTCAACCCTCTACCCGGAGGCAACTCCAGAGCTTCCTTGGCTTCGCGAACTTTTACCGCCGTTTCATACGGGACTACAGCCGGGTAGCAGCTCCCCTCACCCACCTCACCTCATCCCTGCGTCCGTTCATCTGGACACCGGCTGCCAGCGCCGCCTTCTCTGCGCTCAAGGAGCGCTTCACCACCGCTCCGGTCCTTCTCCATCCTGACCCCTCCAGGCAGTTCGTGGTCGAGGTTGACGCATCGGACACCGGCATCGGTGCTGTTCTGTCCCAGCGGTCAGTGGAGGACCAGAAGTTGCACCCCTGTGCCTTCCTCTCCCGCCGGTTCACCCCGGCTGAGGTGAATTACGACATCGGGAACAGGGAGTTGTTGGCGGTGGTGGGGGCCTTGGAGGAGTGGCGCCATTGGCTTGAGGGCGCGGAACACACCACCCTCGTCTGGTCGGACCACAAGAACCTGACCTTCATCCGGGCGGCCAAGCGCCTCAACTCCCGCCAGGCGCGGTGGTCGCAGTTCCTGGGAAGGTTCGACTTTACCCTCACCTTCCGGCCCGGCTCCCGCAACGCCAAGGCCGACGCGCTGTCCCGCCTCCACGCGCCCGAGGCGCCCCCCGCGGAGCCTGAGACCATCCTGCCGACCTCGCGTGTCGTAGGGGTGATCACTATGAACATTGAGGCGGTGGTGAGGCAGGCCCAACGCGCCCAACCCAGTCCGGCCAACGTTCCTCCTCGCCGGCTCTTCGTGCCGGACTCGGTCCGGTCCCGGGTGCTCCAGTGGGGCCATGCCAGCCGGTTTGCGTGCCATCCCGGGGTTCACCGCACCCTCTCCTTCCTGAGCCGACGGTTCTGGTGGCCCTCCATGAGGTCCGACGTCCGGGAGTTTGTGGTCGCCTGTCCCGTCTGCTCCCGCAGCAAGGCGTCCCACCAGCCCCCGGCTGGCCTCCTGCGTCCTCTCCCGGTCCCCAGCCGTCCCTGGTCCCACATCGCCCTGGACTTCATCACCGGTCTTCCCCCCTCCAGGGGCAACACGGTCATCCTCACCGTGGTGGACCGGTTCTCCAAGGCGGTCCATCTGGTGGCGCTCCCCAAGCTCCCGTCCTCTGCGGAGACAGCTGAGCTCCTCGTCCAGCATGTCTACCGGCTCCACGGTCTCCCCGGAGACATTGTCTCGGACCGTGGGCCTCAATTCACCTCCCAAGTCTGGAGGGCCTTCTGCAAGGAGATAGGCGCCACCATCAGCCTCTCCTCTGGCTACCACCCGCAGACCAACGGCCAGGCCGAACGGGCCAACCAGAGCCTGGAGTCCGCTCTCCGCTGTGTGTCGGCTCTCCACCCCACCTCCTGGAGCAAGGACCTGCCCTGGGTCGAATACTCCCTCAATGCCCTGACCAGCGCTGCCACTGGCAGGTCTCCGTTCGAGTCATCCCTCGGGTACCAGCCCCCGCTGTTCTCTCTCCAGGAGTCGGAGGCCTCCGTCCCCTCCGTCCAGGCCCACCTCAGCCGCTGTCGCCGTGTCTGGAGGGAGGTCCGCAGGGCCCTGCTCCGCTCCAACGAGCGCTCCTGCCGCGGTGCCAACCGCCGCCGCACTCCTGCTCCGGCGTATCGGCCCGGTCAACGTGTCTACCTCTCCACTGCTGATCTTCCGCTCCAGGTCCCCTCCAAGAAGCTGGCTCCGCGCTTCGTTGGGCCCTTCGAGATCGACCGTGTCCTGAACCCGGCTGCGGTACGTCTTAAGCTCCCTGCTTCCATGCGGGTACACCCTGTATTCCATGTGTCCAAGGTCAAACCTGTCTCCTCGAGTCCTCTCATGCCTTCTGCCCCAGCTCCTCCGCCTCCCCAGATGGTCGACGGGCATCCCCAGTGGACGGTTCGGCGGCTGCTGAAGGTGCGCCGCCGGGGTCGGGGGTTCCAATACCTGGCGGATTGGGAGGGGTACGGCCCCGAGGAGTGCAGCTGGATCTCCAGGCAGCTCATTATGGACCCGTCTCTCCTCCGGGACTTCTACCGGGCCCATCCTGACGCCCCCGGTCGGTCGCCAGGTGGCTCCCCTCGGGGGGGGGGTCCTGTTACGGCTCGCATGCCCTCGCCTCCACAACCGTCTCCCTCTCTCCCCTCTGGGCCCGCTGCGCGCTCGGGGCGTCCTACGCGCTCTACCGCACGTCGCATCAGCCCGGGCATACAACGCTCTGGCTCTCCGGAGTTTCCCCCCACTGCCGGGCGTTCCCCGTCTCCGGCCAGCTCCGCGGACTCGGCAGTCTCCTCCCTCTCCGGTGACGAAGAATCGGATCCCGACATGCCCAGCACATCGGCCCGTGCGCAAAGACAAGAACGGCGCGCTCGTCTCCGACGATGACGCTGGCGCGGCTCTACTCACCGGTTCCCAATTATCATCACCACACCTGTCCCTCGTTCTGCAATCACCTTCAACCTCTACAAGAACCTGGTCTACACTCCACTCATCGCCAGATCTTACCATAATACTCTTGTGGTAAAGTATAGCCTAAGCCTACAATCTCCTTACCCGTATTTTGTAGTGTTTTTTCCCGTTCCCGTTTGTGATTACTCTCACTCACCCTGCCTCCCCTCCTCATCTCTCCAGTTCCTGCCTGACCCACGTCTGTACGATTACCCCGCTCCTGCCTGACCACCGCCTGTACGACCCCGCTCCTGCCTGACCATCGCCTGTACGACAACCCCGCTCCTGCCTGAACATCGCCTGTACGACAACGCTCCTGCCTGACCATCGCCTGTACGACGACCCCGCTCCTGCCTGAACATCGCCTGTACGACAACCCCGCTCCTGCCTGACCATCGCCTGTACGACAACCCCGCTCCTGCCTGACCATCGCCTGTACGACTACCACGCTCCTGCCTGACCATCGGCTGTACGACTACCACATCCCCCTTTTTGATCTTATTAAATCGCCCCTCCGGGCTTTACCGTTCCTTGCCTCCTCCTTTCCTGTTGCGCCTGGGTCCCAAAACCAAACCCTCACAGTATGTGGGAACACACCTGAAAGAAGAGATGTGTTTACAATTTGTAGTAAATCAGAGGCCATGCAGTTGGATACAGTTTTGAAGAAGTCTGTAGGTAGAACATCAAGGCAACAGGTGGAGGATTTCAGATATTGTATAGTGTCCCCCAGGGTTTTATGGTTGATCGGATTAAATTGTGTCATGGTACAATTATTGATTTTAAGTGGACAGTGTGACGACACATGTCCTGTACCTGGAATGGAGGCACTGACTGCTTGTCTAATTTTCTGAATTTTGTCAGTGAAGAATGAGGCAAATTCATTGCAGGCCCTGGTGGATAGAAGTTCAGAGGCTACTGACACAGGAGGGTTTGTCAGCCTATCAACAGTGGCAAACAAAGCACGCGCATTGTTATGGTTTTTGGTGATGATGTCAGAAAAGAAGGTCTGCCGTGCATTTCTCAGCTCCAGATTATAAATGCGAAGTCTCTCTTTATAGATGTCATAATGAACATGGAGATTTGTTTTTCGCCATCTGCGTTCAGATTTTCGACACTCTCTCTTTTCTATTCTGACCAGCATGGCCTTTCTCCATGGAGATCTTCTCTTACCAGAGATCACCTTCACCTTAGTGGGCGCAACGGCGTCAATAATGTTTGTAATTTTAACATTGAAATTATCTACAAGCTCGTTGACTGAGGCCATATAGAGGGCAGGTGTGGACGAGAAAGCCTGAGTAAATATCTCACTGGTGTTTTCAGTGATGCGCCGTTTTGAGATAACCTCTGTTTGAACATTTGTGTGCATGGAGATAGTACTCTCAAAGAAAACACAGGAATGATCAGAGAGCGCAACATCAGACACCTGAACCTTAGAAATATTCAGACCTTTGGTGATGATTAAGTCCAGAGTGTGCCCCTTGTTGTGTGTGGGCTCCGTCACATGCTGAGTCAGTCCATAGTTATCAAGGACACAACCTAGCTCTTTAGTCCCTCTGCCCTGAGGGTTGTCAACATGGATGTTAAAATCACCAACAATAACCACACAGTCAAAGTCAATGCAGACAGTAGACAACAGTTCAGCAAAGTCATCAAAGAAGTTTGGACAGTATTTAGGTGGCCTGTAGATGTTTAGAAATAACGCTCGGGAAAAGGAATTCAACTGAAGAGCCACATATTCAAAGGAACCAAAATTTCCATAACACATCTGCTTACATTGGAGGGAGTCATTAAACAAGATGGCTACTCCACCTCCTTTCTTATGCACTCTAGCCTCGCTCATAAAGCTGAAGTTGGGAGGAGTTGACTCAATAAGAACAGCTGCACTGTTACCTTGGTCTAGCCAAGTTTCAGTTAAAAACATAAGATCAAGATTGTGGTTGGTGATAAAATCATTGATTAAAAATGTCTTTCCTGTTAAAGATCTGACATTTAATAAAGCTAAGTTTAGTGTGCTGAGGGTATTATCTGCACATTTCTCTGTGATAGTTTGTGGCTGACGAGGAATAGATACTAAATTTGATACATTTGTAGAGCCGGTTGAGTGTTTCCTGTTACTTAGCAGATTCACCATTGTTTTTCTATTACCTATCAAGACAGGAATTGAGGAAGATACCATCACGTTGGGTCCTGGCTTGTCCTGGAAGGGGTCATGAGTGCCATTAGCCTTGTAGCCTGGACCCAGTGCATATCAGTTAGAGCTTGTTGTATTGGCCCGGCAGGGGGTAAGGGCGGTTGGGAGCGCGTAATACAGCGCGTGAAAATGCTTGCTGGTGGGTGCCGGTGAGAGGAAGCAAGTGAGAGACTCCCCCTCTTGGGGGGGTGGATCATCGCTGGTGAGTGCTAGTGGGAGGGGGGGAGTGAGAGACTCCCCCTCTTGGGGGGGTGGAGGGGGTGGATCCTCACTGGTGAGTGCTAGTGGGAGGGGGGGAGTGAGAGACTCCCGCTCTTGGGGGGGTGGATCCTCGCTGGTGAGTGCTAGTGGGAGGGGGGGAGTGAGAGACTCCCCCTCTTGGGGGGGTGGAGGGGGTGGATCCTCACTGGTGAGTGCTAGTGGGAGGGGGGGAGTGAGAGACTCCCGCTCTTGGGGGGGTGGATCCTCGCTGGTGAGTGCTAGTGGGAGGGGGGGAGTGAGAGACTTCCCCTCTTGCAGTAGCTCATCAATTTGGCTGAGCTTCAGTGTGGCAGCTTTGATGAGGCCCTTGATTGGTGAGCGGGGTGGAGGAGGGGAGGGGCATCGTTGGGTTGTTGTCGATGGGGGGTGGTGTGAAGATTCTTCTTCCTGGCGCGGGTGTCTCCCATAATCAGAGCTTTGTTGAAGCAGCTCTTCAAGGTTTCTGCCATGTTGTGATATGTCTTCCTTCTGTTTTGGTATTTCTTGTCTCTTGTCCTTGACCATGGCAGAGGGAGCAGATGGATGACGCAGAGAATAGAACAGATTGGAGATAAACAGTTTTACTCCTGACCTGTTAAGGCAGAGTCCATTTCTCTGAAAAAGATGGTATCGTTCCCAAAAAAATGGAAAATTGTCAATGTAGCGCACTGAGTGAGTGGTACAGGCAGTTGAGAGCCATGTGTTCAGTGCCAACAGTCTGCTGAATCTCTCAACCCCTCTTCTGACTGGTGGTAGAGGGCCGCTGATAAACACCTCCGCTTTCAGAGACCTGACTGTGTTCAGCAGATCAATAAAGTCTCGTTTAAGAACTTCCGACTGCTGTTGCGCAACGTCATTTGTCCCCACGTGCACAATGATGTTTTCCACAGTTGGATGTGTAACCCCGATATGCAAGATTTTTTTTGTCATGTCAGCAACCGTATCCTTGGGAAAGCAGAGTATTTTGGTGCTTTCACTGCACATGCTTCTCACATCTTTTACAGTAAAGTCACCCACAATCAGAGTTTGAGGCCCAGTCGGTAGCCTTTTACTTTCTGGTTTACTCTCAGTCCTTACCCTGCTGTGTGAAGAAGAGATGTGATCCAGGTCATCAGACAGTGGGGCAAATTTGTTCTCCAGTTGTATGGTTGATTGTCGGCGAGATCTGTTTCTGGTTCTCCCTTTTGCGGTTGTCCACGGCGGTGTCCTTCTAGGGACAGGGGTTGAAGAGGCACTCTGCCTGGATGATAATGCAGGCCAGTCAGTCTCATAGTTCTCCAGGGACGGGTCTCTGCCTTGTTCTCCCTTTTCCCTGGGAGGTGAATTTCTCTTAGGCTTTGCACCAAGAGAGTTCCAGGGAGGGTTTGTAGGTTTAGTGCCCAGTACATGGCTCTCCTGTTTCTTGGTAGTCTCCTTGGTGCTAATTAGCTCTTGTCTGGTACTGTTTTGAATCCATGGTAAGGTGGTGTCGTTCCCAGTTAGTCCATTGACGTCCACACACATCTCTAACCGGTTCATTTTTGTTTCCAGCACTGTAATCTTCTGCAGAAGTTTGTGGAAGTCATCCGCAGTTAAAGGGGGCATCTTGCTGCCGTGCTCACGTTATCGTGAGGAGATGATAAAGACGTTGAAATATGGCAACTAAATCTTCAAAAAAAAAAATATATATATTAGAGTCTTTAAAGTATCCAGGAGCCACTGCTCACAGTTTCTTATGGAAGAAAAGCAACAATATCAGCTGAAAAATGCAGAAAATGCAAACAAAGGCGAGAGCAAGCAGCAGAAGCGTCTTTGAGTGGTGTTGTTTGTGATCCCGTGTCACGGTCTAGATGTTGTGCTGTGTGGTGTTATGAGTGATCTGGGGTCACGGTCTAGATGTTGCGCTGTGTGGTGTTATAAGTGATCTGGGGTCACGGTCTAGATGTTGTGGTGTGTGGTGTTATGATTGATCTGGGGTCACGGTCTAGATGTTGCGCTGTGTGGTGTTATGAGTGATCTGGTGTCACGGTCTAGATGTTGCGCTGTGTGGTGTTATGAGTGATCTGGTGTCACGGTCTAGATGTTGCGCTGTGTGGTGTTATGAGTGATCTGGGGTCACGGTCTAGATGTTGCGTTGTGTGGTGTTATGAGTGATCTGGTGTCACGGTCTAGATGTTGCGCTGTGTGGTGTTATGAGTGATCTGGGGTCACGGTCTAGATGTTGCGCTGTGTGGTGTTATGAGTGATCTGGTGTCACGGTCTAGATGTTGCGCTGTGTGGTGTTATGAGTGATCTGGGGTCACGGTCTAGATGTTGCGTTGTGTGGTGTTATGAGTGATCTGGGGTCACGGTCTAGATGTTGCGCTGTGTGGTGTTATGAGTTAAATGGGGTCACGGTCTAGATGTTGCGCTGTGTGGTGTTATGAGTGATCTGGTGTCACGGTCTAGATGTTGTGGTGTGTGGTGTTATGAGTGATCTGGGGTCACGGTCTAGATGTTGCGCTGTGTGGTGTTATGAGTTAAATGGGGTCACGGTCTAGATGTTGCGCTGTGTGGTGTTATGAGTGATCTGGGGTCACGGTCTAGATGTTGTGGTGTGTGGTGTTATGAGTGATCTGGTGTCACGGTCTAGATGTTGTGGTGTGTGGTGTTATGAGTGATCTGGTGTCACGGTCTAGATGTTGCGCTGTGTGGTGTTATGAGTTAAATGGGGTCACGGTCTAGATGTTGCGCTGTGTGGTGTTATGAGTGATCTGGGGTCACGGTCTAGATGTTGCGCTGTGTGGTGTTATGAGTGATCTGGGGTCACGGTCTAGATGTTGCGCTGTGTGGTGTTATGAGTTAAATGGGGTCACGGTCTAGATGTTGCGCTGTGTGGTGT
Organism: Borostomias antarcticus; assembly: GCF_949987555.1. Taxonomy (NCBI): domain Eukaryota; kingdom Metazoa; phylum Chordata; class Actinopteri; order Stomiiformes; family Stomiidae; genus Borostomias; species Borostomias antarcticus. The sequence continues at coordinate 1,237,046 of NW_028175837.1, forward strand.
TATGAGTTAAATGGGGTCACGGTCTAGATGTTGCGCTGTGTGGTGTTATGAGTGATCTGGGGTCACGGTCTAGATGTTGCGTTGTGTGGTGTTATGAGTGATCTGGGGTCACGGTCTAACCTGTGAGAGGTCAGCACCACGGAGCGGCCCTCTTTGATGATGCCCAGGATGCAGTTCCACAGCGCTCGCCTGGCCTTGGGGTCCATCCCTGTGGTGGGCTCGTCCTGTCACACGCACGCGCACACACACACACACACACACACACACACACACACACACACACACACACAATCAGTCTTCAGTCTTATTCCTAAACATGACCTTTAACATTAACATTAAAAGAGGAATGTTACATTAATCCAAGATCAGCATCTCACATCAGCCTACTGTCGTTGTACAAGTGTGTGTGTGTGTGTGTCTTATCTTCTCACCAGGAAGACTACATGGGGTAGGTGAAAGGAGGTGTGTTTGTGCGTGTGCGTGCGTGTGTGTGCGCGTGTGTCTGTGTGTGTGCGTGTGTGTGCGCGTGAGCTTGCGTGAGGCTTCTCTCCTCACCAGGAAGACGACGGGAGGTCCTCCTATCAGAGCCATGGCCGTGGAGAGTTTTCTCAAGTTGCCTCCACTGTAGCACCCAGCTTCCTTGTCTACGTACTTCACTAGGCCCAGCTTACGGATGCCCCACTCTGCCACCTAGAGGACGGGAGGCCCGGGAGTTAGATTACATAGAGACTGCGGTCCCAGTGGAGAGGCACTGAATGGCCTTCATTAACACGACCTAGACTTAGAAAGTTAGGTCACACATGGTCTTGTGGAGAGTACAGGGAGGGCAGACAGGAAGGGGTTCAAACTGCTGGATGGTCATTTAAGAGCACGCTGACCACACCGACACTCACACGCACGTACTGACCTCACACACTTCCTTCTCGGGCACGCCGCGGAGGATGGCGTAGAACTCCAGGTGCTCCCTGCCTGTCAGGAGGTCGTTGATGGCGTCGAACTGGGGGCAGTAGCCCATGTTCTGGTGCACCTCGTCTATTTCTGTCAGAACACTGGAGAGACAGACAGGGGGGAGAACGGTTGGTCACAGCGTCTGTCAGCGTCTGTCAGCGTCTGTCAGTTGCAACGAACGCTGATGGAATCTTTGTGTTTTTCAAACGTCAACTGACAGGGTTGAAATGTAACTGCCGTTCCTGTGGCCTGTTCCTTCCCCCTCACCTCTTCCCTGCTAGGTAGGCCTCCCCGCTGGTCACCATGGAGTCTCCTGTCAGCATCTTGAAGGTGCTGGTCTTCCCAGCTCCGTTCACACCCAGCAGACCAAAACACTGGAGAGAGGGAGAGAGAGAGAGGGAGAGAGAGAGAGAGAGAGAGAGAGATGGGGGGGAGAGAGAGTTTGAGAGAAAACAGAGAGAGAGAAAGAAAGACAGACAGAGGGAGAGAGAGAAAGAAAGAATGCATTTTCACTGGTTATTAACTGTTTGTATACAGTATTGTCATGATTTCACCAATAATGTTATTGATTAAACAACCTTATATCAACCTTAATGTGATAGGTTAAGACTAGGTTAAGATGATGATGAGATGAGGTAGCGGATTGGCTCAATTCTGAGTCTCACCTCTCCGGGGGGAATCCCCACACACAGACGATCGACAGCCGGCTTCTGCTTACGCTTGTACACCTGGAGGAGAGCGATAAAGTTATATTCAAATTCACTGTGCATTCTATAACATCCACAACGTGAGATGTGAGGCTGTTTTCAGACTCGTCCGCACACCTTGGTCAACTGCTTGAGCTCCAAGATGTCGGAGTGACCTCCACCTCCCAGAATCCTTTGCCTCTCCCTGGCCACGTCCTCGTCCTCCTCTCCTACTGGCTTTAGGTGAGAGCTTGATGACCTGGAGGTCACAGAGGAAACCAATCAGTATTAATAATTAACTTGTTATTGATTACTGACTACGTTTTCAGTCTTCACTAGCCTAACTTAATAGCCTTAATACTGTGATTTGAACTGTTTGTAAATTGAATATTATATTCCATGGTACAAGAAAACACTCATATCTAGCTCAGCTTCCTACAACATTCCAAAGCACATCAAATTGGACAGACAGGCCAGACCGTCCAATCAGTGAGGTGGACCCGCCTACCTGGCCTTGATGCAGAAGCGGTATTGGATGAGCACGGTAATGCAGAAGAAGACCACGCCCTCCACCGCCATGGCAAACAGGTTCTTGCCCACCATGTCCCAGGCCAGCGGGGAACGGAAACGGTTCTCACCTAGAACCACAGGAACACAAGAACGCACACATGTCAGGAACACCGTGGAATTTGACCAGACTATATCCAGTGCATGTTCTGAACTTGGTGAATCAATGAATCTGATACTTGTAAAAATGAAATACAGCAAACACGTCAGCATGTCTTAGGCTAATATCCACAAAGAAATGCATTTTTTCCCCACATTCTTTCTTGACCTTAAACCTTGCTACAACACAGTGGAACCTTTCCAGACCAGATCTCTAAAAACCTCTGACCTCTTAACCTCTGACCTCTTAACCTCTGACCGAACCTGCAGCCATCAGTCAGCTCGACAGAGATTGTTCCATCTTGATGACCTCTGACCCCTCCCCCAGGTGACCACTGCTACTCACCGAAGCGCTCCAGGGCGTCGGCCATGGCCTGGTTCTTCACCATGTCGATGAGGCCCCGCCCCAGACAGAAGTGGGGGAAGATGAGGAAGACGTTCTTCAGGATGTCGTTGATGCCTCCGATCTCCTGGAGCAGGAGAATGAGAGAACAGGCTTGTTTCAGGTCATTTAGCATTATTATGTCTGACTAACTCTTAAGTCTGACTAACTCTTAAGTCTTCCTATGTAGGATGTATAAAACTAGGAAGTTCCTATGTAGGATGTATAAAACTAGGAAGTTCCTATGTAGGATGTATAAAATACTAGGAAGTTCCTATGTAGGATGTATAAAGTACCAGGAAGTCCCTACAGTGTGTAGGCCTTATAAAGTACCGTTGGTCCCTGTGAAGTGGTGGTACTAGGGGAGTCCCTGTGAAGTGGTGGTACTAGGGGAGTCCCTGTGAAGTGGTGGTACTAGGGGAGTCCCTGTGAAGTGGTAGTACTAGGGGAGTCCCTGTGAAGTGGTGGTACTAGGGGAGTCCCTGTGGAGTGGTAGTACTAGGGAGGTCCCTGTGAAGTGGTGGTACTAGGGGAGTCCCTGTGAAGTGGTGGTACTAGGGGAGTCCCTGTGGAGTGGTAGTACTAGGGAGGTCCCTGTGAAGTGGTGGTACTAGGGGAGTCCCTGTGAAGTGGTGGTACTAGGGGAGTCCCTGTGAAGTGGTGGTACTAGGGGAGTCCCTGTGAAGTGGTGGTACTAGGGGAGTCCCTGTGAAGTGGTGGTACTAGGGGAGTCCCTGTGGAGTGGTGGTACTAGGGAGGTCCCTGTGAAGTGGTGGTACTAGGGGAGTCCCTGTGAAGTGGTGGTACTAGGGGAGTCCCTGTGGAGTGGTGGTACTAGGGAGGTCCCTGTGAAGTGGTGGTACTAGGGGAGTCCCTGTGAAGTGGTGGTACTAGGGGAGTCCCTGTGAAGTGGTGGTACTAGGGGAGTCCCTGTGAAGTGGTGGTACTAGGGAGGTCCCTGTGAAGTGGTGGTACTAGGGGAGTCCCTGTGAAGTGGTGGTACTAGGGAGGTCCCTGTGGAGTGGTGGTACTAGGGGAGTCCCTGTGAAGTGGTGGTACTAGGGGAGTCCCTGTGGAGTGGTAGTACTAGGGAGGTCCCTGTGAAGTGGTGGTACTAGGGGAGTCCCTGTGAAGTGGTAGTACTAGGGGAGTCCCTGTGAAGTGGTAGTACTAGGGGAGTCCCTGTGAAGTGGTGGTACTAGGGAGGTCCCTGTGAAGTGGTGGTACTAGGGGAGTCCCTGTGAAGTGGTGGTACTAGGGGAGTCCCTGTGGAGTGGTGGTACTAGGGAGGTCCCTGTGAAGTGGTGGTACTAGGGAGGTCCCTGTGAAGTGGTAGTACTAGGGGAGTCCCTGTGAAGTGGTGGTACTAGGGGAGTCCCTGTGAAGTGGTGGTACTAGGGAGGTCCCTGTGAAGTGGTGGTACTAGGGAGGTCCCTGTGAAGTGGTGGTACTAGGGCCTTACGTTGCCCCCGAACAGCTCCAGGACGAAGGTGGAGACGGAGCCGTTGATGCCGATCAGGATGTTGACGCTGGTCAGAACCACGTAGGCCGTGCTGGGGATCTTGAAGAAGAACGAGGCCGGGTACATCAGGGGCGTGATGGACCACCTGGGAGGGAGGAACACAAATGCAAACACAAACGATTATGAGTAAACAACGAACACATACTGGTGTGTGTGTGTGTGTGTGTGTGTGTGTGAGAGAGAGAGAAAAAGGGAGAGTGTGTGTGTGCATGTGTGAGAGAGAGAGAGAGCGAGAGTGTGTGTGTGTGTGTGTGTGTGTGTATGTGTGTGTGTGTGTGAGAGAGAGAGAGAAAGAGAGAGCCAGTGTGTGTGTTTGTGTGTGAGAGAGAGAGAGAGAGCCAGTGTGTGTGTGTGTGAGAGAGAGAGAAAGAGAGAGCCATTGTGTGTGTGTGTGTATGTGTGTGTGTGTGTGTGTGTGTGTGTGTGTGAGAGAGAGAAAGAGAGAGCCAGTGTGTGTGTGTGTGTGTGAGAGAGAGAAAGAGAGAGCCAGTGGGTGTGTGTGTGTGTGCCTCACCCATAGAGCAGCAGCAGCAGGGCCAGGACAGGCAGGTTGGTGGACGACACGTAGGCCTCTTGTTGGAAACACACGAAGATGATGATGACCAGAGTGGCAGGAACAACATAGTTACACTACAGAGGAGCAGGAGAGGGGGAGAGAGAGGAGGAGAGAGAGGAGGAGAGGAGGAGAGGGGGAGAGGGAGGAGGAGAGAGAGGAGGAGAGGGGGAGAGGATGAGAGGGGGAGAGAGAGGAGGAGAGGGGGAGAGGAGGAGAGGGGGAGAGAGAGGAGGAGAGAGAGGAGGAGAGGAGGAGAGGGGGAGAGGGAGGAGGAGAGAGAGGAGGAGAGGGGGAGAGGATGAGAGGGGGAGAGAGAGGAGGAGAGGGGGAGAGAGAGGAGGAGAGGGGGAGAGGATGAGAGGAGGAGAGGGGGAGAGAGAGGAGGAGAGGGGGAGAGGAGGAGAGGGGGAGAGAGAGGGGGAGAGAGAGGAGGAGAGGAGGAGAGGGGGAGAGAGAGGGGGAGAGAGAGGAGGAGAGGAGGAGAGGGGGAGAGGGAGGAGGAGAGAGAGGAGGAGAGGGGGAGAGGAGGAGAGAGAGGAGGAGAGGGGGAGAGAGAGGAGGAGAGGGGGAGAGGATGAGAGGAGGAGAGGATGAGAGGAGGAGAGAGAGGAGGAGAGGAGGAGAGGGGGAGAGGGAGGAGGAGAGAGAGGAGGAGAGGGGGAGAGGATGAGAGGGGGAGAGAGAGAGGAGGAGAG